>NW_004567118.1:23222225-23225947 GCF_000260355.1 Condylura cristata | reverse complement strand
GAAGAACAATGTGTGCAAAGGAGCAACACAGACATGGCACAAGATGTTATACACATTTCCATTAGACTCACTTGGGGGAGGTCCTAGGAGGCATTCATGGAAGCCTTCCTGAAGGAGATGACATCTAAACCAAGTATGAAGGGGTGACGAGGCAACTGTTAAGGAGGAGGCCAACTCTGTACGCCAAAAGCACAAAGTATGGTAACCTGGAAGAGGTGTCACATGGGATGAATGACTTGGAGGACATGAGAACAGTATAGCACCTGGGGGACCTCAAATTCATGTTTAGCTCAGAGATAAGAATCACTGAAAAGGGGAGAGTTGGGGTGTGTGTGTGTGTGCGTGAGTCTCCTTTTAAAATGTTCTCAAGTGCATACATGGAAGATGTATTAGAAATGGCAGACTGGAGGTGGGGTGACAGTTAGAAAGAAGGTTATTATAATGTAATGATGGGCTAAAACATGACAGATCCTCCACAGGCAGTGGTTGTGGGATGTAATATTTAAACAGCGGGGTCAATGATATAAAGTAATATTAACAACATGGGCTTTGGAATTGAACAGACCTAAGTGACTCCTGGCTCTGCCTTTCACTGTGTGACCTTGGGCAAGGCATGTAACCTCTCTGAGAATCCATCTCCTTATCCGTGAAATCGTGCCAACAAAATCAACCTCACCACTGTTGAAAGGATACAATGTGCACAAACAAGAGCTACCATCCTGGGAGACATTACCTGGATGGTGTGTTGACAGATGCTGATACTGAGAAACCAGAGCACACAGTAAGCGACTCCAGGCTTTCCGGCCTGCATGACTAACAGAAAGAAAGCAGAGATGGGGGCAGGCAGGCTGGGCAGGAACATGCTACTTGTTGAATATGACATGCCCACGTCAGAAGAGGTCATCCTCCATGGGTTTCTTGTGGTGTGTACCAAAAAGGCAAACGTGGACCACTTTTTAGATCTAAAAAAAAAAAAGCTACCTCTCAGTGTTGTGTTTGTAGTAAGCAACCTGGAGGGATGACTGTCTCCAAGCTTGCTTACTGCTCCCTGTGTCAGTAGCACATCCCCAAGCTTGGTGTCTCTTGGCTGTAACAGAAACCCGTTGTGCATGGGTACATCCATCTGGGCCATCTCGCTGCCCTGTAGGATTCCAAGGCAAAGAGAACTGATGCAAATATGCTAATGCTGATGCTCTGTGCTGTGTGTGCCTGTGTAACAAAGTATTATGTCCCCGATCCAGAGGCTAGTGTCTTCTGCCAACAGCCATGAGTCAGTGACAGGTTAGCTTACTAACTCAAGAGCTGAGAAGAGACCTGGAGTCATTAGCCTGTGTGTGGTGGGTAGCGCCCTGAGTATAAGCAACATTGCCTACAAAGAGGTCTTTGGCAAGACCCTATGCAGCACCAACAACTAATGGAAGGGAGAAAGAAAGACACTGTCAGTGCACCCACAAACTAAGGGAGTAGGGTTTCCATCAAAACAAAGTAGACAAGAGAGTCAGACGCTGCTAGTCAAGTAAGATGAAGACTGAAAGTGGCCACTAAATTTAGCAACTAGGTCACTGGCAAGAGGCATTTCAGTGATGTGCTGTGGCCAGAAGCCCAACTGGAATAGGTAAGGAATTGAAGAAAGTAAAGAAGGTGTGACATAGTAGACAGGTCCAAAACGTTTAGCTGGAAAGGAAAGAGAGAGGCGAGGGTGTCAGTAACCAGAGTGGATGGACAGACATGGGTTTTTCTTTCTAAGTAGATGGAAGAAAGGTGAACAGATTTGCCTAGAGGAACAAGCCAGAAAATAGGGAGATGGGGATGGGATGGGGAGGGAAGCAGCAAGGAGAGGGTACATGGAATCAAGTCTCTGAAGAAGAAAGGGATGACACCCAAACCCCAGGGGAGGGACTGGCAGCCAACCACAGGCCCAGGCTGTGACCAGCCTCCCCCTGATGGGGCCCATCAAATGGAGTGAGGGTCTTGGTGGGCAGTTTTCTGTGTGGCTACCTTGCCTACAGATTAGAGATGAGACACTTAAGTGTGTCCCCGCCTGGGCTCTCTGAAGATGCCAACAGGTGTGTTCTAATGCAAAGTGTTGGAGCGAGTTTGGAAAGTATCGTTCTAAGCCCTGTGAAGCTGCTTATAGGAAGACTGGGTATTCTTTTTTAAGATTTATCTACTTATGCATAGAAGAACTGGGGTGTAGGCCAGAGGTATGGAATGGTGAAAGGATTCATCAGAGACAAGGTGAGGAGCAAAACAGGCAGCTTGACTGAAATACATGCTGAGGGGAGCAGCTGGTGAGACAGGAGAGGTCTGCTGTGCCATGTGGGTCACTCCCTGGCCAGGGATCGAACTCATGCTGCAGTGGCTGCATATAGCTTCATAGTGCTGCGTTTTAAACATTCTACCACCAGAGAGGGCCCAAGACTGGGTATTCTCTGCCAGCTACCTGAGGGTGACCAGTGGGACTATCCTTTGTGAAACACCTAGAGTTTCTGTAACTCCTTCATCTTGCCTTCCCAATTCTCGAACCAGAGTTTAGCTCCTGGAGTTTAGCTCTGTAACACAGGAAGGAGCTTCTGAAGCCTGATGCTCCTTCAGGCCATGGTGGGCTCCAGCCACTATGGTTTAAGATCTGCCTCTCCTATTCCTGCAGTCCACTGTGCTTTTCCCCTAAAGCAGCACCCAGGGCCTGGGTCAGAGGCAAGCACACCCAATTGCTACCCCTCCCTCAGCAAGCGACCAAGATCAAGGCTTCCCACAGTGGTTTGAGGTCTTGGACAGGGAAGATTCCCCCAAGTACCTTAGCCTTCTTTCTGGCAGGACTACAGTTGGCTTTCCAAGTACCATTAGAGCCAAGGGGGTCTGAGCCTTTACTGGCCAGGCCTGGCAGAGGTGCAGGAAGGGATGGGAAGGAGGATTGTGTAATTAGTCCTACTTACAAGTATGGATCTGCCTTTTTATACCAGGAATGACCCCAGGACCCTTCTCCAGAGATGTGACCCTGAAAACAGAAGACAACACCTTGATGGTCCACACCCTTTGAGAGATGGCAGAAGCCACAGACTTTCTCCATAAAAGTCATCGCCCACCACACACACACAATCTTGCACATAGTTTCTGGGCTCACCCCCCAAGCATTATCATCAGGGCCCTCCCCTCCCCTGACCTCCACAGGCCGTCTCCAAGGAGTGTACATTAGAATCAACCAAGAATGACTTCAAATTCGGACTCCCTGGCCCCTTCCCTTCGGAGATTCTCATTCGGTGGGTCTGGGGCAAGGCCTAGGAGTCTGAGTTTTTAACCAGCGCCCCAAGAAGACTTGGGCAGTCCTGTTAGGCAGAGCTTACAGTGAGAAGCCTGGCTCGGGAGCCGAAGACCCTCCTTCCCCACCCCTCCTGCTGCCAACTTTCCCCATCTTGTTAGACACACAGCAGCCTCTCTTCACCTTCCGCGAGTCTCACCCTCCCGCGGCCTGGCAGCATCTGGGGAACCCGGTGCCCACCGACCGCGAAGGCCCCTGGGCCTGTGCCTGTGCGCCCCCATTGCCACCGCGCCAGGACCCCAGGAGGCGCAACGCGGCGGCCAGCAGGGGGCGCGGCGCCAGAGACAGCACCGGGAGGGGGCGCCCGATCGCCCCCAGCCCAGAAACGAGGGGCGGGAAGGAGAGAGGAGGGAGGGGAGGAGGGAAGGCAGGAAGGCGGGAGCGTGCGGCGGCGCGGGCGCAG
>NW_004567118.1:23157727-23221961 GCF_000260355.1 Condylura cristata | reverse complement strand
CCAAAGGCAGCCTGGCGGAGAGAACCAGCCCCGGCGCGGCGTCCGGCTCCCGCCGCGAACGGCCCGACTTCTGGGCGTCGCTGCTGCTCCGCGCCGGAGACAAGGCGGGGCGCGCGGGCGCCGGCGCGGGGCTGCCCCCCTACCACCGGCGCGTCGGCATGGTCCAGGAGCTGCTGCGGATGGTGCGCCAGGGCCGGCGGGAGGAGGCGGGGACGCTGCTGCAGCACCTGCGCCAGGTGAGCGCGAGGAGGGGACACGGGGGGCGCGCCGGTCCCGGGAGTGCCCCGCCCCTTCCCGAGGAAGCTGGGGAGCACCCGGAGGCGCCGCCCAGGGACCCCTCTCGGGGTTGTGGAGCCCAGTCTGGGAGCAGGTGCTACGGTGCTCTCTCTGAATTTGAGGCCTCAGGGCAGGGCGGAGGAAACGCTGGCCGGTGAGGCCCCGGTGAGGGGGGACCTGTTGGAGTAATGACCCTGCTCTTTCTTCGCGGGCAGGGAAGGAGGCTGTCCCCAGGGATGATTGGTGGGAGGACTTATGGGGAGGGATGACCCATACGAGCCGGGGCGTTTTTTCTCCTCAACCCACTGGTGGTCGACCCTGCCAAGGGTCCTCAAGGAATGCGCACTTGTCAGCTGATCCTGGTTTCCTTAGGGGGAACCCCAGGGCACTGTAAAGGTGAGAGCCCCTAGGTCGTTTTCAAAGGGACGACCGTGCCATCATCACCGCCCAACTTTGACAGGTGCTCAACCTCGAGCCCCTGCTGAAAGCAGTGGAGAGAGACAGAGGGAAGCTGGACTTGGTTTCCTGTGTGACTGCCTGACTGGCAGGACTTCGGGAGGTGCCAGCACTCTGTTCTCCACCTGTCCCTGTCTCTATCCCACCGGTTTGGGACTCACTGCAGATCTGGCCAGTCCTGTCTGCTTTGGGGCTGCCCTGGGCTGAGCTTTACCCACTGCTCTCTTTGTCTTGTTTTCCTTCTACACTTTCTTTTGAGGGAATGGAGAAGGCTATACCTCGCTGGCAGTGGGCAAAACTGCCTCTGGCATCACCAATCAGGCTGTCTTGCCTGGGCTTTTGGGGAGTCACCAAATGCAGACCCCATATTCTTGCTGGATTGATCCCAGGAGTAGTGGAGTTTACTTCAGATGGGGGAGGGGAAACCTCAGGTGGCCTTTTTGAAGTTTTTCCATCCTTGATGAAAGAGACTCCTTCCTGGAAGGAGCCCCCAGAACCCACTGGGGTGCATACCCTCCTGGATTCTGTAGCACCCGCCCCTGGTAGCTGGTATGCTGTTACCCGGGAGTGTGTGTTCGCGCGTGTGTGCTGACCAGAGAGAGGGAAGCAGAGATTTGAGGACTTAGAAGATGCAGTGATGCTGCCCATGCCTTTGTCCAAACAGCATCCAGAAGGATGCCAGGGATGCTGCTGGATCTCCAGGTGCCTTTCTCTGAATTGAATCATCAAAGATAGGTGTGTTATATGCACCATATAACTTTAGCAATGTGTGTTTCTTTGTCTTTCAAAAACTGGAAACCAGTGTATGGCCTCTATGGAGAAAACTCTTTTGCTTTCGAGCAGAATAATGGATTTTCCAGACCATCATATCCCATTTGCACACCAGACAATAAGAAGGTTTTACTGATCACGTGCTGTTCACCCAGCACAGGAAGGAGGGTGCTTTGGGGTTTATACAGGCATTCAGGGGGCTGGCCGAGGTGGGAGGGTTCAGTAAAAGCCAGTATTTCCCACGGCTAGGCGGGTGGGGCCACAGGAGGAGGCAGCTGCTCTGGGCAGCTCTGTCCTCCGAGCTGAATGTGATTTCAGCTCGGGGAAGCTGAGTGTCTCCCAGCTTCCCAGAGTAGGTACCCTGGAACTCCCACAGGGTCCTAGAGACAGGGATCATTCCTGAGAAATGTTGGTCTTGTTCGTGTCCTGACACGTGTCTTATTGGCAGGACTGGCAGAGTAATGAGGCGGGGGCAGGTTGGTCAGACTTGCCCCTGTTCTGTGAAAGAGGCAGAATAACATGCCGACCAGCTCCAGGCCTATGGCCACCATCTATGTGAGGCCCCCTTGACCTCTGCTAATGGTGAGGTCCAGCTCCAGCAAGGAACTTCTCATGGAGCTGTTGCTTGATCTGGGGCCCTCCAGGTAGTGACCGAGGGCCCTGGACAGTGTAGGAGCCAAGTACAGTTTCCAGCAACAGAGAGGCGGTTTTCTAGGGTCCTGAGGGGTTTTCTAGGACCCTGAGGCTGCTGGGAAGATTGTGGCGCTGGATCTGTGTAGTACACTGAAGTGACTTTTTCTCCCAAATCGTATTTTCCTCTCCAGTTTCTTCCTCTAGTCTGGAGGTGGTGATGTTCAGAAAGGGAATGAGCAGTCATTGGGAGACATGAGAACACCCAGGGTCTCCCTCGGCGTTAGACAGACTGGGTCTGCAGCAACCCAGTGGACACTGGGGTCTGCCCACCCCGAGGTGGGACCCAGTCCAGGACTCAGGGTGGGCGGCAATGAGCAGAACAGACCAGGAGTGATTGCAGCCCGGACAGTAACGGGAACAGCCACCCCAATTGGCACAGCATTTTCTTCTAGGCTTGGTAGCGTGTGTTTGGCTGCCAGACTCATGTGGGCCCAGGCCCTAGGTTTGGCAGAGACTCTGGATCCTCAGTTCTTATGGTTCATAACCTCTTCGAGTCCTTACCCTTTTTGAGACCCTCAGAAATCTATGGGCACTCTTCCTGACAGGTGCACTAACATATACAATCTGGAAGAAGTTCAGAGGGTTTACAGCATGGTGCCATCACTCCTCCCTGCTGTGTGACTTGGTAGAGACCCAGAATATGGAAACAGACACCCCAAGGCCACGTATGGCTATTGATACCTCTGAATGCTGTTCTTTTGCATCTGAAATATGAAAGGGTGATTTCACTGACTGGCAGCTCTCTGGCTTGTCTGGGCTTGTCATTTACTGGAGAGATATCAGGAGGCCTCATTTAATGGTAACAGTCCTGAACTGTGGCCAAGGGTACAGGCAGATGCCAGGAAACTGCCTCGAAGGAGGAGAAAGCATCCCTTCCCCTTTAGGAGCAGTGAAATCCTAAGAAGAGCCTGGACCCAGCCTCTAGCTGGGTGGCTGCTTAGTCTGCTTTGGCCATGCACCGAGCAGATAACCTCTCTGAGTTGCGTCCCCTCATTTCCCAAAGGCTATCTGAGGTTCTGAGCAGAGTAAATGCTACAAAGCGTGTGATATTGTGTTGGCTCAGCAAATCAGGACACATTCTCACGGTGCTGATGATAACAGACAAGAGAATCTCCTTGACTTTGGGTCTGGTGAGGCTATTTATTCTGTCTTTTCTTTTCTGGTCTTGGTATTCTTTCTTTGGACAGTCCCAAGGAGTTTTTGGATTCTGTCTACCTGGTGCAGTGGGTTAAAACATAGCATTAAGAAGCTAAAGCCACGTAAGCATGAGCTCGATCCCCACTCGCCCCGAAGTGACCCACATGGTGCGGCAGACACGCCCGCTGCTCCCCTCAGCAATGTACTTCATCAATCTGCCTGTTCTGATTCCCGCTCTGTCTCTTGTGAATCCTCTCACTGCCCCTGCACGTCTGGCCTGTACCCCAATTCTGTATGCATAAATAAATAAATCTTAAAAAAAAAAGTCTTGGGAAGAAGTGACCTTTAGTCACAGAAGACAAGTCCAAACCTACTTGGAACTTGGGGATCACCTCTTCAGCCTAGCACTTTCCCTGAGTCCCCAAAATGTCAGACACTGTAGACAGCCAGCCTCATGGAGCCGCTGGAATAAAGGGTCCGTCTCCCTGTGGTATGTCACCATGAAGTAGCCCACCTGCTCCTGTTTTCCCTGCTTTCTCCTGACAGGGCCTGACTGGGTTGGTTTTCTGCCTCTCACTATGGTACAGCACTATTACCCAGAGCTGTCCTCTGTCCTAGCCCCACCCAGTGGTGTGACTATGGCGTGGACTGCTGGTCCCATCTGCCGTGACCAAGATGGTGAGGCCAACTTCACTCTACGCCTGGAAACATGAACCTCATCAACTAAGGCAAGAACAAAACTTTTCGGACCGAGGGTGATTCACTCCCCAAGGGGGCTGGATAATGGACAAACACTTGGATGCTCCCTGAGGACCCTCAGACGTGGCAGCCCACACCACTGGGTGGGGCTAGGACAGAGGACAGCTCTGGGCAATAGCGCTGCACCGTGGTGAGAGGCAGAAAACCAACCCAGTCAGGCCCTCTCAGGAGAAAGCAGGGAGAACAGGAGCAGGTGTGCTACTACACAGTGACATCTTTCCAGAGGTAGAAAAATGGGCAGAATAACCCTGGGAGGTGACCTTTGCCCTCTGTTCCCCCCACCTAAGACAATCTCTGTAGGGGAGCAGGTTGGAGGGCCACCAGGGAGATGCGCACTCTTGGGCTTGACCTGAGTCTGTCTCCAGCTAAGAACGTCCTTTCTTCCAGTGTCACTTCTTGGCTCTGTCACCCTTGGCGCTGAGTTCTAGTTGCCGTGTAGATCAGTCACACTGGTTAGCATTGAAATATGCATGTGGCTTGTCTTTTGATGTCTATCTTGTCTGTCAGAACAGCCTACTAACTGGCATGGAGACCCTGCCGCCAGTGTGGTCTCTAGCGGGGTGTTGATCCCCCGCAGGCTGGTGACATTCTTGAGTGAGCCTGTGTGCTGTAAGGATGTGCATTTGCCACTCCTGTCAGCGTGTCCTCAGAAAGCACTGGGATCACCAGCTGTGCATCTGGGGGCTTATTTGCCAAGCTCGTTAGAACAGTCATGAGATCTGGTGCGTTTGCTTTCCGTGTGGTTGAATTCCTGGGAGCGATGTCCGTGGGGCTTGGCTGTTCCTGGCAGCCTGCCAGGCGGTGGGGTTCTTGAAGAGAGGTGTGGCACCGTGCCCAGCCCCCGTAGGCACACACTGAGGGTCCCCTGCAGCAGGTGCAGGCTGGGGCTCTGCCGAGGTGGCTGCAGGAGAGCAGAGGCTGATGGGAGGGCCTGGCCTCCAAGTTCCTGATCTGCTGCTTGTGCTGAATCATGTTCCTCCTACCCCAAAGAGAAGCCTCCCTTTTTAAAATCCACCATTCTCCAGCCAGGCTGGGCTGAGGGCAGGCATTTCCAGTGATAAAGATGCAGAAGGAATCTGATGCCAGGTCCCCCTCACTGGTTTCCTAGGCCAGGAACGCAGTGCCTCGGTATGACCAGGCATGACCTCAAGGCCTGGGACTGGGCCAGCTGCCCAACTTCAGGTGGGGCGGGTGGGGGTGGAGGCCTTCTTTCTGGAACAAATGTCCACCTCCTCAGAGATGACCGGAAGTGCTTTGCTGTCTTTCTTTAGGTCCCCTGAAATACTCTGGTTCTGCCGTGGACCTTGCAGGACAGCCGTTAGCCCCGCACCCCTTTCCCTAACTTCATTTTATTTCCCTGTGCACTTTTCCAGAGCAGAAACCATAAATTGTTTACTGGGCATACAGTGGGTTTCAGAAATCCTTAGTAAACAGATTTTAAACTCACGAGTCATATCTCCACTCCCTCACCCCCAGTCGCCGTGGTATTCCAGGAGCCCTGGGGGTCTGGCTCAGACTTCTGAAGTGCTTTCATGGAGCAGGTTATCTTAGTAGGGACCTGCTGAGGGGTAAGCCTGCTCCTTCCCTTTCTCAGGGTTTCAGTGGCTTCCACCAGCATCCCCTCCCACTTCCTACAGGAGAAAGCCACCTTGAAGGGTGACCCAAGTGAGCACATTATTCTTCTGACACCCCCATTCCTGATGCCCAAGAGGCAGGGCAAAACCTCAGGAGATCCCTCCCCAAAGTGGGGACCTTGATCAGTCGCCCCCCAGGAGCAGTGCTGCAGGTAACCTATGAGAAAAACAATCTGTCCCCTCTGCACCGCCCCACCCCTGCAAGCTGTATCGGCTGCGTAGGCTGTAGCTGTAGCGTATCCTTTCCAGTCAGGAGAAACTAGGGGGATGGGACAGGGACCCAGCTGTGTGAAGTGGCTGACTCAGTCGCCGTATCTTGGGCACAGTCACTGAGAGAGATGGGTGTTCTCTGGAGAGCAGTGACCTTGGCACTTGGCGGTGCAGCCCTGCTCCCCACCCACCCCCACTCTGAGCTGTGCCCATGTGGACCTCTGGGGCATTTCCCTGCTGTTTCTGTTTTGTTTTGTTTTGTTTTAAACTTTTATTAGCTCACACTCCGGGCTGCCACAGCCATATGGAGTCCTGCCCAGGCTGCTGCACAAAAGGATGTGGCATTTTGATGTTTCTAACTTTATCTTAATGGGGATAGACACAGGAGTCCGGCTGCGAGCCGGGAGTGGCACGTGTGTGTGCCTGCAGAGGTGGCCTTGCCTTGGGTCTGAAGTCGACATGTCTCCAGAGTTGCCGTCCCCCCGCCTGGTCCCCCAAGCTCCCGGTCTCTCCCTGCCCCTCTCCCTCCTGGTTCCTGCAGTCTCTTTGTCTGGGTGTTACTCTCGTCTCTCCCTTTCTCCGGATGAGAAGCAGACTTGTCATCTCTTGTTAGTGTCCGCCTGACCGTTGTCCGCCTCCCGCTGCACTGCCCTCCTCGCCCCGCTCCAGCCTCCAGGCAGGGCCTGTGAGAGCGGAAAGGAGCGGGTGGTGGCCCCGGCACCTTGAGTGAGAAGCAGCACCAGGATGCTCCGCCTGTCTGCACCTTGATTTCCAGTCCATAAAGCATTTACTCATGTTTGTTTTGCTCCATAAATAGTTTTGTGAGGTCAGCAGGATATTGCTTCTGGTGAAAAAAAAAGTAAAAAAAAAAAAAAAGGATGGCTTTTTTGAAATATAAAAACAATATCCATTGTGGAAAGACAAGAGATACAGGTGAGCAACAGTGAGACTGGAAATTAACTCAGTGATTCCACGGTCAAGTGCTGATCTAGGCACTGGGAGGGGGCAGGCACCCCACAGAGAAGGCGGTTTCCCCTCCAGAAGGAGGTGTGGAGGGGTCATGAGGAGGGAGCATGCAGGGTATGTGAGGTTTTAGCGGGTGTGGAGAAGGGATGCTGAGGCCAAGGCTGCCTTGCCTGGGAATGCGGGGTCCTTGGTTCTGGTCCCCTGACTTGTCGATCAACGAAACTTCTCTGGCCTCGGTGTCCCCATTTACAATCTGGAAGGGTAAGTAGTTGAGGTGACTACTGAGCCGCCCTAGCACCTCTCGGGTTCCACCAGGCTTCTAGGTTTTCTGTGTTCTGGCCTTGAGGCAGGGTTCACATTCCTGCCCAGAAGTCACTTCTTTGTCCCCAGCTGATAGAAGAGCTGGGCACAGGGGGCGGGACTTCTGGGGGGAAGGACAGCCCTGAAACCCTAGGGCTGAGGGAGCCACACAGTCTGGGGGCAGAGGCCAGAGCAGGGACTTGCCACCCTGCACGCCAGCTGCCCCAAGCAGAGCTACACAGGAGGCCGCAGGGCACCACTCTCCCGCTGAGAGCCAGCAGGAAGAGCAGGACCCCGTGGGACCTGGAGGCCTGGAGGCCCTCCCCCATCAAGAACATCTTCCACCTGCAGGGAGCCAAGACTGGTGGCCTCCAAAGGTGGCAGCCTATGACCGCCACCCCCAGCCCCGCTGCCCTTCTGTCCACAGTCTCAGGCCCACAAAGAGGGCAGGATTCCCTCCCAGGCGATGGGGAGACAGGGACCAGGGTGTCTCAACAGAACCCTCAGGCTCCCTCCCTGGACATGGGCCGTCCAGGCCAGTACATGCCAAGCCGCAGGGCACTGGTCCAGCATACCTGGCATCCCCATTCCCAATTCACCCACCTTCCCATGGGCCTGGCCCCTCAGCACTCACCACTGCCTCATCCGAGACCCTGCCCAGTTGCAGACCATGGTGGGGGAATGGTGATGCCCTGAGGAGGGAGGGTGCTGTGTTCTCTGGGTGACTGTTCAGGCTTCTGGATCCCAGAGGGATCCCAGCTGGGAAGAAAACCTGCCTTCCTGCTTTCCCCTCCTGGTAAATGGTCAGTCTGGAACTTCCCACCCAGGAGAGGCTGGAACTACACCCAGGAGGGGCTGGCATCCTCTGCCAAACACAGACACTTTGCCTGCCTGCGTGTGGCCCGTGGAGAGTGACCGTCTCCATCACAGCGCCTGGCTGTGGCCCAACCCTGCCACAGAACCCTGCTTGGCAGCACCTGATGCTGTCCTGCCATGGCCCAGGGCGGAAGACCCAAGCTCTGGCATCCTGAGGACGCTCAGCCTGACCGAGAAGGTTTCTGAGACTGACCGACTGACCACAGTGTCTCATGCAGGGGTCCCTACTCCTTCCCCGGGGGATATCACTTCTTCACTAGGTACAAGCTAGAGTAACAGGAGGCAGGGCTACATAGAGGAAGCATGGGGGGCTCTCAGCCCCCCAAAGGGTGCTGGGCCAGCCCTCTGGCCTTTTCATTACTGGCCATCCTGTCCTCTGTGGTGACACCATGTGAATGGTCCTGCGTCACTGGCCGCCAGAGGACAGGCAGGCTTGGGATTCCAGTGTCCTCGGGCCTAGATCTGCCCTCTGCCTCCCTAGAGGAAATGGAGGGAAGGAAGGAACTCCTGTGGTTCCTTCCTTCCCTGTCTGCCGCAACCACAACTAGGTGCTCTGAGGAGGCCAAAACCAGCCCAGAGCGGAGCCACAGACCGCACAGGGTCCAGCAGGCCTGCGACCATCTTTCTTGGGTTGGGGCAGGTCCCCTCCCGGGTAGGCACAAGAAGAGGCTCCGGACTCTGCATGAGGTGGGCGGCAGGGTGGGGGAGCCCCAGCTGTGGGCACTGTGTGTGGACTGGCAGGAGAGGGAGTTGGGGAGTGGGGAGCAGTGTTCCCCTGAGCATCTTCTCTAAGTGATCGTTTTCTTACCAGCTTATTTTTTAAAGTAAAAGGTTGTAACAGCAGTGGCTAAAAATGACAAAGTGATGTTGGAGAAAGTGGTGGTCGAGACCATCGGCTGAAGAGAAAGTCGTCCAGTCAGGCGTGCTGGGGAGCTCACTGTCCAGCTCGGCCTCACCTTGCCCCTCACAGCCTAGGAGAACCAAGGACTTTCTTACTTTTTGCAGCTTTATTTATTTATTTATGCCTGGAGGAACTGGGGTGTAGGCCAGAGGTGCAGAGGGTGAGAGACTTCACCAGAGACAGGGTGGGGGCAGTGGGCAAGACAGAACAGGTCACTGCACCATGTGGGTCCACTTCCTGCCCCAGATCACGCTGAGGCCATAAAGACGACAGTGCTGCCTTCACCGCTCGACCACCAGGGAGGCCCAGAACCAAGGACGGTCATGATAAGGCCACTCATCGAATGAGTCCAGTGACCTGAGCACTCTTGGCCTTGGTCAGTTTCCTTCAGGGCAACTCCTAGTCCCAACAGTGCCTTCGTGAAGAGTAGGAGATTCCTCTCTTGGTGAGGCCAGCCCCGCCCACGCAACCTTGTACAGTGCACACCTTGCACCGCTGTACTTGACAAACTTGATAACGTTGTATAGAGATTTAGCGTATCAACTGGGGCCAGTCAGCATCGTCATCCCTTCTCCCACTCCACCCAGCCCTCCCAGATCACCGAGGCAGGGTACAGCAAAATGTCAGCCAAAGTATGTCTTCTGCCTGAGTTGGATACTTGCCTTCTTCCTCCTAAATCAGGTAGCTGAAGCAGTTGGGCATCTTCTTCTAGCAGGTTCTGCCTCAACACCCATTCTCCTCAAAGGGCATCAGACACAGCGGGAGATGCCCTGAGTGGTCTGAAGTTAGGCCCAGGAGGCTATGGTGCCCTTCCTTACTGGTCTCCCACAGACCCAGCCCCAGTGTTCCAGGAACCCAGGAACTCCCCCTCCAGCTTCCCAGGCTGTGTAGGTTCCACTTCTACCAGTTCTGAGGGAAATGAGGTTTGGATATTTCCCACCCCCCGTAAATAACCTCCATGCCTCCAGACGAATTCCCTTGGATTTAGTCTTTCCCTAGGAGCTGCCAGTCATCTGGGCTTTTTATTATTCTCAACTGCAAAATGTTTTCCACTTTCTTTTGGAGTTGTAGAGTTTCAAAGGAAAACACTTTTAGGCAGATCCTCACCCTGGGGTTTCCAGACAGCTGTCGACCCAGAGGCCGTCAGCAATGTGGAAGGACGGTTCTGGAATACAGACTCAGACACAAAAGGCTCCAGGCTGCCAGTTCCGACAATTCCCATCTCTCCCATAGAGATCATCCGCTCGTAGAGACATTCTGGGTATGTTCGATCTCAGAAAGGCTGGGCTGTGAGTGAGACCCCAGAGCAGAGACGCCAAAGGGTTGGGGGCACAGAGCAGCCGAAGAGGGCAGCCCTGGTTTTAGGAAAACCAGCAAGAGGCTGGCGGGGAAGCCCAGGTCAGTGCAGCTGGTTGGACAAGGCAGCCAGCTAGAAGCAAAGCACCCAGCCTGCTCCCTCTAAGCCACACTTGGGGAAGGAGGGGTCTGTCAAGGGAAGGAAGGCCTCGGGCTGGATCCAGGGATGCTGGATGGACCTGTGGCTTTGCCCTGTCACTGCGCCCACCTCCCCTCTCCATGAAAGCTGTGAGCAAACTCAGGGGCCTCCCAGAAACCAGACCTGGGCCCTTCTTTTCCGTAAGGACGCTGCCCTCTCCCCTCCCTTTGCAGCCATTAAGCTCAGCCAGTCTTTCTTGCTGTGCTGGTGCGGCCCTTGTTTCGTCTGTGTACGGGGAGTTTTGGGGCTTGAGGAGCGGGGCCTGCAGAGGGGGAAGCATATACTGAGCTGGGGGTCCTGCTGGGGAACTAGAGCATCCGTGACTCTCCTGCCCTCCCCACTGCCCAGGGCCTGACATCCAGCACCTCAGCGATAGACCTTGGAGCACAGCGATTCCAATGTGAAAGGCCTTAGGGAAATCAGTGGAGCACGGCCACGGCCATGGCCACGGATTCTGGGGGATCTCCTCCCCCCGCTCTTCCTCCCTGGGCACCACTTCCTGCCTGAAGTTGAGAGTAAGCTGGACTCACGCTGGATTCCTAGTCCAGAGTGACTCATCTCTGCTCACCCAGATTCTTGGAGGGTTCGTCTCGGCCTTCCCTCTGACTTAGAGATTTAAGGTGGTAAAGATCCTTAGTTTGTTGTGATGGGTCATTTCATATGTCAGCTTGTGTAGCCTGTGGTCCACAACTTACAGTCAAACACAAGTCTGGATGTCATTGCAAAAGTACTTCTGAGGTAATAAACACTTACATCCGTGTACTCTGAGTGAAGCACATGACCCGCTGTTGTGCGTGGGCCTCTTCCAGTCAGTTGAAGGCCTTAGGCCTCAAGATGGGGAACACTCCCCTGAGTGGGCCGTGGAGGAGGAATTATGCCTCCAGGATACCTTCAGTGTGGAATTGACCCCGTGAATTCTCCCCTGATTCTCCGCCACTGGCCTGCCCTAAAGTTTCAGATTTGCCAGACCCCACAACAGTAGGAGCTGGTTCCTTAAATCAGTCACTCCCTCTTTTTTGTCCGAGGTCCCCGTCTCTCCCCTGTAGGTTCTGTTTCTCTGCAGAATCCTAATATACCTGTCCTCCAAGGACCTGTGGCTGGGAGAGATGGTGTTAGAGACTTCCGGAGCCTCTGATCAGCTCCCTGTGTGAAATGACCTTCCAGTCCTCGCCTCCTCTCTTGGAAAATGTATTTTGCAAGCCTGTCCTACTTGGAAAGCTGGTTACTAGGCAGTCATCCTAATAGTCATCCTCTTGGTGAAGTCCTGTGTCCCAATCCAGTGCTGGCCAGGCCCTCTCCTGGCCAGGCCTCTCCTGCTGGTGTTTCCTGCCCAGCTCCCCACTGCATTTGGGGAGAATGAGCTGGTGCAGTCCTCATTTGTGGGTGGGGCTGCTACTACATGGAAGGGTTGATTTGTCCTGGGCTACACAGTGACCTGGAATCTACCCCCGGGCTGGGGCTTAGAGGGTCTTCTGCCTCTTGCCACACAGGTTCTAGGGGAAGCAGGCCAAACTCAAACCCAAACCCTCGTCAAACCTGCTGTGCCTCCCAGCTGACTTCCTTTTTTTGCTAAAGAGAAAGCATCCTCTTGCTATTTATTTGTTGCTACTGCAGTTTCTTGGATTTTAATTAAATTACACTTGGCAACAGTGGGCATCTGCTTCCAGAGGCCTGTTTTATGCAGAGGGTGTCATTTTTAAAGACTTCAGAGTTAGAACACAAGCAACCCGCAGCCATGAAGCCCCTCATGGATCCGTGGTGCCTCCCAGCCTGCTGCCTCTGGTGGAGAGGGGAGACCCTGAGCGCCCCCACACACACCGATTCAGGAAGGCCAGCCTGCCCAGAGCCAGGGGGCAGTGGTGGAGGGCCTCTGGGGGCCGTGGCCCTGAGATGAGACTAGAGGCCCCTACTGCAGGCTGGCCAAGTCGGGAAGGGTGGCCAGGGAGGGACTCTAGTCCAGTTTCTTGACTGGGATCACCGCACACCATCCTCTAGAGGTGTGGCCTAGGGTCAGTCAGTGGGGCCCTCAGGGTACCCCCTTGAGCATCAGGTTCACGGGGCTGTGGGGCAGTGGGCTCCAAGCCAGCCTGCCCTGGAGAGACAGCGCCCACGGCTGTGACCAGGGGCCAGGCCGTGCCCACCCCAACCCCACCTAGAGTGCTCCTGCGCTGGCAGGGGACAGGGACTGTGTCAGGCACCTACTTCATTGACATGATCCTGTCCTTGGGCAGTTTTTGGTGTTCTTGGTGGTGTGTTTGTGCATGCACACACATGTAAACCCTGCTAGTGTGCTAGGCATGTGCACACAGCTGCACACACAGGCACAGCACACAACACACGTACACCACGCGTACACACAGACCACTGTGGCCGCTTGGGTTTCCTCAGTTATGTTCAGTATAGTGAAGTGGAAATTTTCAACCCGAGAGTTTCTTTAAGACTTTAAGTTTAACCAGCAGTTGTCATTACTCTGTTCGTGAATCTAGTAGATTTAAATGATCATGTTTGTGGAGGGAAGTGGCTTATAACTCGGTTAACTGAAGTTCTTTATCTTAGTGACTTTACAAATTTAACATATTTTAGGAATTTATGAAGTCTTAGGTTTATAGAACGAATGCCTATTTTTTTTAAGATTTATTTATTTATTTATACAGAATTGGGGTACAAGTCAGAGGTGGGAGATAGGAGAGAATTTACCAGAGACAGAGTGAGGAGCAGAACAGGTGGATCTACTGAAATACACTGCTGAGGGGAGCAGCAGGGGAGACAGGAGAGGCCTGCTGCACCATGTGGGTCAGCTCCCTGGCTGGGGATCGAACTGCTGCAGTGGCTGCCAGTAGCTTCCTAGTGCTGTGCTTTAACCCCTTGCACCACCAGCGAGGGCTCTTGACCAATTCTTTTAATGTTCTGCTTAAAGTCATAAGCCTTGGGCTTCCCTGGTGGGAAGTGCAGCACTAGGAAGCTATCTGCAGCCACTGCAGCACAAGTTTGATCCCCAGCCAGGGAGCTGACCCACATGGTGCAGCAGGCCTCTCCTGTCTCACCCACTGCCCCCACCTCAGCAGTGTATGTCAGTGATTCTGCCTGTTCTGTTCCCCACTCTGTCTCTGGTGAATCCTCTCACCCTCTGCACCTCTTTCCTACACCCCAGTTCTTGTTTGCATAAATAAATCTTTTTAAAAAGTCAAACCTGAGGTCAATACTCAAATTACCCAGTTTGAATTGGAATTGCAAGACTAACCTGTTAGGTAGTCTGACACACCTGATGTATGAGTATAAGAAAACCACTCATACATTCCTCTGTTTAAGTTTGATTCACTTCCTTGGCTCTCTGTTTAATTCCACCCATTCTGGGAGAACATTTTGTTGCAAAAGCAGTTCCACTCTGAGAGCTTTGAGCCCCAAAGCCAGAGGGCCCCGTGGATGGTCTCAGCCCCTGTCCCTGGTACCTGTGCTTGTTTCCTTTCTTCTGTCCTCAGCACCCCCCCCCCCACCTCAAGCCGGTCCTCCTCCCCCTGCACCTGGGCATCTTCATTGCTGGATGAGATTACTCGGTTCTTTCAGAGTCCCTTCCTGTGCTCCCCACCCTCGGGCCCCACCCCTGTGGCTGTGTGGTCATTCTCTTGGCCTGTGCGCCCCCTCATATCCTTGGTTCTGGAATGGTATGGAAGCCACGCTAATGATAAGAATCACAGGGAGCCAGGAGGGCGACTTCTCAGTGGTCACCTTCTCTTGTACAGAAACCCGCTGTGACAGGGCCGGCCCGAGGGGTTCCCTCCGCTGCCTACACGCTGGCGGTGATTGTGAGCACGCCACTTGTTTTTTGTTTTAATTGTCATGAAAAATGCATCACAACAAATTCACCATTTTTATGTTATCATTCAGTGGCATTAAGTATATTCATATCATTTTGCAACCATCACCACCATCCGTCTGCAAAGCCTTTTCATTTTCCCAAACTGAAACTCTACCCATTAAACAACAGCTCCCCGCTTCCCTTCTCCCAGCCCCTGGCAACCAGCCTTTTACTTCCTTCACTGCTTGTTAAGTGATCTTTCTCATACTGAGTTTGAAACCATGCAAATCTGGGGGAGTCTGTGGGTCCTCGCTGTGCCCTCACAATTGCAAGGCACCACCTAGACTCAGTGCACCAAGAGCAGCGCGTATTTAGAGGGGAAATCGGGAAAAGGAGCTTCTGAGGCCACAGGTGGCCTCCTGTCCGATCCCATGCAGTATGTGCAGTGTCGGTGACAGCTGGGGGCTGGTAAGCAGTGGGCCAGGACCCAACTCATGGTGGCAACTGGGGGTGCTCCCAGGAGGCTCTGCTGAAGCAGTACCACAGAGGCCAGCTGCAGCTGCCGGGAAGCCGAGCTGGGCAGGCAGCAGCAGGCGGCGGCTCTGCAAGTGGCCTGGGCTCTGCAGCGGCTCCCGTCAGGTCAGCCGGCAGCCAGCAGCTCAGAGGTGCCCAGCAGCAGGTGGTACCGGCCGTGCTGGGGCAGGAGCCAAACCAAGGGCCACAAGAAGGGTCTTCCCAAGTGAGCCTCAGCGGACTATTAACGGGCGTGTGCAAATCCTTCTGCTCTCCAGTTTACATGGCTTCCAGGGGGCCCAGGTTTTAAACCTGATGGCTGCATTTTCAAAACCACACAGCTTTCAGAACCCAAACCCCAACTGTAGAGGCCAGGCTTCTGGCGTGGGGTGCAGGGGGGCTGGGGAGCCAAGCATGTCCTCTGTACCTCCGGATCAGGACCTGTGGCTCCTCGTACAAGTTGAGAATCTTCTAGGGCTGGTGGTCCTACAGGGTGCATCTCTCGCCAGACCTACCCCACCTGGGAACAGACAGGAAAGAGAGTGTCAAGGATACACACAGCCAGAGAGGACCCAGGGCTGGTGGAGACAGCAGGTGCATCTTGGATGTCCACTCCTGGGTGCACTGGCTGAGGTCCCCACCTGAGGACGGAGGGGCCCCTGGCTCTGCTTTTTCCTACCAAGGTTATACCCTGAGGACAATGCCATGTCTCATTTGATTCCTAGGGCTGCCATAGCAAATGACCACCAACTTGGTAGCTTAGAACAATAGAAATTTATTCTCTCACAGTTCTGCTGCCAGAAGTCCAAAATCAAGCACTGCCCCCAGAGGCTCTCAGGAGATTTCGTTCTCTGCCTCCTCCGGCTTCTGGTGGTTACAGCTGATCCATCACTCACTCCACTCTGCCTGTCCTCCTGTGGCCATCTTTGTCTGTGGCCTCTGTGTGTTTATCGGGACCAATGTCCTCGGGCTTGGGGCCCAATTGGATAAGGATCTCATCTTGCAATCCTTTAATCATATCCACAAAGACCCTTATTCTAGCAGAAGAACAGCCACAGGATCTGGGGTTAGGGTGTAGCTCTGTCTTTTGGGGAAACACCACTTAACCCAGTGCATCCTGCATCTTTCTCACATGCAGTGTATACCCCAACACCAGGCACCCACTCTGTTCTCGGTGGCACTTTCAAGCCACTGCCCAAGCAGCTTCCTGGCGTCTACATCAGGCTCCTTCACACTGAGATGTTCTGGCTTCTCTCCCTGGTGGCTTCCTCCAGCTGCCTTCCCCTGACAGCACCTGACAGTTCCCGCCCCTGGGGACCCCCCTGCAAAGGCCAGCCAGAATGTCGTGGGGACGGGACCCAAGTTCAGTCACCCTGCTGAGACCTGGTGGCACCACAGGCTTTGTCCCCTCCCTTGGGACAAGCTGCCCCTGATGTTCTAGAGCCTGAAGGGGAAAAAGCAGCTTGTTCCACTTCCGCGTGCCCTCTGGACTCTAATTAATTTCCTTCTGGTGGCCTGTGTTTGATTACATCCTCATTAACTAGCTTTGCACATTCGGCTCTGGTGGTTTCAGCATTGAATCTGTCTACCTTTGCGGGTTAGTATTCAGAGCCTGCTGCCTCCCTCCTTTCCTTGGCTCTATTGTTGCAAAAACTGTGGAGTCATGCCTGGAGGAAAGAGACAGATACAAGCTAATTTCCCGCAGGGCCTCCCTTCTGGGAATGGGTTTAAAACCTTCAGTTTAAAGGGAAGGGGGTGGTTGTGGTTTAAAATAGCAGTGTGCCTGGCAGCTTCCAGTGTGGCTCCTCCCAGCTTCCCCCTAAAATACCTAAGATGCACCATTTAAAAAAAAAAAAAAAAAAGCTAAAAACAAAGACAGGTGGCCAAGTCTGGGAGAAACCCCTCTCTCTCTAGGAAGGAGCTGGTCCTGGCTTCCCCTCCAGAATCAGATCTAAAAGGAGGGCAGGGGGCCCCTTCTCCCTCTGGCAAAGGAACCACCACTTCCCCACACATGTGGTTTTGGGACAGAGTGCTGCTTCCACCCTCCCCTCAAAGCACTTCTCCACACTGCTTGCTGCTGCCATTCAGAGAAAGCAGCTCTCAGAAGGTGACCCCAGAATTGGCTGATGTGTCAGCCAGAGATGGAGAAATTCCAGGGGGTGTGGACATTGTGGTGGCTTTCCATGGCCTCTGTTGTTGGCCAGTGTCAGAGATGAAGGCTGTGGGATGGGCAAATATGTCCCTTTGCCAAGGTCAGAGTCACATTATCTCAATGTCAGTGATTTCACTGACCTCAACAAGCAGAACCTGGATGTAGACTCAGCTCTTACCCAGAGAGGCAGCTGTGGGATGAAGTCAAGATTCCAGTCACCAGTTGCATTTGGGGTGCAGGGTTTTTCCACAGCAACAAGCCGTTCTTGGGCACCAGCTGGGCCTTCCACTAAATTCAGTTCTGACACTGTCGCCGGGGGTTAGCTTCAGATCCCTCAGGTCAAGGCTCAACTCTGCAAGAGCCGTCCCTTGTTGCCCCTTTCAGGCACCTGTTCAAGTCCAGGTTGTTACCTGTGCTTCTGACTTGTATATCAGAAGTGCCCACACCCTCCTTCTTGTGTTGGATTAATTTGCTAAAGTGGCTTGCAGAACTCAGAAAAGGATTTTACTTACTAAATTATCAGTGTATTGCAAAGGATACAACACAGGAACAACCAGATGGGGAAAACGCACAGGGCAAGGTATGGAAGAGGCTTGGAGCATCCGTGTCCTCTCCGAGTATATGCTTTCCCCAGGGCTTCATCTCTTCACCAACCCGGAATCCATCCTTTGAGGTCTGGTTTTTGTTTTGTTTTGTTTTTAAGACTTCAAGATTGATTGAGTCATTGGCCATTGGTGAATGATTCACCCTCCAGCCCGTCTCCCTTCCCCAAAGGTTGTGGGGGAAGGAATGGTTACGGAACATTCCAGCCCTCTAATCACATGGTTGGTTCTCCTGACAACCAGCCTCATGCCTGGGTACCATCCAGAAGTGTCTCGTTAGTATAGCAAAAGACATCCCAAGGCATTCCAAGGGTTTTCGGAGCTCTGAGGCAGAAATTGACAAAGACCAAATATTTATTATCCTATGTCACCCAGGACTTATTGATAGACATCTGGCTCACTAGACCAAGCCTCCTCCAGTGTGAGCAAATAGGGGAGAAGCCCTGGGTGTGGAATAAATACTATAAAAGCTGAACCCTGACATCTGAAAATGATCCACAGTAGGATCTGGAAGAGATGAACTTTTGGGAAAAGAACAAAAGCCACTAAAAAAGGCTAAGTCAAGATGGGGGGGAGAAACGGGGTGAGATGAACATGGAATTAATGAACAAAATAAGAATTGAAGGCGTGACTTGCAGTGCTTATTGGAGGTGGTAAGAGTAGAGTTTCTGTTCAAAACATGACATGGTGCCATGGGAGGAGACTCGAGCCCCACTGGGGGAGTAGAGAGTGTGGGAAGGATGTGAAAAAAGAAGTTCAGAAGGCACCGAGAAACAACACTGGCCTTCCTGAGGAAGAGACAGGCTGGAAACACTTCCGCTTAGAGATAGAAGGACTCCAACACTGGAGATAAATTCAAAGAAAAGAGATCCACAGCTGGACACATGGCAAAAATTTTGTAATAAGCAAGTGCAAAGGGCAGGAAAAAGTGGTCAGATACACATGCCCCCTTTCTATTCTCGCCCTCCTCGGGACGGAGTCTGTGTCTGCCTGCCTGGCTCTCCCGACCTTGTCTTTGTCTAAATTGTGGTAATATACTCAACACTTAAAATTTACATCTTAATTATTTTTATACTTTAGATGTGGCAAGTACATTCACATTGTGTCACGGCCAACTTTCAGGCCTTTTTTCATCTAACAAAGTTGACCCATGAAAGAATAACTCTTCATTCTGCACCATGGCCCCTGTTAACCACCCCTTGACTTTCTGTCTCCATGAATTTAAGTATGCTAGATACCTCATATAACTAGAACCATATAGTACTTTGTGTCTAGCTCATTTCATTCACGTAATCCTCAAGGTACACCCATGTCATACCATGTGTCCGTTTTCATTCCTTTTAGTGACTGAGTAATATTCAATTGTGTGCATATGCTGGAACACATTTTGTTTACTTACCAAAGTTCATGGCCAGTTGGTTAGCTTCCACCTTTGGCTATTGGAGTGATGCTGCTGTGAATATGGGTGTACTGATACCTGTTCAAGTCCCTATTTTTAATGCTTTGGATGGGGAATTGCTGGGTTACATGGTAATTCTATTTTTAATGCTTTGAGGAACTTCCATACTGCTTTCTGCAGTGGCTGCACCATTTTACATTCCCATCAATAGTACACAAGGGTTCCAGTTTCTCCACATTCTCACTAACACTTGTTATTTTATGGGGGGAAGGGAATGTCAAGGGGGCACTTTTTTGACCTGAGAACTGGATTGGCCAGAATGTTAGAGGGAAGTGTTAGCGTCCGAGGGAATGTTCAGCCATGTCATATCACGTGTCAGAAAGTGTTGAGGGATGGTCTAGGTCCTGAGAGAGGGCTGAGTGGACAGGAGAAATTGGGGGACAGTTGAGGCTGTGGCAGAGGTACAGGGAAGGAATTTCAGGGATTTTGGGGAATGGATGGATGGAAGGATGCCCCTTTAATGACTTTGAAAGATTCCCAAAATCTTTCTGGCTACCCTGTATGTTGAACCATTCTTAGGGGAGTGACAGTATGCTGGAACTGTCCAGGAGAGGAGCTAGAAAGCCTGTAGCAACAACAATGCCTCGGGTGCCTGTTCTCCATTGTTCCCGAGGCTGAAAGCCCTCGGCCAGTGCCTTGGATGGAATACCACTCCTCCTTTCCGGACACCAACTGTGGGCACAGGGCGAGCTTCCCCTCGCCTGGATCCCAGACATCCCCCAGGCGGAGCTCTGCCTGCATAGACAGGAACCTTGCTTTCCAAGTTGATGGAAGAGAGGGATAGTGTGCCGTTTTTTCAGGATGCAAAACCGGGAAGATAAGACTTCTCATGGGCTCCCTGGTTACCCCCCTCCCTAACTTTCAAGTTATTCCCTTTCTCCCAGAGGGCCCATTCTTTTAAACTAGAAGTTCTCAAATTTCTTTTGGTCTCAAGATCCCTTTGTACTCTTTATTTTTTCATCTCTTCTTCGAACTGTGATATGATTGACAGAACATTGTATAAGTTTAAGGTATACAGCATATTTATTTCATAAAATTACTTTGTCATGGATGCCACTGTAGAGTCATCAGACACCTGTCAAGTCACATCAGGATCCTTTCTCCTATCAGTGGTGACAATTAAATTTAGCCTTTTAGGGCCCTCCATGGTGGTAGCAGGTTAAAGCATAGACTGAGAAGCTAAAGCCAACTCAGCATGAATTCAATCCCTGCCCTGGAGGTGACCCACATGGTGCAGCAGGTCTCTCCTGACCCACCTGCTGCTCCCCTCAACAGTGTATTTTGTCAGTTGGCCTGTTCTGCTCCCCACTCTGTCTGTAGTGAATCCTTCACCACCCTTGCACCTCTGGCCTATACCCCCAGTTCTGTATGCATAAATAAAATAAATCTTAAATAAAAAAAAAGATTAGGCTTTTAGCTGTTTAATGTTTATAACAGATTGTCATCTGCAGTCACAGTTCTGTGCAGTAGAGTGTCAGGACTTACCGAAGGGTCTGCAAGTGCAACCCTGAGGCAGCTCCCATTTCCTTACTCCTTGTAACCAGTCTGCTCTTTCTAGTTCAGTTCATTTTGGATTCCACATATAGGAGCACTCACAGGGTCGGCTTTCTCACTGAGCATAATGTCATGAAGTTCCATCCACTTATTTATGATTGGCAGAATCTCCTTTTTTCTTATAACTGAATGTATTCCTGTGTGTGTGTGTGTGTGTGTGTGTGTGTACATGTGCCGACTCTACCCATTCATCTATTGATGAACGCTTACATTGTTTCTCTATATCTTGGTTATTGTGAATAATGCTGCAATAAATATTGGCGTACATACATCTCTTTGATAGCCTGTCTTCATTTCCTTTGGAAATATGCCCAGAAGTGTGATAGTAGCTGGATCATATGATAGTTCTATTTTAAATTCTTGAAGAACCTTTATACTCTTTAAAATTATCAAGAACCTCCAGGGTTTTTTTTTTTTTTAAAGATTTATTTATTCATACAGAACTGGGGTACAGGCCAGAGATGTGGAGGGTGAGAGGATTCACCAGAGACAGAGTGGGGTGCAGAACAGGCAGATTGACGAAGTACACTGCTGAGGGGAGCAGCGGGCGGGTCAGGAGAGGTCTGCCGCGCCAGAGACCGGGGGCAGGCGGGGATCGAACTCATGCGGAAGTGGCTTAAGCTTCTTTGTGCAGTGCTTTAACCCGCTGCGCCACCAGGGAGGGCCCCTCCAGGGTTGTTTTTTAAGTGGCTGTTGGCTGAAGAATACTATTAACTATTACAAATCAAAATAAAAGATACCTTAAAGATTTATATATTTACTTAAAATGAATAAGGTCTCATGTGAAAGAAAGAATCTACCAAAATAACTACTTTTCCCAAAGAAAAAACTGCCATGAAGAGTGGCATTATTTCACACGTTAGCCCATCTCTTTAATGTGTGGCTTAGTAGAAGGCAGTTGGATTCTCACATGTGCTGCTCCTGCTCTTGGTCTCCGTGATAGGTTTTTGGGTCCAGCGTACAAAGAAAACCTGGCGTGCTGGTCTGTCATCGGAGAGGGGCCTCAGGGGCCAGCTTCACACAGTGCCCGTCTGACCTTTCTGTGTGGATCTCTGCTCACTTCTGGCCACTAATTCCAGGACCACCCTCTCTCTCTCTCTCCACTGGAAGGAGTCCTCAAACCTGGCTCCCGTGCTCCAGTTCCAGGCTGGCCACACTCTCTGAGCAAAGTTGCCCTTGACAGTGACTCAGGCTCACCTGCTGATGTTACCACGATTTCTCCTGCGGAGCCATCCATGTGCACAGCCCCCAGAGCTGGTACTGTTTAGACCCATAATAAGGAAGCTAAGAACCCCCCCCCCCCACTGCAAGGCAGACTGGCCCCTCCAAAGCCAATGCCATGGCCCCAGGAGCCACATGTAGGCTTGATTCTTCCATTCCCCCGTGCGTGTAGGACTTGCTGCTCATCCACGCACTTGGTCCTAACTGGGAAGTGAGGCCACAACAGAACTAGAAGCTCCTGCTGGACAGTAATGGGATGGGGGGAGCTCCTTGAAGCAAGGTCATGAAACAGTCATCTCCAGTAGACCAGCTTCGGGGCAAGAGCATGGAGGGGACAGCAGGGAGTCCCAGAGTTGCCAGAGGTCCGTGGGACACACGATGTGTCCTGAAGCAACACATGTATTTCTTGGGCCTAGTGGGGTCAAAGGACAGAAAGAAGCAATAAAGCGTGCCACGGCCTTTGCACTGTCCCTGTCTGGCTTCCCTGCTGCAGTTCCTGGTAATCCAGCCTGGGAGCCCCACCCAGCTGGAATTCACAGGGAGGGCGGTGGCCCAGGGAGAGGGCCACATCTGCCTTCTGGGGAGGCCCCTTCCTGAGCAACAACTAAAGGAACCTGGACCACAGCAGCTCAAGGGCACCAGGCCATGCAGCACCCTGGGCGCCCAGGGTGACAGAGGGTGAACGGCGTGAGGCCTGGGACTCGGGGAAGGAGAGTCCCATGTCTTTTTCTCCCACATCTGTCCAAGCCTCCTGGGTTTTCAATGATCTTCCAGAATGGAGGAGTGTTGGGGAGGCAGCTAATCTCCCTCTATCTTCTAGGATTATATGGCTGGAAAATAATTAAATTGATAAAGAGATTAGAGAGAAAAAAGACAAACTTTGATTCTGTGCACAGAGAACCTCGTGCGGAACAATGGAACCTCTCATCTGGTCATCCAGTGAGGTTATATAGTGTGGAGAATGGGGGCAGGAAGCTTAGGAGGCAAACCCTGAAGAACTTGGGCAATTTAAAGAAAAAGGCACTTTGCAGGGTTTATCCATGTGCGCATAAAATCAGACTTTGCAAGCTTAGTCTGGGGCATAAGGCTGTAACAGGCTGTCTGTCTCTCACCTCCCAGACCACCACAGAGATTTATTTCCTGTATTCAAGGAGATAAATGGGGGTGGGGGGATGGAAATCATCCTTGAATCTTCTGTGTCATAATTTTTCCAATTCAAAATAATCAGGAGGCCTCTTAGGCACCTTAGGTAGAAGGAGGGAGGGGGAGGGCACAGCTTGTCTCTGTCCCCAGCAACTGCTTCCACTGATCTTTAGAGGAGGGAGAAGGGAAGGCAGAACAGGACTAATAGGCTACAGAAAAGCCCAGCAGGTTTTTTAGGGGAAGGGCAGAGCCGCCCTGCAGAGAGCCAGGCTTGACTCTCCTACCCATCTCATAGCTGGGAGAAGGGACCCCAAGAGGGAAGAAGTCTGTGCCCACAGACTCACAGTGAGTTGGTAACTGGAGAGGACCTAGAATCGAGTGCTTTCTCCAAGGTGGCATTTGAGGGTAGGAAACAGGATGTGTGTAAAAGGAACACACAGGCATATGTGGTGAGCCAGGGGGACACCCTGAGGAGGGTGAAGCAGCGCAGGACGAGGCTGGCTTCAAGTCACAGTCCACAGAGGGTGGCACAGCCTGCAGGACAGACAGGAAGGTCAGGTCCATGCCTCCCTCTTCCTTTCTGCTCCCCCCCTTCCTCCTCCTCCTCCCCTCCCCTCTGCACCCATGACCTCTGACCATTGGACCTCATCCCTCCATTTCCAGTTCCTGCACTGGGCCCCCACCCCCACCCACCCACCCTAGGGACCTTTGAGCAAGTGAGCTCTTGAATAGAAGCCCTTTGACTCTCCCCTCCTACGTCTCCTGCCTTCTCCTGCCCCAGGGAGGGCCAGGTCATGTTCTTACACTCTGCTAGGAAAGTGTGTGTCCGAAGTATGTACCCCTGGGGCCCCATATCCTCCTGCCGGTGACATCAGCATGGCTTGTGTGCACCAAGCTTCCTGTCTTGCCTGACTCCTGTGCTTTTCTAGAGAGAGAGAGAGAGAGAGAGATCATGTCTTTTGTGTGCCCTGTGGTTCAAAAAGAGATGAGAACCACACTGTATAAGTAGGGGGAGGGGGATCTCTGGGACGAGAGGGACTGAGGGCAGAAGGCGTTATAGGTGATTTTCTTCCCATCAGAGGCTTTGCTGTGCACTGGGCTTTATATCTCTCACTTACCTGTGATATAGGTAGGAGCCACTGTTCCTGATGTCGTCTTTTGAGTTCGGGTTTTTTGGGTTCACTGTGGGAACGGTTTCACCAGAGCTCCCCTTTCAGCGGCATACGGCGAGATTCTTCATGAGACAGAGACTCGGTTATATTTAAAGAGGAAGTTTATTAGAAAAAGACAGGAGAGGAAAGGACACTTGCATATGTGCAAGTGGGCAAGTGCCCCAAAGGGACAGGTTTGCAGGGAGAGACCTGCATGGTTGCAGGCAGGCGGCCTAAGGAGAGAGCGGGCTCTGCCAGGGGAGGTCAATGCAGAGAAGTCCCGGCATGGTCACACGCAGGCTGCTGCCCTGCAGAGGGAGAGTGGGTGGAAAGAAGCACGAGCATAGGCACAGGTGGGCAGAGGAGCGGCTGCCCCCTGCTGGTGGAGAGGCTGCCCTGATAAAGGCAGTTTGTCCTTGGGAGGGCCTCACTCCTTGTGAGTCTAGGTAGAACTTGAGAGGCCCGGAGATTTCCTGATGAGCTTCGTCTCCACGTCCTTATCTTTTGCCTTTTGGGTCTGAGCTTCAGGCACATCCCCCAACAGTCTGTTATCTGCTGGGACCTCTTGGAGACATCTGGCTTCCCGGACATCCTGGACATCCTGGACATCGGGCTTTGGTGCCTGAGGACCTTGATGTTATGGCTGTGTCAGTTGCTGCACTAGCCCCTTCTACCTGTCCCTTTTGTGTGACTCAGTCTTGTGTTGCCTCCCCGCATTCCTGCCTCCATCATTCCCATGCTACAGAAGAGGAAATTGAGGCACAGTGGCCTTACATAACTGGCCCAGGATGCATCTGTGGCCAGCTGCAGTTGGTTCTCAAAGGCCCTGAGTTCTAGAATGTAGCCACTTCAGAATGCCCCCTCTGCCTGCTCCACCCCTCAGCCCCAGGAAATTATTTTAGCAGCCAGAGAACCTGGCGAGGGGCAGTCTGCCTCAGAGGCACATGTTGTTAAATGGAAAGCAGAGCTTCCCAACTGGTCGCTTGGTGTCCTCAATGAAACTGGGAATCCACTTCTTTTTTTTTTTTAAGATTTATTTATTTATGCATACAGACTGGAGTACAGGCCAGAGGTGCAGGGGTGGTGAGAGGATTCACAGAGTGAATTCACAGAGGATTCACAGAGTGGGGAGCAGAGCAGGCAGATCGACAAAGTACACAGCTGAGGGGAGCAGCGGGAGGGTCAGGAGAGGTCTGCCGCGCCATGTGGGTCACCTCGGGGCAGGCGGGGATTGAACTGGCTTTAGCTTCTTAGTGCAGTGCTTTAACCCGCTGCGCCACCAGGGAGGGCCCCCCATTTCTTCTTAACAAGGAAAACAAAGAGCTCTATCCATGGCATGGGAGACCCAGCTGTAATGGGGCCCAGGCGTGCTCCCCACAGGGACAGAGAACCTGGCATCCTGGCCCATCCAGATCCATCCAGCAAAGACCTTTTCTTCCTTTGCTCTTAGAAGCGTCAGCCGAAAACTCCCTCGCTACCCTCCAGCCTGTCTTCAGCCTGCTCACCTCAGTCAAGATAAGCCAGAGCAGTCATCCAAAGAAGGTCCCACATCAAGGCCATAGGTCCAGCTTCCCACTCCCAAAACTGTATCACCGCTAACGAAGGGCCTGGCTTTCCTCACCTGGAAACTGGGACCTGTGATACCTAGCCTCCCTGCCTTGCTGGGACCTCTAGGCCAGTGCAAGGGAAAGGCACTGACCAAGGGTCAGACTGTCCACTGAGAAGAGGGGTCAGCCCCTCCCTGCTGGCAGTCACCAGCCCCCACACATTTCCTGTCCCGGCTCTCAGCACTCTGCCGTCCTGGGTGGGGCCATCACCTCTGGGCTGTGCTGGGTGGGCTGCTGCACCTATGGCTTTGGGGCCTGGAGGGCTGGGGGTCAGGGCAGCAAAAGTGGGTGGTACCGCCTGCCCTGCCCACAGCAGCCCCTGGTCTTTGGGGTGGGGTGACTGGGTGCCCCCTGGGGAGGAAGGTCAGCACTGCCTGGTGTGCAAAGCATGAAGCTAGCAGCAGGAAGCACAATCCACACCCAAGGGCACAGACACAGGGAGGGGGCATTGAGAAAGGCCAGTGTACCCCCACTCTCACAAATCAGGGCATAAAGGTTAGTCCAGCACTCAAAGGCAGAAAATTGTTTCTTCGTTTCTCTCAAGCACTAATTCTTTCAAGCTCCCACCAGCCTGACTTGTGGGAACTTCAAGGTTAGTCATGTCTTGCCCTTTCCCTGGAGTTGGACAAGAAGCTTAGGGTCTTATATAGTCCAGGACATTTATAGCCGGGCCCTTGAGTCCTAGCCCACACCGGTCACTGCTCTTGGCTGTGCCCCACAAGTCCCCGACTTACTAGCAGCAGGGGCCTCTGCAGCAGCTCCCAGGGTGTGTGCTCCCCAAACCCTTGTTCTTCAGGCAGGCCAGAACCCTGCCCCCAACCCCCACCCTCCCTTTAGGAGAATCCTGCTCGATACCTTTCTCAAGGAGCCTGAGGAGTTTTCATTTGTACACTTGGCAGCTTCTCCTTGGAACCTCAGAGCTCACACACATACCCCCAAGGCAAAGCGGTGCCAAGGCTGGGCCATTTACTGAAGGAGCAGACGCAGAAAGAAAACAGACCCACGTCAATACACAGCCGCCAGGGTACTTAGCTCTGCGCCAGGAACTTCCCTGGGCAGAGACGCAGCTGCTGCTGCCCAGGCAGCCAGCCTCGGCTTGCTCCTCAGGGGAAGTGGACCCATGAAGGTTTTGGGGTTATCTTGGAAGAGGCCCACATGCCAGGAAGACCATGTCTGTGGAACCTGCAGAGGCTTCCTTGCAGGTTGAGAAGCCTCATTGAAGGGGGTTCCTTCCTTCACCAGGGAGCGGGCTGGCTGAGTTGCCTCCAGGGGAGTTGGGGTGTTTGGGTGGGACTGGAGGGTAGAGCGAGTCCACCCCTGACCACTGGACTTCTTTACTCTTGCAGGACCTGGGCATGGAGTCGACCTCGCTGGACGATGTCCTGTACCGCTATGCCAGCTTCAGGAACCTGGTGGACCCCATCACACATGACCTCATCATCAGCCTGGCCCGCTACATCCACTGCCCCAAGCCGGTAGGGTGGCTGAGCCAGCTGGGCCCGGGGGTGTGAGGTGGGCACCTTTCTAGGCACCTTGTGAAGTGGCCTACCTGTCCTGAGGCTGCACATTGGCACCATCAGCACAAGTTTTGTTTGGCCCATGGGTGTGTTAAATCTGGATTCATTGCCAATGTTTAATAATTGGAATGTTGCACACAAGCTCTATTCCCAGCTTCCCTTGAACAGCCAGCAGCCACTATGCACAGTTGTGTAGGTTGTAGACTGCGTGAAGATATGGCTACATGTCTGAAGGAGGTGGGAGAAATGGGAGACTTAAAGCCAGCCTTCTCTCTGCCCACCAAGACTTGATGCAAGACTGTTTGCACAAAGAGGTCATGTCAGTCTAGCGGGGGCCTTGCCTGGGATTCTCCAATTTGCCACAGTCCCCACCATGCCCCACTGTCTTCCTTACCCAGCCACTTCACTGAGGCCCACTTCCTGCCAGGCCCTGAGATCTAAAAAGGAAAAGCTCCATGGCGCCCCAAGTTCTGAGGGGCTTCGCCCCTTCTCAGTGAGAGGATCTGCCCATTAGTGTGGCTTCTGGGTAGAATGGCTCACCCATCGCTGCCCTCAGGATGCTGGCAGGGAAGTGCAATCCCTAACTAGAGCTTTTCTTTGTTGGTTTGATGCCTCCTCTCCCACCCCTCAATTCTCATACTTCCTCCATGGCAGGGGTAGGATGCCAGAGAAGGACTGAGGAGTACCAGAAGCTTCTCCTTCAGGGGAATGTCAAGGATAAGAGTGAGGAGCTGGTTCCCAAGCCCACCCCCCTCACTCTTTGAACACGGCAGCCCAGGGGGCTAGAACCTCCCTCTGGAACTGAACCTCTCTCTGGGGTTTCGTCTCAGGCCCTCTCTCTGGCTTCTAGGCTATGTAGTGCCAAGACTGAGGGGGTTGCTAGCTATGAAGGCAGAGAGCTGTGGGGCTGGTTGGAGGGTGCAGCTGGAGGTGGGGATGCAGGACTCATATATGGGGCAGTAAGAAAAAGCCAGTAACTTGGGTGCCTCAAGTCCTGGTGGAAGAAGATCTGGTACCGGGGGCCATTCCTACTTCTTGTTCAGTTTATACCTGACTTGACCTGGGAAGCTGAGACCGGGGGCTGTGGGGGTCCTTGCAGGTACGTAATCCCTGTCTATTCTGGAGCAGCCCAGCTTCATACTGTACAGTCTTTCACCTCTTGGGCCTCCCTGGGGTTAGGTCTCAGCACTGTGAAGCTACTGCAGTCACTGCAGCACGGATTCAGTCCCCACCCAGGGAGCTGACCCACATGGCGCAGCAGACCTCTCCTGCCCCTCCCACTGCTTCCCTCAGCAGTGTGTTTCAGTCAGTCAGCCTGTTCTGCTCCCCACTCTGTCTCTGGTGAATCCTCTCACCACTGTACCTCTGGCCAACACCCCAGCTCTTATATGCATAAATAAATAAATCTTTTTTTTAAAAAATGTCTTCCACCTCTTGGACATTCCCACCTGGGTATTCCTAAACCCACCCCTCCTCCCCACCCCAATCAGTCCACTCTTCACTCTGATCCTCCAGGCAGGAATTGAGTCTCTTTCCTTTGCTGCGCCCCAGCCCAGTGCAGTCAGGTTCCCACAAGCTGAGGCACACAGCAATTGCTGAGGGAGTCTCCAAGGGGAGACAGTGAGCTCAGACTGTCCTCCAAGGGCAGCATCCTGCTCCCCCGTGGGGACAATGGTGTAACTTACGTGCAGAGTTGTCGCAACCTGAGGCAGGGGCAGGCTTCCAGCCCTGGTCCTAGGGACCGTGAAGAGCTAACTATAAATCCTGGGTACGTCTCCCTGAGCTTGCCTGGAGCGTCTGCGACAAAGCAGAGCAGGTGCAGGACAGGCAGAAGCAAAATGAAGCGGGAAGGGGCACACAGTTGGCAAAAGGGGACCCAGGGGTTTTGGAAGGAACCCCCACACTGCCCACCACGCTCAGCAAGTCCTGACAAGTCTGGATCTCGAATATGTTCCGGAGGTCAGTTTCACCACAGCCCCCCACTGGGATTACTGGGGCAGTCTCATGGGTCGGCCAGACCCAGTAGGTCCCTCACTGAGAAACCTGCCCGTGGCACTGCCTTGCAGTTTAACCAGAATCCACACTCCTGGCCTCACCCTGCCCAGGTCTATGACCCCTCGGCTCATCTCCCCTACTCAACCTGCTCACAGCTCCTGCCAAGGGGTCTCCTGTCTGCTCCTGGAGCATCCAGACCCCCTCCCACCTTGCAGACCTTGCTGCCCCTCTGATGCTGCTTGCTGCCCCTATCCGAGCTCTCCCCCTCCTCCCGTGGATGCAGCCTGGCCGGCCCCTCAGAGGCCTCTGCCCCGCCTGCCCCACTTGTCTCCTTACCAGCCTCTATTTTGTCACTGAGCGTGTTCATCTCCAAAATTCTCTTGCTTATTTATGTGCTGCCTAACTTATTTTCTGCATTCCCGGCTAGCCTCTAAGCTCCAGAGGTGCAGAGATGGTGCCTCTCTCGTTCGTGATGGCATCTACACAGGCAGGTCCTAGCAGAGGAGGTGACCCTTTCCGCTGTGGATTTTTGAGTTTAACAAGGCACTGTTTCCAGGCTTGTGGGCAAAATAAAGGAAAGGAATAGGACATTGTGCCACCTATGACCAGGAATAGCCGCGGAGAGTTGTTACCGTGGGGGTGCCTCAGCGGAGCCTGCGTCGCTGGACTCGGGGTGAGGGTACCCCTTCCAAACCAGGTTGTATTCTATGGCTGCATAGAAAGTTAGCCCAAAACTTACTGGCTTAAGACATCAGGCACTTACTGCTGTATAATCTCTATAGGTCAGGAGCTCAGGAGCAGCTGAGCTAGGGAGTGCTCGTTCAAGACATTGGGCTGCAGGTGTCAGAAAGTTGACAGGAAGGCAGACCCACGCCAGGACAGCACATCCCCTGGTGGCTGGCGGGGGGCCTTGTTCCTGCTTGGGCATCCTCACATCCCGGCAGCCAGTTTACCCAGAGCGGGTGATCTGAGAGAGCAAGACAGAAGCCACCCTCTTTCCTGCTCTAACCTCAGTCCATTGTTACACATTGGGAAGAGCCTGCAGGGGACATGGGAACAGGGAGGCCGGAGGCACTGAGGACTCTCGGAGGGGTGGCTGCCACACATGCTGGCCTTTGTCTCCTGCCCTCTGATCTTGCTCCCAGTTGTTCCCGGTAGCTAAACCCCGTGCAAGCAGGGCCAAGGGGCCTGGTGAGGCTGTTTGTATCTGAGAGCCTTCTGAGCAAAGGGAAGGGCAGAGAGTGTGCTCGGGAGGGAGTACACAGAGGCACTGCCCCCCCTTGCTCCCCTCCACACACACACACACACACAGACTCAGCATCTGGAGTGTCATCTGGCATGCGGTAGGCAGAGCAATCAATATTTGATGAGTGAACTTGTGACTGAATCAAGGAAGCCTTTGGGTGCAGGGCAGTGGAGGCCTGCGCTTGCCGGGGTTCTGGGGGCAGCACCCAGCAGTGCCGGAGAAGTGACGGGGGTGGTGGACATCGCCACCTGACAGTTGATTGATAGAGCATGTCAGGGCCTGAGCCCTCCTGGAGGGGCCTGCGGGTCTGCCTTGACCTTCTTTTTTGATAGCCCAGTGAGTGTCCCACCATAGATTTGTCTTCAGGGCCTCCCGCAACAGCCTGGGGCAATGTCACAGACAGCCATTCAGACTGCCTCAAGCCAGAAGAGAAGTTATGCTTCTGGTTCTGAGGGGTCTTGTGGGACCCAAAGACCGCCAAGCTCAGAGAAGCTCTGAAACGACAGAGGAAACAGGGCAAACACAGCTGCCACCCTCTCGGCTACACAGGCCTCACTCTCCATTCACTCTTCTCATCAAGCAGCTGGAAGCAGGGCTGCCAGCAGCACCCCAGTTTGCTTAGCAAGGGGCAGCCCCTGGAGGAGGGGGCGCTCTGTCTCCCTCAACTCCAGATACCAGGGAGAGGGTGGATTGGCAGCTCCCTGCCGGTGCCCACTGGGGGACCAGCCTTCTGTGGTTCAAGAGGGGTGTCTGGTTGCACAAAGGGGCTGCTGGGGGGGGCCTATTTTCTGAAGACAGTCCCCAGAGGGGACCCTCTGTGGTAGCACAACAGGTTAAAGCACAGCGCTGTGAAGCTGTGGCAGCCACTGCAGCAGGAGTTTGATCCCCAGCCAGGGAGGTGACCCACAGGGTGCAGCAGACCTCTCCTATCTCCCGGCTGCTCCCCTCAGCAGTGTGCTTCATCAATCTGCCTGCTCTGCTCCCCACTCCCTCTCTGGTGAATCCTCACACCACCCCCCAACCTTGCCCCCCCCCACACACACACCTCAGCCTATACCCCAGGTCTGTATGCATCAATAAATAAATCTTTAAAAGAAAGAAAGTGCCCAGGGGGGTGGCCCAGGAGCACTCAGGTGCGTGGCACTGGCTGCTGTGGCCAGAGCCCCTGGTCAGAGCTTTCACAGGACTGGAAGCTCTGTTCCTGGAACTCAGCTGTTTGGACACTGAACCACACAGAAGTGGCCCTTCCTCCTTTCCCTGCCTCCTCCCTCTCCTTCTGCCTCTGTGGCTTTCCAGGCTTCCCCGCCTCCCACCTTCTCGGTTTACTCTCCCACCCCAGCCTATTTCAGGCCTGTTCTCAGCAGGAGGGAAGCCTGGAGGGGACTTTGAAAAGTGAGAGTGGTAGGGGAATGAAATTGGTTTGCTGAAGGCTTTTCTGATAGAAACTCTTTGAAGTAATCTAAGCTAAAGATGAGGTTTATCGGGCAGATAGAGCTGTGTCGCTGTTAGGGACCTGGGAGCCCCAGGCCTCTCGTCTCCCCGCTGGGGCAGGGCCAGGCCTGCTGGAGTCTCCTCGCCTGCGTACTGCTGCCCCCTCATGGCAGTGACGCCACACTGCAGCGGCTGCTTGCTGCCTCTTTGTTTCTTCCTACTGCCCAGGCTAGAGGGTGGGGTTCAGGAGTGATGCTGTGCAGACCACTCTGGTCCTTCAGGCCTTTAAAGGGTCACCACCTTGGTCAAACAAGGAATAGGAGCAGAGAGAGGGAAAGGGCATCTTTTTAAATCCTGGTGCCCGAGTTTCCCACCACAGCTCGAGGTGGCTGAGCAGCAGTTTGATAAGCCCCTCATGATTCCATCCTGCTAGGGGACACGGTGGAGCCAACTCTAGAGGCACAGTGTCCTCTGTCACCTCCCAGAGCCCTCCCCGCAATTTGGCCTTCGCCCTAGGCCCCACCTTACTGCCCCTCCCCAAGCCTGTGCTGGCCACGGCTCCTCCTGGCTACCTCCAGTGGCTTCCATGGGGTGTCTGACCCCACAGATCTCTTCTTGATGCCCATGGTTCTGCTTACTCCTCCTTCACTGAAGGTGTCTTCTCTTCCTTTAATGTTGTAGCTCTTCCGGTCAGCTCATACGCTGGCCAGGGGGTCAGTCAGATGCTAAACAGTGTCTAGCACTGTAAATCCATTTGCTTCTCACAGCCCTACCACTAGGCTCAGCAAGAAACTCTAGGAACCAGGGCCCTCCCTGGTGGCACAGGGGGCCAAGTCTCAGCACTGTGAAGTTGCCCGCAGACACTGCAGCATGAGTTTGATCCCAGGCCAGGGAGCTGACCCACATGGCACAGCAGACCTCTCCTGACCCGCCCACTGCTCCCCTCAGTGGTATATTTCATTCAATTTGCCTGTTCTGTTCCCCACTGTCCTTAGTAATCCTCTCACCACCACCACCCACCTCTGGCCTATATCCCAGTTCTTGTATGCATAAAAAAATAAATCTTTAAGGGAAAAAACACCTCTAAAAATCAAATACAGATGCAAATGCAGTTGCCCAGAGGGACAGGTGACATTCACCCTCTCTCACTCTCTCAGGCAGGCTTGGGCAGTAGGACGCCATGACGGACAACTGGAGACCAGGACTTAGTCTAAACCAGTTTCATCCCTGGCCTCTGAATCTCTGCTCTGATGTTTCACGTACCACCTCTTGTTACTCTACCTCCCTCCTCTGTCTTCCTTCCTCAGGGGCTCCTCCTCAGCCTTCCACCTGCCTCAGTTTCCCCAAGAGCATATTGCTCTAGAGCACTGTAGGAATTCCGTAGCGTCCCAGTGTGACGTCTGTGCAGCGATGCAGGTGACACAACAGTGGCTTGGCCCACAGGGGTAGCTGTGGACGTGGTGAGAAGTGCATGGGCCATGCCCGGATTGTCACCTGCCCCCATGCCTGTCACTGCCCCCCCCCAAACTCTAGCACAGTGTGTCCTCTCACTCTGGGGTGCCAATGTTGCCTTTCTTCATCCAAACATGTAACCCACTCTTCTTAAAAGCCCATCAAGTCTGGACCTCCCTGTTGGCACAGAGGGTTAGGACACAGCACTGTAAGCTGGCCGCAGCAGCTTCAGCGCAAGTTTGATCCCCGCCCCGGAGGTGACCCACATGGCATGGCCCACTGCTGCTCCCCTCAGCAGTGTACTTCAGTGGATCTGCCTGTTCTGCTCCCCACTCTGACTATGGTGAATCCTCTCACCACCCCTGTATTTCTGGCCTGTACCCCAGTTCTGTATGTCTAAATAAGTCTGAAAAAAAAAAAAAGCCCATCAAGTCTGAGCTTAGGCAAAAGTAACCTTCCTGCTTTACCCGTGTAGAGTTCTGCATGTTTTTTGCTGTTCTCACAATACAACACAGTATTTATTTAGCCAGTATTCCTGGAGAGCGTACTGTGTTCTGGGCTCTATTTGGAGAGCCTTTACGAGTAGCATGCATTCACCCTCACGAAATCTGAGAGGTCAGTATGGTTATCCACCTTCACAGATGAAGCCTGGAGACAGAGAAAGGTCAAGGGACTCTGCAGGGGCACATAGGAGGTGGAAAGCAAAGGTGTGAATCCACAGTTTGACCCCAAGAGCGTGCTCCTTCTCCACTAGCAGAGGGATCATACTGATAATGGCGCTGGCCTTGACTGACAGCTCTCTGCGCCAGGCACTCAGCTCAGTGCTGGACGTGGGTTGTGGTTAAACCCCACCATATCCACATTGCTATGTGCTTGTGGGTTTGCATCCGAGCCCTGGCACTTCCTGCTTGTGTTCCTTGGCACCAGACCATCTGGCGGGAGAATGCTCTTAGGCACTCACTCTCGGTGACTGTTGAATTGGCCTCCCTTGGGACAGAGTTGGAGTTTCTGTAGTACCTTCTGCTGCGTCCTTCAGCCACTGCATGAGCTTGCCCTCACAGCCTGGGGACTGGAAGTCCAAAATGGTGTCAGCAGGGTTCGTGTCTTCGAGGCCCCTCTCTCTCACGGGCTTGTAGACAACCACCCGCTCCTTCTGTCTACACATGGTCTTCCTGCTATACGTGCCTACGTCCTGATAATGCATTGGGCCTGCCCAGTGACCGCATTTTACTTTAATCACCTCTTTTTTAAGATTTTATTTATGCATAAAAGAGCTGAGGCATAGGCCAGAGGTACAGGGGTGAGGGGATTCACCATAGACAGAGTGGGGAGCAGGACAGGTGGATCTACTGAAATAAACTGCAGGGTGGAGCAGCAGGTGAGACAGGAGAGATCTACTAAGCCACTTGGGTCACCTCCCTGGCTGGGGATCGAACTTGTACTGCAGTGGCTGCAGATAACTTCTTAGTGCTGAGATTGCACCACCAGGGAGGACCTTAATTATCTTTTTAAATTCTTTGTCACTAAATAGGGTCCCATTCAGAGGGTTTGGGGATTGAACTTCTGCCTAAAAATCTGGGGTGGGACACAATTCAGTTTATCATATCCAGGGTCTGACAGGCAAATCCGATGAGCCATAAGATAATGTAACTGAGTGAATTAGGTTGGGAAAGACTTGTTTGTCCCCTCATTCTTTTATTTTCCAGCTTCTGACATGGGTAACAAGACATGTGAAAAGGTTTCACTTTCATCTTTCTATGTAAACTATGAGAGCAAAGACATTTATGTTCATGGCTGTGTCCCCAGCTCCTGGAGCAAGTGCCTGGTACCCAGTCAGTACTCAGATAATATTTGCTGAGCAAATATATATGGAACCCAGACTTGTATAAATTTCAATTTTTTTCAGTAATAGCAACTAATTCACAGAAACTCAAAGCACCATATAACTCAGTTTGCAACCTGCCCTCTGCTAAGGCACCCGCCCTACACCAGCAGAGCAGACCTGCCCCACCTCAGCTTGGGGCAGAGGCAGGGAACGGAAAGTAGGGGTGTAGGATCCCCCACCTGCTCCACTGACTCGGGAACCCATGGCCTGCGGTTGCCTCTGCAGGAAGGCGATGCACTGGGTGCCATGGAGAAGCTGTGCCGGCAGCTGACCTACCACCTCAGCCCCCACTCCCAATGGAGGCGGCCCCGGGGGCTGGTGAAGAGGAAGCCGCAGGCCTGGTGAGTTCTGGTCTCCTGAGGCCCATCTGCCCTGCCCCCATCCAGCCTTCTACAAAGCCAACCTAACAGTCTATACCAGATGGGTCCTGTGGTGCAGAGACCCCCCACCCCCCCACCCCCCAGGGCAGTGGAGTGAAGGGAAGAGCTGGAAACAGATGGAACTGGCTTGGAAGGCTACCTGGACAAGGTGAGATTAAAGCATTCAGGGGTGAAAGAGACCACCCCAGAGGTGGGCACAAGCCACGAGAGGTGCTGGCCGCAGAGTCCTAGAGTAGGGTGTGCCCCCATTCAGATGGGTAGGTGGGGAGGACATGAGGAATTTCTTGCTCTTGGTACTCTGGATCCTCCAATGCTTCTGGCTGTCCCCTAGGCAGACTCAGCTCCCAGCCTTGTCCCTGGCCCATGCAGCACAGAGGACCCTCCGCAGCTGTGTGGCCCCAGAGAAGATTTGGGGAGGGGGAACATGCAGGACATAGAACCTGTGGGCCAAGACCAAAATAAGGGAAGAGTGAGCTTGCTAAGAATGCCAGCCGAGTGGTGGGTATGTGAAAAGGCCCCAAGGTTGAGAAGGGGTTGGTGTGTCTTTGAACCAGTAAGGTGGCAGGGAGGCCAACAGGAAGGCTTTCTGGAGGAGGAAGCACCCAGCTTTCCTTGCCCATGACCATGGGGCAGAGTGGCTTGTTTCTGAAAGATTCCAGCAGTACCTTGACACTGCTCACCTCTTTCTGGGTTTGACTGCTGGAGGAGGAATGCCTTCCTGGTGAGCAGCAGCTCTGGCTGCTCTCACCCTCCTGGACCCCTCTCCCCCTGGCCTACGACAGCAGTTGGATCCTGGAGACCTTCCTAGGTGGAAGAAGACTGAGGCTCTCAGGAAGCGAGCCCCAGGAAGGCCCATGGAACCTGGAAAACCCCACAGAAATCAAGCTATTTCTTTAGGATTGGAAAGCTAGCATTTTGAACTCTGCTAGAATCTAGGGGCCTCCTGTCTCCTCTAAACACATGCATGCTCAGTCTGTTCTTTAGAAGTCTCACTCCCCTCAGGTGGTTTCCTTTCTCACTGAGTAAAATCCAAACAGGCAGGCCCTCCCTGGTGGCGCAGCGGGTTAAAGCACTGCACTACGAAGCTTAAGCCACTTCCTCATGAGTTCGATTCCCGCCTGCCCCTGAGGAGTCCACATGGTGAGGCAGACCTCTCCTGACCCGCCCGCTGCTCCCCTCAGCAGTGTACTTCGTCGATCTGCCTGTTCTGCTCCCCACTCTGTCTCTGGTGAAGCCTCTCACCCTCCGCATCTCTGGCCTTTACCCCAGTTCTATATGAATAAATAAATCTTTAAAAAAAAAAAAAAGTCCAAACAGGCCCTGTCTGGTCTGCGCCCTCCTGCTTTCCCTCACCTCAGCCACACAGGCCTCCCTGCCACCTCCCTACTGGTTCAAAGACACACCGGCCTCTTTCCAACCTCAGGGCCTTTGCACATGCCCTTCATGCTACTGGAATTCTTAACAAACTCTCCTGACGACAGCTTTCCTTTCCTTTATGTGTCCGCTCAAATGCCACTTCCTCAGACAAACCTTCCCCAAGTAGCCATGCCCACCCCACCGCCCACTCCCCCACTCCAAACTACCCTTGAGCTGCACTTTGTTGTTTATCCACTCTGGGGATAGACAGGGATGTTGTCTATTTTGTTCACTGGTGCCTACGGCAGAACCTGGCACATAGTAGGCACTTACTGAACATTGTTTAAAGGATTCACTGAGGTGTGTTAACTGTTGCCACTTGACTGGGCCATGATCACCCAGTTGGTAAGTGGTGGGGCTGGATTCTATCCCCAAGCTGTTAACCACCACACTACCTACTTCTGGTGTAATACATCTGTATTATTAATGACATCAATAAGAATAACACCCAACACTTAAATTGTGCTGAACGAATAAATGTTAGGCAGTGTTCCAAGTGCTTAGATGTCAGGCCTTGAGAGCTTTACCTTCAGACTCCCTGAGAGTGGTCCCAGTGAGAGGTGAGATGAGCAGACTTCCAGCTTCAGGAGACCCCAAAGGTAGGGACTTATTCTCTGTTGCCAAGAGGATGCCCACGCTGTGGTCTGTGGACTGCTGGCTCAAGTATAAGCAGGTGGTGAACACCCTCCTGCTGCCTCTCCTTCCTCCTGCTGGGTTGGAACCACCTCAGGGCTTGCCAGGGGGCTGAAAAGGGGGCAGTCTGTTGCCAGCCAAGAAACAAGGGGAGGAAGTAAAAGGGGCCAAAGGCACCTAGAAGCATCAGCTTGCAGGAGTCAGCTCAACTCCTGCACATGGGAGCCCCTGTGCCCTGCACATTCCCTGCCTGCTGTGCCCCAGGCCTCTCCATGAGGCCCTGTCTGGTGGGGGAGGTGGTCTGGAAAGAAAGATTTTAGACATCTTGTGCCACTCTTGGGGAAGGAGGAAGCCTAGCCCGAGTGATTCATGGCAGAGCGTATATCATGAATATTTGACAGAGGGAATATTTGTCACACCTATACAAGATGTTGTTCTAAGTGCTTTACAATGACATTTTACCTAACAACCCTATGGTACTCAGCTCCATTTTTCAGACAAATAACTGAGGAAGAAAGAAGTTAAGGTTAACAAACAAAAGGTCACACAAGTAAGAAGAGTTAAGATGCAAACCGAGACATTTTGGCCCCAGAATGTACCCTTATAGTCAGTGCAAACACGTGGGCCTTTCACTTGTGGTCCCTCACTGGCCAGGTGGGCCCAGCCGAGCTGAGATGTGGGGTGACGTTAGGGAGCCAGCAGTCCTTGGTTTCTCTCATTCCTGGAGACACCGGCAGTGTAGAGGCTGATGTGGTGGTGGCCACTGCTGCCACTGGGGAACAGGCCTGCCTCACTCGCTTGTCCCTTCTCCCCTTAGCCTCAAGGCCGTCTTGGCCGGGAGTCCTCCAGACAACACAGTGGACCTGTCCGGCATCCCACTGACCTCTCGTGACCTGGAGCGAGTAACTAGCTACCTGCAGCGCTGTGGGGAGCAGGTGGATAGCGTGGAGTTGGGCTTCACAGGCCTCACGGACGACATGGTCCTACAGCTGCTGCCGGCACTCAGCACACTGCCCCGCCTCACCACACTGGCCCTCAACGGAAACCGGCTGACTCGGGCCCTGCTGCGAGACCTCACCGACACCCTTAAAGACCCCAGCAAGTTTCCCAATGTCACATGGATTGACCTGGGCAACAACGTGGACATCTTCTCATTGCCCCAGCCCTTCCTCCTCAGCCTGCGCAAACGCTCCCCAAAGCAAGGCCACCTGCCCACCATCCTAGAGCTGGGTGAGGGCCCAGGTGGTGGGGAGGAGGCCCGGGATGGCACAGTGGGCCAGGACCCTGGGGGAGGCCCTCTGGCCCTAGCCCAAGAGCACAAGGGCAGGGAGCTTGTAGATGCAGCTCAGACGTGACATGCAAGTAGGGGTCCTCACCAAGGAGTCCTTGCGGGGTAGGGTGGCCAAAGCAGGCCCTATAGGGCTTCTATAAGGGGGCTCAGGCCTAATAATGTCCTGGGGGGCCCCCACCCATGATAAACCAGATTGTAGCATCTGGAAAAGGGAGATTGTGTTAATACTGCTCTTTGGCCCTCTTCATCTCCCTGTGTCAACCTGTTTATCTGACTTTTGGCTCCTACAGTCATTCCTGGCTCAAGAGGTATCATTCACTCAGCCTCCCCAAATTTGGTACAGTATAGATGAAGCTTGAGCTAAAGTGCAAGGAGTGTAGATGAGGTTTTACATCTAACATGGGATTTTCCAATTCGGCCATTCCATTTGAACCTGCTCCAGTCAGGTTGGAATCTTGACCCTCACTCCTGGCTGCCCCACCTAGACTCTCCCTCCTCCCTTGTGGAACTCCAGTCTAGTTCCTAATCTGCTTCTCCATTTCTGTGGCCCACCCTTCTACTGTTCTACCAACTGCCTGGAAGCAGCCATCGCCGTGGTACCTGTGGGCAAACAGGGTGTCCACTCAAGCCCCACATCCCTTCACTCCCATCAACTGACAGACCTTATGTAGCTGAGTCCTGCTTCTAGGATTTTAAGTCTTCCACAAAGATCCTTGTGGAATCATAGGTAGTCCTTGATACTTTGAGCATTCCCAATAAACCATCAGAAATGCAGGACAATGTAGATGAAGCCAACGCTTCAAACTCTTGGCGGAACTAGTGCCTCAAAGTAAGACAGATGGAAGGGAGCTGTAAACTCAAGGCTTTCAAGGGGAACCAACATTCTTGAGCCAGAAGAAAATTGCCCAGATGCCCAAAAGTTGATCCAGTACCCATCAGCAAACAGCAGGGGGTGCTAGAGAGGCAGTTTGAGGCCAGGCAGCAAGATCCCAACCCAAAAGTGGGGTTTGGTGGTCAGAGACCTTGTAGCTCTAGACAAGTAAATCAAAAGGATTATACCTTGCATACTTTATACTCTCTTATGAAAACAGGTTAAACTGACTCTAGGGGAGTTGACAATTGCTTATACCTGCCTGGACTGTTAATATGTGACAATGGTTACCAAATTTAACTTTTTTCCACAAATACATTTTTAAGAACCAATACCAGAGATTGTGCTTTATTACAGTATTAAATTTATAGAAATAACAGAACATTAGTTTGCAAAGGAAATAAGTTTCCAGCTTACAGAACTCAGACCTGTCTTTGGGTCACTTTACATAGTACTGAGAGATACAGAAGCTCCTGCTGAGCATGAAGCACTAGAAAAACCAGAATGTTCAGAGTCCTGACTGATGGTGGCTACTGATCCTCTTGAGATTTCAAACTGCTTCCTCCTGAGCCATGGATGGCCATCCTCTGCCAAAGCAGCCTGCAAAGACATTAAGTTTCAGTTCCACTTCCTACAGTAACCAACAGTCATTCATTCACAGCATTGAAGGTACCTTCAGAAAACCATAGATTCACCACTACACATCTGCCGGTAATTCCAGCTTGTTTAGGTGAATTCATCATTTGATAGCCTTTTTTTTCAATCTTAACAAAAGTTGCTTATTTATCCCACCATAGGGGTCAGTGTTCATATCAAATCTTACCTCTTGGTTTGTTGAGCTGCTTTTCAACCCAACTCAAAGCTCTGCATTGCTCATTCATTCACATTCTCCAGCACTTAAAACCTGGAAAGGGGGAGAGGAACCCCACTGTCAGTAAATGTTGAAAACAGTACTGACCACAACAACCAGAAAGAAGTATCCTAATCTGAGCCCAGAAGTCAACCAGTCCTATTTTGCTTATCTGATTAAACATCCAGGCTACCTTAGATTTCACCTAAAGGAGGAGGGGAAACGGCACCTCTGAACAAAAGGGCCATCTGCTCTGGATTGTACAGCCACGGGCCAAAGTGAGTATTCCACGTGTAACAATGAACTTAAATCAGTATCTGATAATTATTAAGGATCTAGCATTGTAGCGTATCAGCTTACCCCACAGGCCAATGCTCCTTGCTTTTTCAAACTGCTGACCACATACTGGCAATCCTTCACTAGCATGAGACCTGATAAATATAAAAATTAAGGGTCACTGTTCAAAGCAGGTCATTCCTGAGGACGAGCAACTGGTGGAGACTTGACTGCAGTCAGCCAGGAACTGTTATCGTCAGTTATCGCATCTGACGGCACTTCCTATTAGTGATTTCATCAGAACAGTCAAGCCCTTGACAACTCACTCCCCTGTACTGCTCCAGAACTAGGCACTGGGAATAAACCTAAGTTACATTACAAATAGACATTTTAATGCAGTGTATTCTTGCAAACAGTTTTGACTTAAATACAGTTAAGGAGCAGCCATCTCCAACTTTTACTTAAGGCCCCAATCTTTGCAGTGAAGCAGTATATAATCATGCTGGATACATGAAAATTATTGTAACTATAAACCAGCAGAGACCCAAGTGGCAAATTAAACCCGAAGCACACTCTTACCTCAAGGTGGGATGTCGCTCCCGTCAGTACCCTGCAGTGAGCTTCCCACCTGCAACAGAACATACATTCAGGAGATTCTGGCAGGTGAGTTCTACAAAAGGGTCGAGGTTTCAGTGACTGCTATCAGAGATATAAAAATCGTCAGTTATCGCTTCTGACGGCACTTCCTAATATCAGTATCATCATGACAGTCGGGTGAGTTTCCCCGTGCTTGTATCACAAAGCGCCCATGTGCAGGGTGCAGGCAAGACCCCCCCCCCACTTACTCTGGCCCCCCGCATTTGCGCACGCATGGCAGGTGGGGGAAACTGGGACCGGGTTCCTGGCACCTCGAGTTCCTGAGAAGGGGCGCCCCTGCAAGACAAAACGCACGTGCGCTCCATTTGTCTTGGCCCAGCGTGGCCTCCAGACTCCCCAAGACACCGCCAGGGCCCGCCCCGCGGGCACGTGGGTGCTGGCCCCAGGAAGCCTGCCATTACGAGAGCCAACCTCCACCCTAAACTTCGGCTTCTCGAAAACACCTACCCAGAAGTCACGACCGCAGAGCGCTACTTGCCCTCACCGCAGCCCCTGGCCGCAGACACAAACACCTACCGGCACGGCAAACACTAAGCCGAGAGACTGACGGCGCTGCGCCCCTGGCCCTTAAGGGGATGGAACGTCCCATTCGCCACGGGCGAGGGTGGTACTGGCAAAGGCTCACGGGAACGTCCGGCCCAAGTAACCACAGACTCCGCCGCATCACCCGTGGACTCCCCCCTGCTTGAGAGCTCGTGGTCTCTTCCACGTCCCTGCGCATTCTGGGCAACCGCGAGCGCGGCAAGTTCCGGGACGCCTGCGCACGGGCTTCGCGGTGCGGTTAGCGGGCCCCGCCCCCGCCCCCGCCCCCGCCACGCCCACTGGGTGACCTGGGGCCAATCCTGCTCCTTGATGGGCTTTGGGTTGCTCCCCGCGAGAGTGGACACGGTGCGGCAGAGACTTCTGAAGAGCACGTCAGCTAACACACTTGAAACCCTGCAGAGCTTAGCAGGCAGCGAGAATTCCTAAGTATTAGCTCCTCCCAACAAGGAACGTGGGCTGGAGGCTTTCTCCCCCCAACTATTTAATAACATCCACGAACTTGCTCAGACCCCTGAGATGGCGACTCTCGTGTTTACTCTTCAGAATCGCCTTTGAGGAGCTGAGTTCACCTTATCTGGATCCATTTGCACTCTGCGCCCTGATTTCTCAGGGTCCCCCCACTCGGTACTCCACTCTCAGCCGCCTGGAACTGTCCCTCTGATAGCGTTTTCCTTTCAGCCTGTGAACATGCTCAGGTCTGTATACACATTTGCAAAAAACACCAAGGGAGGGATTCGTTTCGCCTGGAGAAAACTAGAAACCCGTAGCAGAGCAATAATTTTTGAGCTGGTATTAGAAATCTGTAGGACTTTAATCGCTGAGGACTTGGGAGGCTCCTCAGAAGAACCAAGTCAAGAGGTCAAACACGGGAGGTTCATCAGCTTACCTGAGGAATTGAGTGAAAGCATTAGGAGCATGGAGGACAGCCAGCTATGGAAGAAGGTGGTGGTGTCTGGAAACGCTTGGGCAAAGCTGTGGGCCTCGGGCTACCACCTAGGGTATCCCACCAGCATGGGAAGCCTCTCAAGATTCTGGGCACAGAAGTAACATTTTTCTCTTTTAGGAAGGCCTTTCTGGCTGCTCTGCTGAGAACAGCTTGGGAACTGAGCGGGAAGCCTTGTGGGAAAAACAATCATCCAGGGCCTGAACTAAGCCAAGGATCTCAAAGGCTTTGAGACACATCTTGGGAGTGGCTTTAAGCGGTTTCTGGAAGCTATGTTAGAGGCTAGTGCCCACATCCACCAGCTGGGTGACCTTGAGATCCAGAGACAGGGAGTGGGATTGCCAGGGAACTCCAGGGTCACCTGGGTGACCACATCTGCCCTGACAGCAGGCACAGCACCACAGCCAACTGCCTGCACCCAGGAGAAGACAGCCCTCAGGCTGGGGTGGGGGGGGGGGTGAGGGTCTCCTGTTCCCATGCAAAGATGAGAAAGGCACAGACATATGCCCACAGAGACTTGTAGATGTCAACTTTCCCAAAGACCCAGTAACTTTGCACAAATCACATTTCCAGGAAAGTTCATCATTTGAAAATATATTTGCCATCAAAGTTTCCTGGGGCCCCAGAGCCAGCAATTATAGCTGGAAAGATTCCCTGCTGTAAGTTGCCGGTGTCCTCATACATCTGGGTGATCAGCGGGACTCCAGGAGCCGGAGAGGCAGGTGGTCTTCCTCCAAGGCACTGTCCTCCCCGTTTTGGGAGGTCAGGGAAGGGCTCTTCATGGTGCCTGTAAACAGAAGGAAGAGCTCTGTGGCTTGGCCCTTGGGCTGCGTCCCCCGGAGGCAAATGCCAGGGAAACAGGTAGAGGCCACAGCCAAGCTACATTATGCCTTGTAGACAGCAGGCGATCCTGGAGTTTACCCTGGAGGTGATAGGCTTTCTGTGTTAGAGACCGGAACACCTGGGACTGGCTGAGTACAGGCAGCACCAGGTGAAGGGCGGTGGGTGGAAGCTCAGGGTCTCCCACCTGTATGAGGAGGTGGTGGGGTTATACCCATGTTACCTGATAGGCCCCTCACCCCCAGCTCTCTTCACAGGGGATGTCCAGTTGGAGTTCCTGGGGCAAGTACTTGGGCAAGACTTGGATGTGGAGTTATTTGGAACAAGGTGAGGAGCAAGGTAACTTTCAGAGAGTTGGCACTGAAGTGACAGGGTGGCTGGACTCAGGGGAAGAGAGACACCAAGAGGGGGTGGGTTTGTGAGGGCCATGCTGGTAGGGGCCCAGGATATTGGGAAACCAGCAGGCTGTGGAACAGAATACCAGGAATCATGGATTCATGGTCAGCACCACAGACATAAGCAAGTAGTTTGTCAGACAGACAATAAGAGAGTAAGAAGACCAATGAAAGGCCAGAGGTGACAGCAAGTGAAAATTCCACAAAGGGCATGCAGTGTAGAGAGCTGATCCTGAGAACAGGGCTGCGGGGAGGAGTGGATCTTGGTGGGAGGCAGCATAAGGGGTCATCACCATACTGGTATGGAGAGGATGCAGCCATGAGAGGGGAAAGGCATGGGAAGTGGCTCCTCCTCAGAGATATGGGGGCAGGGGCTTTCTGTAGTGGGGAAGTGCAGTCAGCAAGGCTGGCCCATCAGCACAGAGCTAGTGTGGGCCCGGGGAGATGGCCACCCAAGCTGTGAGCCAGGTAAGGGGCCTTCCCTATCCCAGTGCCGGGGCCCCACAGCCCAGGCCTGGTACTACATGGGCACAGGATGCAGTGATTGGAACCCCCCCACACCCAGGAGGAGATAGTGTGAATGTGAAAGATGAGGACAGGACCAAGGCTGGTCTGGAGGAGACAGTGACTACCTCAGGATGTCTGGAGCTCAAGGGCAGCCAGCAAGGAGATGGGGTAGAAAGGAAAGGAGGAAAGGATCATTTTAAGGAGCTTCACCTTAAGAGGAGCTTTCTAGGGTGAATCTGGGAGGAAGCCGCCAAGGAATACACACACTCTCTCTCTCTCTCTCTCTCTCTCTCTCACACACACACACACACACACACACACACACACACACACAGCGGGGCAGCAGCCACTGTGACTACTCACCAGACATGCCTGGCCCTGAAGGTTCTTCACATACTGTGGGCAGTGTACGCTCCCAAGAAGCCCAGTTCACTTCTTCCACCCTGAAAGCAGAGTGGCCAAGGTTCCAGGAAAGCCAGGGCTACAACCTGCTTTACCCCAGGAGTGGGATCTGGCCCCCACTGGGTAGACAAGGGACAGTGAGAAGGATGGGATGTTCCTGCCCTTTTCCACATGACACTGGGCCACCCACCATCCCACCTGAGTCCTATCCTGGCTGCTATGAGCCTGTGACCCCCCTGGCCCAGGAATCAGCCATGAAAGAGGGGGCATCTGTCCCTTTGGGCTGGTCATAGGACCTGTGTTGCCCAGAACATCCAGAGCAAAGTTCAGATCAAGGGTGTCTGATTTTTGCCAGGGTTCTGGGGCTCTTGTGGCTACTGTACACCCTAAGTCCCTCCCTTCTTGCAACTGCTATCTCCTGCAAGTGTGTTTCTGGCATTTGTACCAGGAACCTTCTCCCACTGCCCAGGCCTTCCTGGGAAATGGAAGAGCTTATTCTCTGCACTACGTGGTAGCCTCCGTGGTGAGCCTGGGAAGCTGGGAGGGCAGAGCAGACTCACAGGCGCAAGGCTAATGTGCCATAACCCAAGGGTGCTTCTACATCTTGGCTCCTCACTGTACCCCAGGCCAGGAGAAGGTCAGGGACCACCAAGGTCAGTGTAAGCCGGTAAGGCAGGAAGACAGGAAACGGCAGCCCCGTGCTATGTGATCCAGCACCTCCAAACTCGCCTGTCCAGGACAGAGACTCCTGGCGCCCTTGGGCCGGCCTTCCCCATACTGGCCCCAGGCACCCTCACACACCTGAAGCACCAGCGCTCGTCAGGGCTGCCATCCGCCCTGGTGCCAACTGTCAGCAGCACACCTGCCCGCTGCTTCTTCCTCCTGCACCACCAGTAGCCATTCTCCATCTCCAGGACCGAGATGGCTTTCTGGAAACAGGAAACATGAGATAGAGCTGCCAGGGAGATGTGCTGTGCACCTTTACTGCATAACCCAAAGAACGGGGTTTGGACCTAGCTCCAAAGTTTCACTAGGTGAAAGGGTATTGGACTCTCCACCCTTCTGGAACTCAGTTTCCCACTTGCAGACTGAGGATAATGCACTCCAGGCAGTACATAATGGAGCTCAACAATTACAGGTTCCAGAATTGCATACCCCCAGGTATGGACTTCATTTGCCCCACACTGGTGCCTGCCCACTGACCTGCAGGTGAGGTAGGGGGTGCTCAGAGCTTTGCAGGTGGGGGTGCAGAGGCTCAGACAAGGGGATTGTACAAAGTCAACAATGAATTGGCAACAGAGTCCAGCCTGCTGGGCGAGGCTCTCCCTGTAGCAACTGCCCACTCACCCTAACCCTCACAGGTGAAGAAGCAGCTGTTGCCTTCACTGTAGGTTAGTGTCATATCAGAGGCATCTATACTCCCAGCTTCCCTAAGCTGGGCCAACTCAAGAATTTCACATCTGACTTGCCTTGCTCACCAAACTGAGCATCAAATGGGAGAGTCATGAGGCCCTTTGTCTTGTTTTAGAACCGAACCCAACAGAGGTTCAGAGAAGATAAGGAGATCCTCCATGTCCTTACCTGCAAAATGTCTAGAGTGGGCACCCAACACATACTTGATGATAATAACAAAAACATTGGGCCTGACTCTGTGCTAAGCACTGTCCTAAGGGTTTAGAGCTTATTTGGTCCTCCAACAACCCAAAGGACAGAAGGGATAGATGAGGGAAACACCCACAAGGGTGCAGCTACCCAGGGCTGGGCTCAGCTGGGTCCTGCCCACTCCTCTCTGGACCCAAACTTGGGGAGGGGGAGCAGCTCCCATAGGCACCTGCAGCTTCCAGATGCTCCAGCTGTCTGTGGCCACGCTGTTGACAGTCTCACTCATGAGGGCGATGAGCATGTTGAGCAGCAGGATGTAGGTGAGCAGCACGTAGGTGAGCAGCAGCAGCAGCACCACCCCACGGAAGCGCAGCTGGTCCTGGAAGGCCAGCTCACCCATGCCGATGGTGAATTTGAAGAGCTCCAAGGAGGCATCCAGAATGCCCCCATATGGGACAGAGTTGCCCTCCTCACCTTCCTGTCCTGCTTTGGACTGCGCTGCCACTGTAATATTGGAGCCTGTGGGGGCCTCAGGGTCCTGGGCCTCCCGGCTCAGGCTCACCAGGGCTGTAGGAGGAAGATGGGAAAGTCTTGAGCCTGGGAGGTTAGTAGGCAGCCTCAGGGGTGTCCAGGGTGGGCAAGGGATGGGCAAGGGGCCTTTACCTACAGCGAAGCCAAAAAGGAAGACTAAGTAGACCAGAAGGAAGCGAAGCAGGTCCCGAAGGATGACCTGGAACACAGGTGCAGGGAACCAGGCTGAATGGCTCAGCCACCAGGCATGACCCCAGGCCTCTCCCTTGACCCCAAGCATGGGTTCCCAAGTATGCCACACACATACACACCCACACACATTTGCATATATGGGGCCTTGTGGAGACACACTGAGCAGCTGGGGTTTAAAAAAAGCAGGAGCGGGTCCTCCTTGGCAGCCTAGGGGTAAAGTCAGTGCTATCACTGTGATGGCCTGAGTTCAATCCCGGCCAGGGAGTGACCCACATGGCACAGCAGACGCCTCCTTTCTCTCCCACCACTCCCCTCAGCAGCGTATTTCAGTAAGTCTTCCTGTTCTGCTCCCCACTCTGTCTCTGGTAAATCCTCACCCCCTGTACCTCTGCCCTATACCCCAGTTTTACACACACACATATACACACACAAATAAAATCTTTAAAAACAACAACAACAACAACATTAATCACATCATTTTCCTGCTTAAAACCTTCCAGGAAGAAAAAGGATTTACCATATGATCCAGCACCTCCACACTGTGTGTGTACCCCAAAGAATCAAAACCAGGAACTCAGCTAGATAATTCTGCACTTGTGTTCATAGCCACATTATTCACAGTAGCCGAACGCTAAAAGTACCCAAGTGTCCACTTACAGATGAGGGGATAAACAAAACATTTATCCTCCAAATACAGTACGCCAAGTGTGGAGACACATGCCTGGGACGTCAGCCTTAAAAGGAAGGAGACTGTGGCACAGGCTCCAGCACGAACGGACCTTGAGGACAGTCTGCCAAGTGAAATCAGTCAGTCCGAAGAAGACACATACTACGTGATCCCACTTATGGGAGGCACTCGGAGTGGCAGAAGGTAAGGTGGTGTTTGCCAGGGACTCAGAGGAGCAGATGTGGAGTTACCAGGGGCAAGTCGTTTCAATCTCTGGAAAAAAATGGCTGTGGAGAAGGAGGTGCAGGGCTGCTGGAGACTGGGTGTGCTTACTGCCCCTGAGGTGTAACAGATGACTACGGTGGTAAGTAGTGTTGTGTGCATTTGGCCACAATTTGAAAGGAAAGAACAATCCTCCAGGTGACTCCGACCCCTCCCCAAGGCCAACACAGCCCCAGGCTGCCATGCCCCTCTAACTTCCTCTCCTCACTCTGCCCAGCTCTTTGCTTTTTTCCTTCACTCTTGGCCTTGGCGCACACCATCCCTTTGTGTCTCATGCTTCCCTGAGTCTGTGGTGGCTGAGTCATTCTTTCACGTCAAAGCTTCCTTGGGACTTCCCTCTAAAGCACCCACCACACAGTCATCCTCCATCACCCTGTCCTGTGTATTTTCTTCATAAACTTTAGCAGTCTGTAATGTTCTCCTTTTCTTAGTGTTTTCATTTCTTCCACTAGAATATCAGTTTCAGGAGATCAAGGACTGTCTGCTTTCTAAGTAAAACACCTAGCCAGGATCTTCCTCATAGTACACATTCCCTAGAGATTTGCTGAATGAATACATGAATGCAGGCACAAGCATACTCCCATATGTGCAAGTGTCCTTCAGCGGGCTTGTGGACACCTGCGAGCACACACCTGTGCATGTGTTTCCTTAAATATGCAGAGCGCAGACCCCTAAGAGCAGATATGTGCTTGATGCACAGACAGACAAATTCTCCTCTGTCCAAGTCAACTGTGGAGGTTGCTCCTCTGCTGAGACCCAAAGGAGGCTCACGAGAAAGTGGTGCCAGCCCTGTCAAGTCCGGCTTCACCGAGGCCACCCCTGCCTGCCTCTCACCTTTTGGATCATGACGCTGTAGATGCCCGTGTGCTGGAAGCCGCGTGTGTAGTAAAGCAGGTTCAGCCAGCACAGCACCAGCGCGGACACAAGCATGGGCAGGTACCACTCGCTGGCCAGGAAACACAATACCTGGGACAGCACGGTGAGCAGGGCCTGGAGCAAGCTGCACAGGAGCAGGGTCCCGGTCAGCCTGCAGACCACCTGGCCAGGGCCCCCAACCCCCACTGGCCAGTGCTGACCCCTACCGCCTCTCCCACTGCTCGCTCCAGCTGTCTGAGGCTGGGCCCTATCAGGTCCTAACCGCTTCCATCCTGGACAAGTAATTTAATCCCTTGGGCCTCAGTCCCCTCCCCTGTAAAATGGGCTGAGCTGACTCACGGAGGGTCTGTGAGAATCTAGTGAGACTCAACTTGGAAGGCGCTCGGGCTCCCCTGGTGCAGAGCGAGGCTCATCATCGTCATGATAACCAGGGTAGGAGCATGGAGCACCCAGGCTAGATAACAGCCTGGAATCCTGAATCTGGCCTGTGCTCTGGCTTCAGTTCCCGGTAACTCCCCAGGACGGCATCTTCTCCCCTAAAGCCAACCCAGTGCTCACTGCTGTGGCCGCTGCCACACCCACTTTCCCTGGGCCAAAGCCGGAGCCCGGAGGCTGAGGGGTGAGGCCCCACATACAAGAGGATTTCAAAGTAGCTGTCCATGAACGAGATCCAGATGAACAAGCGGCGCCTCCAGAAGTACCACAGCTGCAGGAAGGAACACAGGGAGTGGGAAACTGCTCACCAGGCCGCAGGGGGCCCCCTCTGCCCCATAGGGCCAGGGCTCAGGCTCTCTGCTCACTGGCCTGGCCCTTGGGAGCCTGAACAGCACCACTTTGGGGTTAAGGCAGCAACTCTGACTTGTGAAGCTTGCTGATAATAGAGACACTTTGGAAACTTTCCCAAAAGTACGTCCACCCGCAGACATCAAGACAATGCCAGGGACCTCCAGGCTCCCTCTGGATGTGGAGGAATTAAAGTGCTGCACATGGCAAAGAGGGGGCTCTGTTCTCTCCTCTCCCTACCTTCCCAGGGATGGCCCTGTACCCCCAGCCAACCTGGATTTGGTGCCCAAATTCTGCCCACTCTGCACCTTGCCTGTCTCCTGCAAGCCTGCCGCACTTTCAACTGAAGAGACCCTGCTGGGGAGTTGGACTGCTTGGAGGGCACCCAGTCCCAGAAGGCAAGGTCAGAACCACAGACCTCAATGGTCCCAAAGCTGCTCTGGGCTTCACCTGTCCGCAAATGAAGAGACTGTAGCAAACTGACCCTAAGGTTCCTTGTAGCAGAATTCTAGGTTTGCTTCTTGGTAGGCTGGGAGCCACATGGGGTCGGGAAGAGGGGGAGCCCTCACCTGGCCCATGAGGAGGTAGATCCCCCCCAGCAGGATCAGGATGTGGCCCAGCAGCAGCATGGAGTTTCCCGCAGTCACTTTCATGGGGAGGGAGACCTGCTAAAGAGACACTTGAGAGGCCCTGGGAGCTGGGTCCCTCTAGCCCTGAGGGCAGCAGCTGAGCTGCGTGTGGACACTCAGAGCAGCACAGGGAACACATCTCCGGGGCAGGAGCCCTGGGCTCTAGTCTGTTGAAAGGCGCATGAGATGGGGGCTGGAGCCAGGCCCCGGGGCTCAGAGCCCACCTTGCAGCCTCTGTGACTCTGGACACATTACTTAACTTCTCTGTGCCTCCCTTCCCTTAGCAGTAAGCTGGGGGTGATAATAATTCATCATCTTGGGGGGGGGGCGTTGTGAGCATTAACTAAACAAATACCCCTCAATCACTTAGAATACTTGCTCACCTCAGGCGAGCCCAATATCAGGCACCATTTTGCTAGGTGACTGTGCTGGTTTCCACACTCTCACCAGCTGTATAAGAGCTCAGACCCGTCACCAAGCAGTCAGAGCTGGCTGTTGTCATTTGTAGGGCTGTTTCCAGATACCCACCCCACCCCCACCCTGGACATTCCTCCTTCCTGGGCCTACCTTCTCCAGGGTAGGCTGGTGGTAGGCAACTGCGGTGAAGACACACATGTAGACAAAGTAACACAGGAAGTTGAAGAAGAACCTGGAAATGAGCAGGTCCCACTTTGCCTCCAGCAGTTTGTTCAGCGGCTCCAAAACCACCATTCTGTGTCGGTGCTGGCCAGGAAGGCGAGAGGCAGGGGGACAGTCAGCAAGCCAATAAAAGGGCCCACTCATGAGTCCAGTGTAGGGGATGGCAGCAGTGGAGGATGAGTGCCTTGGATGTCCCTTACCTTCCTGCCCCACCCCTCCCCCATGGCCATGGTGTGACTGAGGCTCTGTCCCTCCTGTCCAAAGCAAGCGGTGGTGCACAGAACCTGGCCCTTGGCATGTCCTGTGTTGATGGAATGGGTATGTGGAATGAGCATTGGCCTGGAGGCCAGGGACAGGATGTGCAGCCCCCCTCCTGCCCTCCAGTGGCACAGTTACGGAACAGCATGGTCCAGCAGGTAGCCAGGATTGTGCCCCTGCCAGGCCGTCTGCACATACTCATGCCTCCACAGCTCACCGGGCTTCTGCAGTGAAAGGTGATGATCTCCAGCACTGAGTTTTTCTCCCAGCTGTCCACAGAGGCCAAGTCATACAGTGACACACGCACAGGCCCATAACACCACTCTGTGAACTTGCGAGAAAGGAACTGGCACGGCTCTGAGAACTCCCGCTGCAGGATGTGTCTGAAAATCTGCAGGGTGTGCGATGTGAGCTTGGCCTGCAGGACCATCTCCCAAATTGACTGGGAGATGGACCCCTCTTGGTGCTAAGGCAGACGGGTGAGCTCACCCTGGGCACACGCTCAGCCCCAGTGTGGATGCTCCTGCCCACCCACATATGCTCAGGCCTGTCAGCCAGCCTGGTGCTTCCTCCCCCACTGATGCCCCCTGGTCTTCTTTCTGCACCTCCTCACATGACAGAGAGCCCCAGCTAGGTCCCTGAGGCCCCTTGAGATCAGAGGCTGCCAGTCACACACACGTGCACTTCTGTGGTCAGAGTCCAGAGTTTTTTTTTCAACGGACCAGAAAGGGCCTCTAACCCAAATAAGTTGAGAAGCAATTTGCTTTCATAAATGAGGAATAAAGGGAAGAAAACTGATTGGGGCGGGATTTTCAAGACCACTCAGCCATGCCACTAGGTAACAAAGCACACCATAGCACCCTTGGTGGGCAGAACTTGTAATTGAAAAGTTAGGAAACTTCAGGCCTCCCTGGTGCCCTAATGGTTAAGTCTCAGCGCTGTCACCACTGAGGTCTGAGTTCCACCCCCAGCCAGGGAGCTGACCCAGCAGACTTCTCTGGTTTCAGCTGCTGCTCCCCTCACCAGTGTATTACAGTAGATCTGCCTATTCTGCTCCCCACTCTGTCTCTGGTGAACCCTCTCAACTAAGCCTCTGACCTATACCCCAGCTCTTTTATGCAAAAAAAGAAAAGTTTTGAAACCTGTACTTATGGTTATTTTTGTGATATTCTTAAAAATTCCTGTGTTGTAAGCACGGGATCCCCTATAAACAGCACAGAAGGCAGCCCTGATCATAAAGATCTCACAACTGATAAGCCATTTGGAAAAAAAAGAGAGCTGGATCATATTTACCCTTTATACCAAGATATTTCCAGATAAATCAAAGTTTTAGGCCTTTAAAATGAAACTGCCAAAATCTGAAAGAGAGTATGTGTGTACATAGAATAGGTACCTAGACTGAGAAGGAGAAACTTGTAGAAGGAATGACGCTATAGCAAAACCAAGGAACCCTAAAGAAAAAGGTGATTGTCTATACAAAAATGTAAAAATCCTGTGTGGCAAAATTAATAATAATAATAATAATAATTTTTTTTAATGTTGAGCTGGGGGAAAATTTGCAACTATTACAGTAAACAAAGTGCTAATAAATTCGTTATAAAGAACACTGACCAATCAATCTGAAGATAGTCTAAGAATAAATCATTTTTAAAAAAGATTTATTTATACATACAAGAACTGGGGTATAGGCTAGAGATGCAGAGGGTGAGAGGAGCCACCAGAGACAAAGTGGGGGGCAGAACAGGCAGATCCACAGAAATACACTGCTGAGGGGAGGAGCAGGCAAGACAAGAGGTCTGCTGGGCCATGTGGGTCAGTTCCCTGGCTGGGGATTAAACTCAGACCACAGTGGCCAGCAATAGCTTGACAGTGCTGAGACTTCACCCCTTGCATTACCAGGGAGGCCCCTCTAAGAGGAAATCTAGTAGTAAAATGGGCAAAGAAAATGAAAAGACAGTCTCCTAATAAATCCAAACAACCTTTTTAAAGCATTCTATTTTAGCATATGACACAATGTTAGCTCAGTAGTCCATATATCATCTATATACATAGGCATGGAGAGACTAGAGGAGCAGGCTGCAATGTTCTAATAGCAGTGGAATGGAAAAGTAGGGATACCATTGATCTAGACCACCACCCCAGTCTCTGTGCCGAAACCTCAGGGTGAGTCTTGCTGAGCAGGTAGGGAGAGGAAGAGGGCCTCCTCCCCCCATCCCCACTCACCTCAATTTTGCCCTCCTGGGCAGCCAGCTTCAAAGGAGTGAGGCCCTGCAGGTTGGGGATGTCCTCCAGCTGCAAGGTGGGGCAGAGGCGGGCCCCGGCTTGGAGGAGCTTGTCATACATGCGGATTACCAGTTCACTATTCTCCTTTGAGTTGTCTGCAATCATCACCAAGGCATGTAGGACCGTGTTGCCCTGCGAGTCGGCAGCCTGCAAACTGGCAGGCTGGCGCTGATTCTCCAGGAGATAGGTCACCATGTCCCACTGATTGGTACACGCGGCCAGAGAGAGAGGCAGCTCACCTGGGGGATGAGGGGGCAGCTAGGATGGCAGGTCTCCCAGCTTCTATGCCAGACTCCTGGTCCTCCACGGACAGAAGGTCAGGTCTCCTTGAAATGGGTAGGGCACCCACAGGAGAGGATGGAGCATTGCCTGGGGGGCCTGGCCCCACTCAAGCACGAACTGTGAGGGAGATGGTCCTGGGCTCAGCTCAGGGCGGATGTGCCTTCTCCTTGAACACTGATAAGGGCAGCTTCTGTCCAGTTCTCACCTAAGGAGAAGAGGACTAAGGCCCTGGATCTTCTAAGGGAACAGGACAGAGGCCAGCCAGCCAGGATCCCCATTTCCCCTGCCTCCTTTTCTTCAACAGAGCCCATGCCCTCTGCTGCCCCTTTTCCAGCCCTGGTCTGGTCTACTCTCACCGCCGGTTCTGACAGGCTTTCTCTGGCCCTGCTCTGGGCTGCAGTGTGTGGCAAGCTCCTCTGTCAGACAAGACAAAAGCTTTTAAGACAAGTTACTTTTTTCAGGCAGTCTAGCATGGGGGTTAGACTGGCAATATCTGTCTTCACAGTGTCCTTATGAACCAACAAAGGATGTTCCTATTACCGCTGGTTTCATTTAATGTGACTCTTTTCCTTGCTTACTCCTTGTTAGAGTTTAAAAGCCAGCTCTCTGACACATTAACCCTGCTAATTGGGCAAAGCTTTATTCTCGCTGTGCTTCAATTTATGCAAGAAAAGCTCCTCACCAAAATAGAAGCAAGTCCCTTGGTTCTTTTGGAAGAAGTGGCCACAGGCCCGGGCATGCACGTTGGCCCCATTCTCCACCAGGAGCTTCACACACTGCAGACTCCTCTTCTCAATGGCGATGTGCAGGGCACTGTGGCCTTGGTAGTAGGCATCCTTGCACTGGGCATTGACCAGGGACTGGGGGTTGCCAGAGTCCCGGTCGATACACAGCAGTGGCAGGATGCATGCGTTGGTCCCATCCCGAAGGTTGAGCACAGCCTTCATCAGGCAAGTCTTCCCCGTGGAGCCCTCTGTGGGGGGCAGAGAGGGAGGAGAACAGGGTGCTCAGCTCTGGAGTAGCTGGCTGCCCAGCAGCCTGTACAGTGAGCCCAGGCTCCAAAGTGCTCCTTGGAAGGATTAAAAGGTTGTCACATAGACCGGAGGGAGCCACCGTGCCAGCATAGCAGCAAGGCTGAAGTTAAGAGGTGTTAACATGACCAGCACGCGTGACTAGTTTCTACCCTAGAATTTGCATTTCTAAAACATAGAAGCATGCCATGTTGTCTATTCCAGAACATTCAGAGCAGTGGTTAAGTGATGGTTCTATCTCTTCTTGTAAATGACTTGGCCTCTCTTAACCCTGGTTTTCCTCCTGTAAAATGGGTCTACTCCAAGGTTGTTGTCAGGGTATTCCAGAGTCAGATAGAATCCTGTACAAAATGCTTAACACACAGTATTTGAGGCCAGCAACGACAAAGCACCTAAAGGGCCACAGCAAAAAGTCAGCTGACGAAACGATGGTAAATCTATACCATAACAAATTCAGCAGTGGTCAGAATCATGGAGATAGAAGTATATCTTTAACGGATTTTACCACTTTGTGTATTTTATTACTATTTGAATCTTCCAGAGAGCACAAATGTTATTTTCCTAACCCATCCAAACAATAAGGATTTGACATTTGGCACAGAGTGTTCTGAGATGGATGAAGTATATGGTGCATACGTTATATTTTAATGATATGGTTACTATTTTTAGAAGAAGAATGCACTGAAATGCCCACTACTGAAATGGCTGGTGAGTGGGAGGCAGGGGCCGCGCGGCCACGATGTTAGCAGGCCACCCTCAGCTCTGTCTGGGAGCCATTCTGGGAGGGCAGTTACTACCAACACTTGCCCCTTAGCTCCTGACCACAGTCAAGGTCACACCCCATCAGCCCAGTTGCAGCATAAGCAGAGAACGCCACGGCTGTGCCCGCAGGACAGGCCTACCTGTGTACTCGGAGTCAGTGAGGTACTTGCTGGTCCGGCGCAGGTACTCTGGGAGCCCAGCCAAGTCCTCGGGGACACCCCTGGAGACCGCTCTGAAAAGCCGGTCACGGTCAAAGCGGTTTGGGTCCGGCTGGCTGTGGGGGATGTGGGTTGTGACTGCTGTAGAAGAGTCCTAGGCCACTCAGAAAGCTTCTTACCCCGGGGGCCCCTTTCAGGACGTCCAAGAGCACTGCACAACCTTCAGACCCAAGCCTATCTGGGCTTCGGCCCTACCAGGGTGACCAAGTGCTCAGAGCCCCAGGATGAGTCGGGGAGGCCCTTCCGGGCACCAACTGACAGCACCCCCGTGAGTGAAGGCATCACACACAGGTGTCTCTCAGCATCGGGTACTCATTTTCTAGATCCTTTGATGGTCCTGCAACAGGCTTATCCTGCAGGGTTGATTTCAGCACAGAAACTTTTGAAAATTTAATAAAGGAAACCTCAACTAAAATCACAGCTGGGGAGGCCTGCAGAGGGCACTCTCATGCATGAGCACTAGCCTCCCTGCCGGCTGCAGTAGGGAGGAGTGTGTCCCCCGCCAAGCGCGTGTCCCCTGCTTCCCTTAGAAAAGCAAGCTTTCATCTCTTGTTTTCTGAATTGGCCAATGGCCTGCCATAACTTGCATTTCACAAACTGCAATTCCCAAATGAACTCATTTGTACTGGTAAAATATTTGGCTACTTTGATTTAAAGTTGACTTTGTTATGGCCCAACACAGGGAGTCAGGGTTGGGATGGGGCTACAGGAAGGGCCCACAGACTGTTAGGTGAAGGAATCAGGAAAAGCCCCTCAACCTTTTCAAAAACCATCTATGGACTAACAATGGAGTATCTGTACCTTGGACTAACAATGGAGTATCTGTACCTTGACACCCCATTTGCAATCCTAGCAGTGATAAATCACTTTTTCCCTCTTTATATAAACAAGGAGATAAAGACACTTGGCCAAGTTCACATGATGCCCAACTGGGGCTCTCAAGAGGATGTCAAACTCTTAACACTAATTCCATCCCTACCTCCCACCTCCATTCCCCCAGAGATTCTAGACTTGGCAGCAGCAAGAGGCTTCTCAGAGACACAGGGACCCAGCATTGAAGCCTATTTCTTTCAGTTTTGCTAAGTAACTATATTTCCGGAGAAGGCCAGGTGGGGCTGTGGTGCTTCAGAATGTAGCAGTGTCAGTGTCTGGTGGTGGGGAAAGAGGACTGTATTATTATACCTCATCCCGAGCCTCCTTGTACCGTGACCACCAATATGACCAGGCAAACAAAAGTGGGAGGCTATTTGGTGCTTGGGGATTTCTTGTCTACTGTGGAATGGGCCAATCAAGTAAGAGTTACTGAGTCTCCAATGAAGGGGGGATTCAGTCATGTTTTAAGTCATTCTTCATGACTGATAGAGCACGGCCTGCTTCCCCAATGCCAGGAAGTGCTTATCTGCCTCACCCTCTGCCCAGCAGACCATGTGGCCACAATGTGACTGACTGCGGAGTCCAGCAGAGGGAAGTGATCATTTTGACAAAGCACTTCCTGTCACAGGGTGGCATCACGGGCCTGGGGTAGGAAGTACAAATAGGGCACAGACTGAAGCACTGAAGGGCCCGTTCTCCCTATCAGGCAGGCAACTCAAATCCCAGAAGGCTCTGGCATTCCTTCCTATCCAGGTCAGAATCTGACCTTGGTCCACCAGGACAAGGTTGTTCTTTCCAGAACCTTCCCCACTCTTGTCCTACCTTCTAAGATTGTGTACTGTGCAGGAAAACACTGTTCCAGCTCCAAGTAGTGAAGTGACCCTGTGGCTTAGCTCCCCTCTCTGTGGTAGCAGGATCCACACTCTAGTCCGAGGAGTCAAGAACATATTGGGTCCAGGAGCCATCAGAGCCAGACTGAGGACTCAGCAGGCTGGGAGGAAGGGGCACTGGGGCTGGGCCGGGCCACTGTGTCTCATGAGGAGTCCTCTACTGGAGGTGAGTGGCCCAAAGTCCCACTCCCACTTGCTGCCTTACCTGGCACCTGTCCCCTTTCGGTAGTTGAGGTTTACTTTGATCTGAGGGGAGAAGTTCCGGTCCTCACCCTGGAATGGTGACTCCATGGGGGGCAGCCCATCCCCACGGCCATGCTTTTCTTTGTCTACATCAGCACCACCTTCTTGGCCTCCATCTGATGTCTCCAGCCTGAAAGCAGGCGGGCTGGATGGCGAGGTCATCCTGAGAGGAGGATGCAGCTGGAATCCCTGTGGAGACTGAGGTGTCAAAGCCCCTCCTTCCCTCCAGTTCAGAGACCAGATAAGTTTGGGGATCTGGCTAGGGCCTGCAAAAGGAAATGTTTAGAAGCTGAGTGCACGGAGTGCTCCCTACAATGAGGGACCTCACACCAAGAGGAACAGGAGTGGAACCAGGAGGGAGGTAGACAGAAGGAGAGGAGAGGGAAGATGTCCCATGGCCCCACATCCTGAAATGGGGAGAACAGGGACCCAGTGAAGCAGCCTTTTTGACATTGTTCCCACTAGAAAGGCCATGACTGTCCCCCACTTTCCCTCCCAAACCTCTCGATATCTGAGATGCCACAGACCCTGGTCTGGGCGTAACAAACAGTTAACGGTGCAAACCTTTTCTCTACATCTTGCTCAGCGGCCAATATTCACAACAGATAAAAGTGCAGTTATGGGGTGGGGGTGTGTCACTCAACCTCTCACCACAGAAGGGGAATGCTCTGAGGGAAACTGTAGAAAAACACCTATCAAACCCCTCATTTTGCTGCCAGAAAACTAAGATTCAGAAAGGGAAATGACTTTCCCGAGGTCGCCAGCTGTTGGCAGAGACTGCTCTAGAAACCAGCTCACCTACCATGTTCCTTTCAGTTCTTGGAATCTTTCAGGGCCCGTCTATATTATCAGTCTGAGTCATCTCTGAAGGCTTTGAATGCCACCTCTCTGTGCCTTATGGTCTCTAGGGGCTTCAGAATGGTGCCGGGTAATGACTGCCTGCCTCCCTCTGACCAGCAGCCCCCTGCCATAGGCCCTAGGTTGGGGTCCTGGCAGCTCAGCTGACACCACCATCTCACCACAGGAGAAGGAAAACCAGACTCCGACACATGACATGGGGCGTGCCCCAGGGGATAAAGGGAAACCCCTCTGCTCCCCGATCCTCCCCCCCCCCCATCCCAGCTAGAAAGAAGGGAAAGGAGCAGACAGGGGTAGACAGCCGGGTGAGATGGGGGCAGGGCTTGGGGCCACTCCCAGCTTCAGGCTCCCGGGGCATTTCCCCATAGAAGCTGGGGAGGTGGCACCTGGCTGTCTCAACTCAACAGTTTTGACCGACCATCTTTCTGCCTCAACCCACCCAAGGGTGGCCTTTGTGAACCAACCACGATTTAGCCCGGCAGTGTCCTCAACACCCCCCACCCCCTCCATCTTGTCTCGGGAGCTGCCCCGCCCCCCTCAGCCCACCACTCCCGTACCTCCTCAGCAACAGCTGTCAGCCCAATCCCTAACACCCCCCCCCAAACTCACGCAGCCCCGCGCACACCCTGGGGCGGGAGAAGCCCAGTTTGTTCATCCTCATCATTCACTGTAGTGCTTGGGGGCCCGACCCCCACAGACGTCCCAGACGCCCCCAAAATTAAACAGCCCCGACTTACCCCCAGCAAAGCTGAAGCAAGGGCGTGGCAGCCGCCCGCTGCAGGCCGCTAGGATCCTGAACCTGCCGGGGGCAACAGGCCGGGACGGCGGAGGAGGAAGTGAAGCCGGGAGGGGCAAGGCGCTTCACCGCGCAGAAGCTGCAGAATCTTCCCTGCCTGCTCTGAGCTCGCTAGCAGGTTGAGGACTCTCTGTGCTCTGCACCCTCAATCCACCAGGCCAGCTGGCTCGGAGGGGAGTAGGGGTTAAGCCTCCCTCTGTCGGGACAGTCTGTCCATCACAGTGACCATCTGGACCACAGGCCACACCCTGCTCTCCAGAGACACGCCCCGCCTCCCCACCCCCACTGTCTATCCGCTCAGGCCCCAGAGGAGGGAGAGGGCAATCAAAGGCAACCCTTGGGTGTGGGGGTCCTTGCCCCACCACTCTGAAGTCTCTTTCTTGGCCACTTGAGTCCCAGCTTCCCTGTGCTCAGATTGGGAGGAAACAGGTTGGCTCACAGTGGGGTAAAGAGTGCTTTGGAGGACACCCCCAGGGAGAGGAGAGGGGAGGATCAGCCCACCACAGATCCCCTGGAATGAATCCCACCACCAACCTACTGGTAAGTTTTGGGGGACTGTCCCACCTCTAGTGGTCTCCCAGTTCCCTCACTAGAGGAGCCCGGAAGCCTCCAGACTTCCCCTAAAGGGTATCCAGCACCAGCCTGCAAGGTGGGGAGCAGTAGAGAGTGTGTTAGGTCCAGAGCAAATCAGACCTCCTTACCCCTTGTTCTGGTCTGCACCTGACTTTGGGGCTTGAGGACACACAATTTCTTCCACTCCCTCACTTCCCCAAATCCAATCCATTGGCAATACCTCACATTCGTCTCTACCTCTGCCTAGCCCAAACCACCTTCATGTCTCCCCTATAAGACCTGCGACTACCTCCAAACCGGTGTCCCTGTCTGTAGTGCTGTATGTGGGTCAGCTCCCTGGCCGGGGATCAAACTAGGGCCATCAAGGTGATGATGTTGAGACAATACCAGGCCACCAAGGTGGCCCAGTTGCCCCAGTTTTAAGGTGTGCCCCACCAGGGAGCTAACCCACATATGCTGTCTCAGCACTATCAAGCTGTCTCCAGCCACTGAACTTGAATTTGATCCCCAGCCAAGGCACTGACCCACACAGCCCAACAGACCCTTCCTGTCTTGCCTGCTGCTCCCCTCAGCAGTCTATTTCAGTCAGTCTGCCTATTCTGCTCCCTACTTTGTCGCTAGTGAATTCTCTCACCCCTACACTTCTGGCCTATACCCCAGTTCTTCTTTGCAAAAACAAGTTAAAAAAAAAAACAAACAAAAAAACAGGGTTACCTCTTCCTCAGACATGAATACAATAGATATTATCCGGCCAAACACTTATTACTCAGTCATAAAAAAGGCATGAAGTACTTGTGCATACTACAACATAAATAAAATGGGGGAAAAAATAGGCTAAGTGAAAGAAGATGGTCATGAAAGAGCTCTTATTGCATGGTTCCATTAAATGAAATGTCCAAACAGGGAAGTCCATGGAGAACAGAAAGTAGATTAGTGTTTGCCTAGGGCAGGGGGTTTGTGGGGAAATGAGGAACTAAAGAGAAGAGGGCTTCTTTTGGGATGATGAAAATGTTCTTAATTTGTGCACAAGTCTATAAATATACTAAAGACCATTGTATTGTACACTTTGAATAGGCAATTTGTGGTATAGCTTTTTAAAAAATGTCCTATGTAGAGAGTAGAATGCCTGTGGAGTTTTCTGTTTTGCCAGGGGAAGATATATCAAGCAGAGAAGCAAGGTTTCCTCCATCCCAGTGCCATTGGCTTATTCTTGCCAGATCTTCACCAGGACAATCTCCCCTGGGCAGTCTTTATCCTATGTTTGTATCTTTCCTACTTATTTGTTTCACTGCACACTTACTAATTTTTTTTAACCTTTTCTCTGAACTTATTTTCAGAATTTTGATTTTAATAAATCAGGGAGGTACAAAAACATGTAGCAGAGGGGAACTAAATGGTTGAGAAGGCAATTTCCTTTTGAATGTGTATTCTTTGTACCACTTGAACTTTTTTTTTTTAACCACTGGCTTTAAAAAAGCAATGTGGCATCTTTTGTCAATTTTTTTAAAAATCCAACTCAAATGTGCAACAGATAATCCCTGAACATAAATTAATATAAATTTTAAAGAGAAGTGGGAGAGGAAGATTCAGAGTCCAGAAGGAGAGAACTTACTCTAGCTTTAAAAGGAAGCAAGTTTGGGCTTGGGGGAGTGAGATGGGCAAGCAGTGAGCTAGAGCTTTTGCTTTCCATACCAACCCCAAATTTGTTTTGTTTTTGAAGATGTTTTTAAAAGATGTTTTCAGCTCTCTCTGGTGGTGCAGTGGGTTGGGAAACAGCACTGCAAGCTGGCCAGCCACAGCTGCTTCAGTAAAGTTCCATGCCTAGCCCTGGAAGTGATCCACATGTCGCAGAAGACCTCGCCTGTCTCGCTGGCTGCTCCCCTCAGCAGGGTACTTCAGTCTGTCTGCCTGTTCTGCTCCCTGCCCTGTCTCTGGTGAATCCTCTAAACCCCCCCTCCACCTCTGGACTGTACCCCAGTTACTGTATCCACAAATTTAAAAAAAAAAAAAAAGAATTTTTTTTTTAAAAAAAAGATGTATTTATTTATGCATACAAGAACTGGGGAACAGGCCAGAGGTGGGGGTGGGGGAGAGAGTGAGAGGACTCAGCAGAAACAGAGTGGGGAGCAGAACAGGCAAGTTGACTGAAATACACTGCTGGAGGGGAGCAGCGGGGAGACAAGAGAGGTCTGCTGCACCAGGTGTGTCACCTCCCTGGCCAGGGATTGAATTCATGCTGTAGTGGCTGTGGATAGATTCATAGTGCTGAGATAACCTCTTGCACCACCAGGGAGAGCCTCCTACTCCAAATTTGGTCTAGAGTCCTGTTTAGTGACTCATCTCCCTGAATAGTTTTGCGCCCTCCTAAACAGAAAAAAAGCTGGTTTAGGAGGATGGACAGGGTTCCTGGAATACTAGACAGAGGCGAGAACTGAAAATGCACATAGTGGGAAAGAAAACAATTCCAGCAGAGGTGGGCCCGCCCTCAGAGGCAGGACCCTTCTAGGCTAAGGAGACCAAGGGTGCCTCCTAGGGGAAAAGGAACCCACAGTTCTGCTGGCGTGGGAGAATTCAGGCTCTCATGGAAAGTGAGCTTTCTTCCCACACAACCCCAGAGACCCCTGAATCCCAGAGGGCTCTTCTGAGCCAGACCCAGATGTGCCGCCCCTTTCTTCCAGGGCCAGAATAGCCACAGTCAGGCCCGGGGCCAAATCTGGGAGCCCAATCCCAAATCCCTGGGAGCGCTGGGGAATTTCCCCGACCTCGGCCTGGAGCTGGGCGGGTTACAGCAGCGCCTGCTAGTGGCTTTTGGAGATCTGGTCTTACTACCGAACGGGCGGAGCGGAGGAATGTTCTGTCATCTTGGAGAAAGATGGGGCCCGAGTGGGGGTGGGGACCTAAGGCCAGAAAAAGATAGGGCAGAGATAGGAGGAAGCGCCCTAGACAGACAGTCTAGAGAGCCACAGACTGAGGCCGAGACGTCCGGAGGCAGTGCAGACCAGAACCGCGCCCGAGACCTGCGCGAGACCAGAGCCGCAGTCAGCCGGGCCAAGGTAGTGAGACAAAGGATGACGCGGCGGCGTGGGGGGTCGAGCCAAGGACCCTTCGCCTAGCCCGGGGGACAGATGCCGAGCGGGAAACCGAGCTGGGGTGCGCCACCCCAACGCGCCTCCGCTGCGCCTCTCTCAGCCCCGCGCTGCGCCAAGGCTGCACTCCCTGCGCCCGGTTCCCATCTGGGGTTTCTTCATACCGCGCCTCTCGGCCTCGCCTCCCCCGCCCTCAGCCTGCCCCCGGGGGACTCCCCAATCCCTCGTCTTCTCCCCACCGAACCTCGCCTTAGTTACTGTCCCCAAGCTCCGCACCCTGGGGGCTCCTTCCACGCCCCCATACCCAGTCAGAACGTCTACTCCCCCATCTTGGCGCTTCCAGGTTCCCGGGCAGGGCCCCTCCCCGGCATGTCCCCCCTCCCGCTTGTCCGTCTGAGCCCAAGGCCAGCGGTCACCGCCTGGGTCAGCAGTATGCGCAGCAGGACTCGCCTTGGACACATGTGCCTCATGCTCTGCGTCCCTCCGTCCCTCCCTGTGTCACCCAGCAGGACAGAGAGGGTGCCAATGAGGGTGCTCCAATGCATATTCGATAGAGGTGCTTCTAAGGGGTGGGAGCACGGTAGCACCTCTCTCTCTCTGGAAGCCCCAGCTAGACCTTGAGCCAAGTGCTTTGTCCCCCTTTTATTTATTTATTTTTAAAGATTTATTTATTTATGC
>NW_004567118.1:23149205-23155717 GCF_000260355.1 Condylura cristata | reverse complement strand
TATTTATTTATTTATTTATTTATTTATTTATTTATTTATTTATTTATTTATTTATTTATTTATTTATGCATACAAGAGCTGGGTACAGGCCAGAGGTGTGGGGTGGTGGGAGGGTTCACCAGAGACAAAGTGAACAGGCAGATCTACTGAAATACAATGGTGAGGGGAGCCCCAGGTGAGAGAGGAGAAGTCTTGCACTGTGTGGGTCAGCTCCTGGTGGGGGAAGGGTGGGGGCTTGAACTCCTGCTGCAGTGGCTTCTTATAGCATCTTAGTGTTGAGATTTAACCCCTTGTGCCACCAGGGAGGCCCTAAACCTGTCCTTTTAAGATGAAAATAAGTTAATAAATTCTTCTACATTGATGGTAAAGAAGCAAGCCAGGCCTCAGGAGAACAAGACAGAGGTGTATGGTTACAGGAGGTGGAGGTGGGGTGGGCAGGGGGTGCAAAGTGGAAGAAACAAAAAGGCCAAGGAAGCAGAGGTGAGAAAGGAGGTGGAAATGTCTGTGGCCCCAAAGGCAGCAGCCCCGGCAGCCCTGAGGTGGAAAAAACCCATATGCAATTTGACTGCTGAAAAAGGACGGCCCTGCAGGGTCCATCGGTGTTCATGAAGACAGGGTGTCCCAGGGTGGAGGGGTGAAGGGGTGGGGGAGGGGAACATATTTCTGAACATCAGTCCCCTTGCCCTCACTCTGCCTCTCTACCTGTCCTCTTATGCTTAAACCAAGCCTGTAATCTGCCTGTAGTCATGTTCACACATTTTGCAAGCTCTTGTCACTGCGAGCAGAGAAACACCCAGCAACTGCAAGGGGTGAAGGGGGGCGGTGGACCAGCTGCTGCAGGGTCTGGGTACATGGATGACCCCAAGGGCCTACTGCCTGCTGTCTGAGACCCATCAAGTGGTCTGAGTCGTCCTAGTCTAATGGGCCAGGCTGTCCTCCGCAGCCTTCCTTTTCTTCTCCGTTTTCACTTTCTCCCTCTTTTTTTTGCTGCTGCTTCTGTCAGCAGATGGGAGAATTGCCTGCAGCCCCTCAGCCTGATCCCATCCTCCCCTATAAGTGGCAGGTAAGCTAGCAGCTCATCAGTCACTGTCCACTGTCCCTCTCCATTTGCAGAGGGATGGAGGGAGGCGCCCTGCTCCCAGCCCAGGAAAGGACTCTTGAGACCCTCTGGTCAAGATTGAAAAGAGGATTCTGCAGACACCAGTGAGTCAGGGTTTATTGATTCGTGAAAGAGCTAGGAAAGAGCACTTAAGGGCGACCCCTCAGGGTATGAGAGAGAGACTGGGGGAGGTACGGGGCTGTGGGTCTATGTAAGCTTTGGACTGGGGTTTGAGAAAAAAGGAATCAAATTTATTGACTGAGAGAGCAAGGACAGTGGTCTTGGCTAAAGTCCACTATTGTTCCTGATTGTGGGCTCCCATCAGCTGCAGCTCAGTGGTTGTGCAAGCAACTGACCTGCTCCAGGGGGAGCAGCCCATGAAGGCCCTAGGCCTGCAGCTCCAGATTGAACCAGTTTGGTCTCGAGGTCTGCGGCTGTCTTTTTCTTGTTGGTCTTTTAACTCCTTCCTTTTCCACAGCCAGTCAACTTGGTGAACTATGAAAATCATCTCAGAAATGCCCAGGGTCAGGGAAACTAGCGAAAACAAACCAAAAATGAAGCAAGGAAATTTATGGGGTGTCCAGGCCTAAAGTCATCAGGTTTTTGAACCCTTTGTTCACCAGCCCACAGGAACAGTAAAATTCTTGCAAATTTTGGGCCTTGTTTTCTTCTTGGCCCTGCCCTGGTACTCTTCCTGTCTCATTTCTGCCCCCTGCTCTGTTTCTGACAGGATCCCCCTTTCCTTTGTGCCTCCTGCTCCAAGGGAGGTCTCCACAAGCTTCTTGTCAGGCAGTTCACCCCCACCCTAGTCTGTTCCCTGGCTAAGGAAGCCAGAAATACCCTGGCTGCTGGGGTGCTATCATTGAGGTCATGCAGTTCCTCAAATTCATTTCCACCCAGCCATCTCAACCACCCCAAAACTGTTTTTAAGGTGGACTTTTGTGCAGCAAACTTTCTGAGATTTATATGCCTGAGAACACTTTTATCACGCCTTCACATTTAAATGACAGTGCCTAGATGTAAAATTCTAGGTGCTAAGATCTTTAATATTTTGAAAAAATTCCTCCATTGTCTTCTTGTGCCTGGTATTACTGAAAAATCGAATGTCAACAAGCTTCCTGTCTTTTATTCGTTATCTGCTTTTTTTTCTCTCTGAAAACTTTTAGTGTTCTCTCTGTCTCTGATAATCTTAAATTTCCCCAAAATGTTTCTAGTTACAGGTTTTTCCCTTCTCTCTCTTTGCCATTTTACAGCTTTAAAAAAGAAAAAAAGAAAATTGGGGACCTCCCTGTCCCTGGTGGCACAAAGGATTAAGATGCAGAGCTATGGAGCTATTTGTGGCTACTACAGCATAAATTTGATCCCTGACCCAGGGAGGTGACCCACATGGCACAGCAGACATCTCCTGTCTCACCTGCTGCTCCCCTCAGCAGTGTATTTCAGTGGAATCTGACTGTACTGCTCCTCACTCTGTCTCTGGTGAATCCTCTCACCACCACCCTCCTCCCCACACCTCTGGCCTATACCCTAACTCTTATATGTATAAATAAATAAATCTTTAAAAAAATAATTAGGGCCCTCCCTGGTGGCGCAGCGGGTTAAAGCACAGCACTGAGAAGCTAAAGCCACTTCCGCATGAGTTAATTCCCACCTGCCCTGGAGGTGACCACATGGCTCGGCAGACCTCTCCTGACCCACCCGCTGCTCCCCTCAGCAGTGTGCTTCGTCGATCTGCCTGTTCTGTTCCCCACTGTGTCTCTGGTGAAGCCTCTCACTGCCCCTGAGCCTCTGGCCTGTACCCCAGCTCTGTATGCACAAATAAATAAATCTTTAACAAAAATTAATTTGGTATAATTTAAGATCTATGGAATGCATAGGCCATAAGTGTTCATATTTCATCTTTTCTTCTATTTATTTATTAGGAATTTATCTCCATTATTTCTTCACATTATTATTATCTTCTTTCCAGGACCCCTATCTTCTGAATGTTGCCACTTCTACACTTATTCTTTATATTTCTTAGTTTATATGTCTTCCGTTTCTTTGTTCTTTTTGGGAAAATATCTGTCTTCCAGTTTACTAGTTCATTTCATGCTGCTGTCTATTCAATAAAATTTTGTGTTCTTTCATCCAACTACTATACATTCAACCCACTATTTCTTCCCCCCCGCCCCAAGATTCTTTTTATTTATGCATAGAAGAACTGGGATGTAGGCCAGAGGTATGGGTGTGTGTGTGAGAGGATTCATCAGAGACAGAATGGAGAGTAGAACAGATGGATTGACTGAAATACACTACTGAGGGTAACAGTGGGCAAGAAAGAAGAAGTCTGCTGCACCATGTGGGTCAGCTCCCCAGCCGGGGATGCAACTCAAGCCAGGCCATAGGGGTGATAGCACTGAGACTTAACCCTTAAGCCACCAGGGAGGCCCCTTAAACCAGTATTTCTTGTTGGATCTTTTTGATATTTTTGTGTTCTTGTTTTACAATTGTAATATCTTCCTCGTATTTTTCAATGCATTTACTAGGCTAATATAAAATTTTTAATCTGAAAATAATTGTTTATAGTTTTTGATTTGAAAATGGTGATTCTCTTAATCTTTGCATCTGATACCAACTCCAGGTGGATAGTGTCAGAATTGAGTTCACTTGTTGGACACCTAGCTGGTGTCGCTGAGTTGTTTGGTGTGGAAAAATCCCATATGCATTTGCTGACCAGAAGTCTCAGAAGTGAAGTGTTGCAGAGGAGCTCCTCTACTGTGTACCCTGTGGATACATTCTACTCTGTCTAGGCCCTCATGAGCTTAGGAAATAGGAAGTAGATGAACCCCAAAGAATAGTCACTCCTCACCTCATAAAACAACTTAATATTTTTTTCACACTTTGTGCTTCAGAGAGAAGGAACATTAGGAAGACTCACCCCCACTGCCATTCCTCAGCTGAGGTGTATGGAAGGAGGATAATTGCCAGAAATCAAGCAGCCCTCACCTGTTTTGTTCAACCTCCCCCAAACACAGGAGCTGGGGCCCTGATTTGACTCCAACTAAATCTGGAGCAGTGACCCGAGACACAGCAGAGGTGGGGGAGGTGATATCTACTCCCACACAAATGTGGGTGAGAGGCAAGAACAGGACCTCACTCCTGCACGTTTCCTTCTCAGTTCAAAGGAGCACACACCTCACCCTCTCCCCATGTGTTTCTCACTCTTAGGGTTGAGGTGAGAATTTGTGCTAATTTACCATCTTGTTTGAGGCCTGGCATTGTACCTATCATACCACAGCACAAGGGTCTGTTTAGTTGCCTGTTTTACTCTATAGCTGGACACCTATGTCTGGGCAATCTTAGCACTTTGCACAGGGAAGATGGATCGGTTTTATTTCTGCAAATATGGGGGTTCAGAGTTAGGTTTAGAAGAACATAATCATTTCCGCAGTAGATGTTTTTGACCAGGTTCATGGGGCTGTTGACCCACTTTTCTGGAATGGAAGAGGTGACGTTTGACTGCTCTGGGCATCCTCCGCAGAAAGCTTGTTTCCACTATCTCATCCTAACATTCTGTGGCTTGGGACCAACTGAAAGAGCTTATGCAGATGTTGCATTTACTTTATGGTCTATCTTTAGGTATGAAGTAGGGCCCCTACTTCATTATAGATTTCCATGTTCCTTGGCCCTTTACAGCCCTGCTCACCTGAGCCCAGGGACAGAGCTTAAAACCAGGCTGTGCTGCCTTGGCCTGAAATACAGTGGAGAGGCCAGCTGAAAACAACAAGCCAATTATTTTAGATGGATGAAGTCAGCCTGCAGGGGAGCAGCCACTTAGAGGAAATCATCAGCACTTTCCTGGAAGCCTTTGTGCAGCCTCGACCTGAGTTCTTTGTGGTTTTGCAGCAAAAAGAGGAGAGCAGAGGCATGAGCAGCTGCACCTGGAGCAGAGGTGAGACGCCACTCTGAACACTGCAGACTCCTCCAGCCCTGCTTGTGTCCATTCAGCCTCTCTCTTCTTGTCTCTGCAGGGCTCTGTTTTTCTAAGTTTCCCTGTTCCTGCCCTTGTGTGTTTTAGTACCGTCTCCCTTCTCAATGCCCTGGCCAATGTGGTGGCAGGAACCATTTTGTTTCAGTAAATCTTGCCAAGGTGATCCCATAAGAAGCTCAGGGGAGAAGGGAGAGGAGCAAGTTTATCTAAAAGGCCATCAGAACTTCTGTGCTGGTTACAAAAAGAGCTCAGGCCACTTCAGCTTCTAAAGCAGATTAATCTCAGACTTGCTGCTCAGAAAAACAGCTTTCAAGGGTGTGGGAGGCTGTTCCCCGGGAAGCCAAGGGGAGAAGGAGGTCTTGGAGGCTGCCAGATAACCTGCACAGTGTGGAAGGGTGGGGATCCTTGGCTTATTGAAAGACTGATTACTATGGTAGAAGCAAGGGAGGCCAGATGAACCCGAAAACTTTTCTCCTAACTGCAGAAACTTCCCTGTTGTTGGATGCAGCTATCAATATTTTTCATTCTGACTCAGGATGAAGAGAGCATTACCACCAGTACTCAAGGCCAGAGTTTGGAGGGCATCGGCTACAGGCTTCCCCTTGTGTTGTTGCCAGCAAACCAGCTGGTCCCAGAACTAACATCCCCTCCCCTCCGACAGCAGCCAAGTTCACATCTCGAGGCAGCAGGCAGCAAAGCTTTGATGGATGCCTAGCCCTGCTCAGGTTCATCCTTCCTCAGGCTCCTTTTCAGACTAGCTACTGGTGGGGGCTGAGACGCACACTTCAGTGCCAGAAGCAGGGAGGATGTGTACAACTCCATTTATGTATGATTCATTTATTTATGTTTTAAAAAATATTTATTTATGAATACAGAACTGGGGTACAGGTCAGAGTTGTGGGAGATGAGAGGACTCACCAGAGATAGGGAGGGGAGCAGAACAGGCAGATGGACTGAAATACACTGCTGAGAGGAACAGCAGACGGGTCAGGAGAGGTCTGCCATGTCAGGTGGGTCACCTCCGGGGCCAGGGATTGAACTCATTCTTGATTGGCTGCCATAGCTTCATAGTGCTGTGCTTTAATCCATTGTGCCACCAAGGAGGGCCCTTATGTATGATTTTAAAAGTGTATTTTTATATAACATATTCATGTGTAAACAGTTGGAGATAATGTTGTGGTAAATATAGCAACTTTTTGCCAACCTCACAGAGAAAGGTAAGCCAGGAAAGAGAGGCTCTGGGGAGGAGCAGGAGAAAGGATTTCATGGTTTACTCTATATATGCATCTATCTGCAACTGGATCATAGTCCTTGTTATTTAAATAAAAATTTATTGCTGGGAATCCCACTCCTAGGTATCTACCCAAAAGACACAAAAACACTGATTAAAAAAGATACCTGCACCCCCATGTTTATTGCTGCTTTATTTACAATTGGAAA
>NW_004567118.1:23146962-23147980 GCF_000260355.1 Condylura cristata | reverse complement strand
GTGAATTACTACAAAGACATTAATAAGATTGAAATAAATCTACATGTGGGGATGTGTATACATAGATGCATGTATGTAAGGGATGCCTACAAAGTCTGTCTCGACAGTGTCCTTATGGACCAATAAGGGATGTCCTGTTACCTATGGTTTAATTTCACTCTATTCCTCTCCTTGCTTAGTATGCATCTGCTGTCAGCCCAATTCACTGTTCCTTCCACCTCAGCACTTTGCTTTTGATGCTCCTTTGCTGGGAACACCCTTCCGCCAGAGACTAGGAGGTAAGTCCCTCATTTCCTCCCAACATTTGCTCAAATTCATCTTTCCCTGAGGCCTTTTCCTGACCTCTGTCCTTTATTCTGCTTATTTTTTTCACTGCAGCACTTTTCATGATCTAAATATTATACACTTATTTGTCTCTTCTCTTTAATATAAGTTCTGTGAGGGCAAGCATTTTTTAAAAATAATATAATCGTTTATATTTACATCATTTTGTACCTTTTTTCATCTCAGTTGTAATCCCCGTGGGTTTCCCACCACCAAATCACCCGGGTGCCATCAACATAGTCCAGTGCATAGGGCAAGTATTTTTTCATTTCTGCATTTCCAATGCTGGAAACACAGTAGACACTTAGTAAATATTTTTCTCTTTTTATATTTCTGTTATTAAAAAAATATTTATGCATACAGAACTGGGGTACAGGTCAAAGGTACAAGGGCGGTAAGGGGATTCACCAGAGACAGAGTGGGGAGCAGAACAGGCAGATGGATGAAGTACACTGCTGAGGGGAGCAGCGGGCCAGACAGGAGAGGTTTGCTGTGCCTTGTCGGTCAGCTCCCTGGCACTGAAGAAACTAAGGTTAGCTTGGCAATGCTGTGCTTTAACCTGTTGCACCCTCGTTTTATTTCTTTTTCTTTTTTAAATAAATATATGTTGAATGAGTAAACAAAATGGAAAAAATATTCTAGTTAAATGGTTTCACCTCAATGTGGGAGGAAAAATGAGGTTTTTTTTTTTTTT
>NW_004567118.1:23140281-23146227 GCF_000260355.1 Condylura cristata | reverse complement strand
GTGTTTTTGTGTCTTTTGGGTAGATACCTAGGAGTGGGATTGCTGGGTCATAGGGAAGCTCCATGTTTAGCAGTTTGAGGAACCTCCAAACAGTGGAAAAATGAGGTTTTTAAAAATATTTATTTATGTATACAAGAACTAGGATGTGGGCCAGAGGTGCAGAGAGGCAGGTCTGCCTCTTCTTCAGTCATTCTCTTCTGCCCCCCACTCTGTCTCTGGTGAATCCTCTCACTGCCCCGCACCTCTAGCCTGTACCCCAGTTCTGTATGTATAAATAAATCTTTTTTTTTTAAAGATTTATTTATTTGTGTATACAGAACTGGGGTATAGGCCAGAGGCTCAGGGACAGTGAGAGGCTTCACCAGAGACAGAGCGGGGAGCAGAACAGGCAGATCTACGAAGTACACTGCTGAGAGGAGCAGTGGGCGGGTCAGGAGAGGTCTGCCACACCTTGTGGTCACCTCTGGGGCAGGCGGGAATGGAACTCATGCAGAAGCGGCTTTAGATTCTCAGTGCTGTGCTTTAACCCGCTGTGTCACCAGGGAGGGCCAATAAATCTTTTTTTTAGAGTGAAATGAAAACTGACATTAGAAAAAAATAGGCTAAATAACACTAAGCCAGATAATTTAAGAGAACTTTTTGGAGACTTTAATATGCTAGTGTAACTTTAATATGCTAGTGTCTGGGGTTGGGTGTGGGAAGAGGGAGAAAACAACTTCTTGAGCTTTTGTGACCACAGAATTCTTTTCACAGTGGTTCTAAAGTTTGGGGGATACAGTTTGGGAAACACTGAAATCAGATGTTTCTAGAGGTAAAAGTGTTCCTTAAGAGGAGTCCTAGTGGGGCCCTCCCTTGTGGCGCAGCAGGTTAAAGCACAGCACTAAGAAACTTAGGCCACTTCATGGCACAGCAGACCTCGCCTGACCCGCTGCTCCCCTCAGCAGTGTACTCCATCGATTTGCCTGTTCTGTTCCCCACTCTGTCTCTGGTGAAGCCTCTGGCCTGTACCCCAGTTCTGTATGCGCAAATAAGTCTTTTTTTTTTTTATATGGGTTTATTTGTACATGGTTTTGTACATTTTTTTTTTCCATCTCAATTGTAATCCCTGTGGGTTTCCCATCACCAAGTCACCCTTGTGCCATCACCATAATCCCGTGCATTTCCATCCCTACCCCCCCACCCCCGTTTTTGATCCCATTCCCCACTCCACCCCCACAAAATGTCTCTGGTATATGGTTGTTAATTATTCTTGTTACAAATAAGTAAATCTTTAAAAAAAAGAGAGCCCTAGTGGGGTCTCCCTGGTGGTACAGTGGCTTAAAGTGCAGCACTGTGAGTCACAGCCACTTCAGTGTGAGTTCAATCCCCAGCTCCGGAGGTGATCTACACCTCTCCTGTCTCACCTGCTGCTCCCCTCAGACTGTATTTCATTGATCTGCCTATTCCATTCCCCACTTTGTCGCTGATGAGTCCTCTCACAGTGCTTGCACCTCAGTTCTGTATGCATAAATAATTTAAAAAAAAAAAGAAGGAGTCCTAGTGAATGTTTCATGGGCAGAGGAATAGGCATTAGAATAAATTGCAGGGGTTGACTGAGGTCTTCTAGATGGTTAGTGACCTTCGCTCAAGTATGAAACATAGATTTCAGAATGTATTTCCTTTTTAATACTGTTGTACAAAATGCAAGATCCTTTCCTAGAAGTCAATATTTATCTGAAATTTTTATGAGAAATTTGCTGGGCCTGATTAAAGAGCACCATGGTTTACTCCCTTTAGATTCTTTGAGAAATGAGCAGAGAATACTAAATTTAGTTTAGATGAGTTTCAGGAAGTCTCATGAGAGTTTTCAGAAGCCGTAGAACCAGAGATGTATGTAATACGTCTACTCTATCCAATCTGAGAGCACAGTGTGACTTCAGGACAGAATTACACTACTGGCTTTGGGCAGGGGATAATAAAACACAGGTTTATTGTGAACAACACTGATGCTATGCTATAGATGACAAATCTGGGTCTCCCTGATAGTGCAGAGGTCAAGCCTCAGTGCTGTCAAGTCTCAGTGCTATCAAGCCATCACCAGCCACTGTGGCATGACTTCAATACTAGCCAGCTGATCCAGAGTGCAGCAGACCTCTCCTGTCCTGCCCACTGCTCCCCTCAGCAGTGTATTTCAGTAAAATCCACCTGTTCTGCTCCCTACTCTGTCTCTGACGAATCCTCTCACCCCTTATACTTCTGGCTAACACCCCAGTTCTTGTATGAATAATCCTTTTAAATGACAAATCTTCTTGGAAGTCTATGTATATTTGAAAATATTTAGGAAGTTAGAGTATGTCTCCCTTTAACCCCCTTTGCTTGCTGAAGCAGCGAATGTTAAATAATGGCCCACCTTTCATGTACTTATGCAAATTTTTCTATAGCATTCATTCTGTCTTGAATTCTGTTTCCACACCATTCCTTTTTCCTTCATTCTGTTTAACTACAGCATTATAATTTAACTATCTTTTGATGAGCAACTCCATTATTTATTTTGTCATTACAATAATTATAAGCACTAGGCAATTTTTTCATTGTTTTTACCATTCATGACTACTCTGATAGGCATAATCAAACCCATTTGTACTGATGAACAATCGGATGTATTTATAGGACAAATTAGTTGCCCAAGGCTAGAGTCAGATTTGAACTTGTCTCCAGATCCAGCCTCTGAGTCATATTAGACTGCAACATTTTTAGAAAGAGCATATACTTTTTAATCAAATTGACTTGATTTTATGTAAATCTATGGTGCTGTTCTAACTTTACTCATATCACTGAAATTGGCAACGGTTTTATTTTGGAGTGGCAACAGATTACAAACTAGCACTCAAGACCTACTGCTAGCAGTAAACCAGGCACTATTTTTTTTTTTTTAAAGATTTATTTATTCATACAGAACTGGGGTACAGGCCAGAGGCTCAGGGGCGGTGAGAGGCTTCACCAGAGACAGAGTGGGGAGCAGAACAGGCAGATCAACGAAGTACACTGCTGAGGGAAGCAGCGGGCGGGTCAGGAGAGGTCTGGCTCGCCATGTGGTCTCCTCGGGGCAGGCGGCAGGCGGGAATCGAACTCATGCGGAAGTGGCTTCAGATTCTCAGTGCTGTGCTTTAACCCGCTGCGCCACCAGGGAGGGCCCTCAGGCACTATTTTAATACATCTTTGCACACAGGTGTGATCTTAGCTAAGACCACAAGAAATAAACTAGCAAAACCTTTTAATTAGTAAACTGAAGGGAAACAATGAAAGTAACTGGGAAGAGTTAAGTGGCAGCTTGTTCTGTAAACTCTGGGATCTCAAAGCAGATGTAATGCATGGAATAGCTTTTTGGAGCAGTTATCCTTTGGAGAAAGACAACTTAAGTTAGAAGGCTGCGTTGGTGAAAAAAATTGAATGACCAATATACTTTGGACACTGACCTAATTAGCCGAAGATCCTAAAAGTAACCCTCTGGAGCACTATTTTTTCAAGTACTAGGGGGTGTAGGGGGAGGTTGGGAGTGTCTAGGGAGATGTATCTTTGAAGGGCAGAAATATAAGCTGCTGCACCATTGGCTGAACAGAATGTCCATGGGTTATCTGGACCACGACTGCAATTGAGAACTATTATTCCTCAGTCAAGGAATAATAGTTAACTGCTTAAATAGTTGAATAGGTCATGCTGACTGAACTGTACTGTATCCACGTGCATGAATTACCCTCTATTCATCCCAAAGCAAAGCTCCACCTTCCATTCAGGTTTCCCCACAGCATCGCTGGCCCTTAGCAGCAGTAAGGAGTAAGCAGGAACTACAAAATATAACTCTTCTGTTTTGTTCAGTGTAAGGTTTGAGATCAAGAGTGATAAACCTTTTCAGAAATGATGTTGAAGACCAACAAACAGGTTTTCCTTGTTCATATTCCAAGTTGTGTGCGGGGTGAATTTGCTGTGACTCACAAATACCACAGAACTTGATCCCCATGGAAAGAGATTGAGATTAGAGAAATATGTTCACCTTTTCAATAGGGACTGACCTGTAAGCCTGTCATAGTAATTTGGGAGAAATGACAATACAATTGGACAAGTCCTATCAACCAAACCACTAGTCTTGAGTGAAATGTTTTAAAATTCTCCTAGTAAGTCTTAAATGTCACAGATGTTTATCTACAGCATGACTGAACACTGCATATATTGTATAATTTGACAGCTGCTTTAGATCTTATGTTGGCAAAGCACTCCTGTCTCCCTGCTGACTACGTAAGCCTTTCAGCAAACCTGTTCCTGCTTGGATCTATGCAACTGTCCCTTACTTCTTTTACAGTAAACCTGCCCCTTTGGATATTAAAGGATATCACTTTTAACACCAGAGACTGTACAACTGAACAAATCAGTTCCTTTCCAATACACTTGGTCAAGACTTCTGAATTTTAAAACCCAATTTTACTAGTGGAAGGTCTATTTTTAATTATGGTATATTCAAGTGAAGATCTGCTTAAAAAGCATGTCTGAGAGACCTGAAAAGGAAAAGGAGCCTAACAGAATCTCACTCTTTTAGGAGTTAAGGGTCAGCAGTATTTTTGCTTACCCCAAGTAAGAACTAGACCAACTTGTTGCAATACAATGGGGCTGAAAGTGAAATGGGTTCAAATCTAAAGGCAGCTTATTACTCACTCCAAGAAGCTGAAGCATCATTTTGTCTCAAACTGCTATCTACAGTATCTAACCTATCATTAAACTTAGTGTTCCCACTTAGTTTATACTCAAAAGTTGAGTGGGTTATTAAGACACTTCAATACACTACAAAAGCAGAGTTCCTTAATTATGCACGAGCCACTTTACAGTATACCTGGAGTATAAAATGCTCATTTCTAGGCACCATGCTTGGCTTCTGCACCTCTGAATAAAGCTGTTCTCACCTTTCAGTACTTAAAAGTTTTAGGACCAGAAGTTACTCTCCTAGTAAAATCTACCAACCAGAACTTCTTGGTTACATGCACGTCCCTTACATCATTTTATCCCAATCTGAAAACATTTATTGGAGTTACTCCCAGCAAACAAGAGTAAAGGACTGAGAATTTTTTAAGAACAAAGGGCATCTTCTAACCAGTATTACTCCCTTCAGAATTTACTACTGTAAAAATTCTGATTTAGAGATGGCACTGTAAGGCTGCCTGTGTCAGGATTAGACAAAAGTGTAGTCAAGCCCCAAGTTACAATCTTATTTTGTTGCAATCATTAAACTAGTTAACACACCAGTCACCAAACTGTACTACAGCAGGTCAGGGTACCTTTTTAACCAGTTTTAACCAATTTCTTCAAACGATTCTTGGCTGAGATCCCAAACAAGATACAAGGATTGTTGTTTTACTTAAGGACAAATATTTATGCATAATGCACCAAAAAATTTAAAAGCACAGGTGGTAGTGATTAAGAGTTTAAAGCACTTAAAAGTTGGGCAGGCTAAACCAGAATTTCTACATCTTGATTACCTTATACTAAGTGGAGGCAGGCATATTTGCTTCCCTTCAATATGCTCACACAAGAAACTGCTAGTTGTGTATACCATCCTAACTTGTAAATGATGAACAAAAACTTCCCACACCCAATGTTTACCAGTCAATTGCCTCCCCATTGCGTTGTGAACCTCAAATTCAAACCTTTCATTAAACATTGCTTTAAACTGGTCAGAACTCCCCATTACATAATTTTATGACAAGACACCAAATATGCTATCATGCAACAAAAACTTTTATTAACATTTTGAACAGGTTCAGCTATTGCTGAAACTGGTAATTTCTAAACTGGGGCAAATGGCTAGAGTGCAGAGTAATGGTATCAGTGCACTATGAATGGAAGATTGAAGAACTAACAGCCACCCCTCAGACGGAGGACAAGGTGCAGGGTGGACTCTTTCTGGATGTTGTAATCAGA
>NW_004567118.1:23119253-23139559 GCF_000260355.1 Condylura cristata | reverse complement strand
TCCTGGATCTTAGCCTTCACATTCTCGATGGTATCACTGGGCTCCACCTCCAGGGTGATGGTCTTGCCGGTCAGGGTCTTCACGAAGATCTGCATGCAAACCTACAGAATTTAAAAGGAAAATTAGTAATCATCTCACGACCTTTTTATTACTTTCAGGGCTAACCCATTTAAATAGTCTTCCACAACACCTTAACTACACACACATAACTCACAAACCTATCCACGTTCTTACTTGACCTGCTTGGTCATTTAATACAAAGTTCTTTTGTCAAGGTTTCAACTTTTGAACAGGTTGAAGGATCAGCGCTGTGTAAACGTTAACACCCAGCGCTTTTTTTCCTTAACTGTGAGATTAATACCCAAATTTGTTCCCAAAATCTGTTAAAAAGCCCAGAAGCCGAGAAAAATAAACACCCACAAAAAACCCCGATACTCGTCTCAGGAAAATTAAGCTTTCCGTTTAAGCGCAGCTGGGGTGGGACAGTCTCCTCCGCGTCGGGATTCTAAATGAAAAACTCCTTAACAAAGCCACATAACTACCTCTTTACCGCCTTCCCCCTCTGAAGCAGACACGATGGAATCTCCATCGGTTAAGTGTCGGTTACCCTCTGCCGGCGCGCGCACCAACCGCCCCCGCTCCCCACACGTAAACAAGGCCCACTCTTCCGGGTAGGCCCGGCAGCGCGTCACGCCACCTTCCCATCCCCCCACCCCACTCCCTACGGCACAAACGCCCCCAAAACCCTCCAGCTTGCTTTTACTTAAGATTCCTCCCTCCATTCCTCTCAGGTTTCGAAGGTGCTGACAAGTACCTGCTAGCGAATGCGAAGATACCGCCAATCAACGATCTCGTCGACTCACCCAAGGGCCGCACACGATCACTCGAAAATGCCGATCGCGTCTGAAGCTCCAGCGCGGCGGGGCCGAAATTTATGCAACGTCTATTGCGTCACTCATCACTGCTACGTAACTGCCATGTCCATACGCCACTGAAAGTAGTTCTCTCGGTCCCACCTTCCTGACCGCAATTAGATTCTTTAACTGAGCCCTAAGTTCCGCAAAATCGGTATGAAATGTCCTAAAATATCACCTTCATTTCCTTAGAGCTAATTCTTCTCCCTTTTTGTCAAAATATAGGAAAATTATCAGGCGGATGAATTCGAGTTAAGAGGCCCTTCCTCGAAAGCTCTGGAAACTTCCTTGCGGCGCGGGCGTTGATTGGTGAAGTATGTGAAGGCGAAATCGGCGCTGATTGGTTGGGGACTCGGCGGATCGGTTGTTGCTGGGCTCTTGGGTGGTGGGTTAGCGCCAACGTTGCTAAGTAACTGATTGCGCATGCGCCACAAAGGCGCCCGTTCGCAAAAGAGGGCTACTTCCGGCTGGGAGTGGAGGAGGGGTCTTAAACTCCCGCCTCCAGAGTACCCCAAATCTTGGGCCTCAGGGGAGTCTCTGCGAAGAACTCTCCCCTTCTCGAGGGATGATTTTAAGGTTCCCAGGAGCAGGGCTGTGTTTTTCCCAGTGTCTGCTGTGAAGCTTCAGTCGTGCCCCCGGGCCTTAATAAAACGGCGTCTCTCGGCCCCTGAATCAATAGCCCTCCCCCTGCTCCCGCCACAGGCGTTTTTTCCCTTCCTGTTTGGAGAAAGACTGTGGCGCTTTAGTCGCCAATCCTTCCTTTCAGGATGCTTCTGTAAGCATTCTGTAAGTATCGATTTTCACAAAGCCTCTGAAGAGAGTCAGTATATTAAGTCCCGAGCCCAGAGCTCCGAACCCCCTTCCCCAGCGCTGCCGCCGCCGCAGCGAGGCCACCAGGCTCCCGCGCCCAGCGGCCTAGCGAGACCAGGATCCTGGTGACTGGGGGAGGCCAGGCTGAGACCTGGTTCCGAAACCTGTGAATCCCCAGTCCTGCTGTTACTCTACTTTCTGGTAGGGAAAATAGGGAAGTGCGGGTGAGTGAAGGTGAAAATCTGCCTCAAGAGGGGGGGATTCCCTCACGAATGTGTTTGTCGTGCAGCGACCCCAAAGCGACAGTGCCGCTGTTTTCCCAGCACCCTGGGTGTGGCCCTGCGTCCCACCCCACGAGGCGGTACCTAAGGAACGTGAGTAAGGCCGCGGTGTTTGGGTGTCTGCCCAGGGTCTGAGTCACCGAGTGGCCGTGTAAACAAGAGATTGAAGTGAGCCACCTTCCTTCAGGGGAGAAATAGTGTAGAGATTTGCAAGTTAATAAGAAACATCTCAGAAAAGTCAGGATGAAATTTCAGCATTAAAAAACATTAAAGAATTATGTTAGTGTACCATAGAGTTAAAGATGGAGTTATTTGAATGATCAGGAGAAAAATAATCCATTTCTATAAGATCATTTTGGACTTGGAGATAGTTGATAGAATGTTGATAAAATGTTTATTTTACAAAGTATGGTTTTAAGTTTTGCCCACCCAACAGTGAGTCTGAACTTGCTTTACCGGTTGGTAGTTCCTCTTGAGTAATTCGTGTTGATTGATAGAATCATCTAGAATGGAGAGCTTATGACTGATAGGGTGACTTCGCTAGGAATTCTAGCAGTTGCCAGAAGTGAGTGAGTCATACAGCTTCCTGGTCTAGTGTTTTCCCAAAGTGGGTCATTTGGGAACCCCCACAAAGCAAAATGTTTTGGGAAGGCAGGCTTGTTGTAAATAAGCACGATGATTTTTTTTGGTGGTCTGTTTACAAAGGAAACTTTAGAAATAACACAATTTCTGGTGGAAAATTGTAAAAAGCAAATTGTAAACAAATGCAAGAATAGAATAAAATCCTAAGGATCCAGAATTTGGTAATCCTGCGCAGTATATATATTTGCCATTGTTCTCAATAAATGTTCCTTCAGTGAATGAAGTGCAGTTTTTCCTTTTGATCTATTGAGTAAGAACAACCACTTAAGCTTTAGGCATTAAAATACAAAGCAAAAGTACAGTATTTATTTAATCCTCATAGGCAAACGTCTTTGTCCAGGCATTTCTTTCATAGCAAACAAAGGAACTGATACTGAAATTCTGACTTTACTTACTCGGTGTCTTTTAGTAATTTGTTAGAAAACTATAGTTTGATTATAAATTCACAATGTTTTCTTGAAAAAGCAGCTACAATTTAAAATATGGAGTTAGTCCTTTCCTCATGTGGCTATTTATCACAATTGTGACACCATTTACCAGTTTGTTACCAGCAAGTTGAAAACGTTGATAGTATATGTCCAGATGAAAACAAAAGGAAAATTCTGTATTAACTTTAATTTGAGCCTCAAAAATTACAGAAGTCTGTCCATTTAAAAATAACTACTTAAAACTTTTTATTCACAATACTATGTAAATCATACCGTGCAATATGACTTAGCATATAAAATGATGTATGTCAATTATTTCTCAGTGTAACTGGAAAAAAGTTTTTGTTATAAAACATTACATACATACATGAAAGTTTAACATGAAAGTATATTTAACACATAATGCAAACATACAACACTTAACATTTTGCTGGTTTGCTTCATATTTCTTATAAATATAACAAAACTTACTATTTTTAAATGTGCAGTTAAATAGTGTTCATTATGTTCACATCCCTATGTAACAGATCTTTAGAACTTTTTCATCTTAGTAAACTAAAACACTATATACCTCTCTGCCAACCCCGATAATCATTCTGTGTCTATGATTTTGACTACTTTAGATGCCTTGTGTAAGGGGAATTGTACAGTAATTGTCTTTTTTGTGACTGACTTCTTATTTTTTTTAATTCAGTTTGTTAGTGTTTAACATGTCTGTAAAACTTGGGGTTTACATTTTTACTTTTTCATATATGCACATGCTTCACTCACCTTCCAGCACCCTATCCCCTTTCTTCCTTTATCTCCTCCCTCCTCCCTAGTCCCGATTTAACCAGTAAGTTTTTCACTTAAGTCTAAGATTTGTTTTTACTGGTTTTTGCCAGTTTATCTTTCTTGCTATTTATATTCCACATATAAATGAAACCATCTAATATTTACCTTATTTTCTAACTTACTTCATTTAGTGTAATAATGTTAAGATCCCTCCATTTTGTTCCAAAAGGTATTAGTTTACCTTTTTAAAAAAAAAAATTTATATATTCAAGAACTGGGGTACAGGCCGGAGGAATGAGAGGATTCAACAGAGAGAGAGTGGGGAGCAGAACAGGCACATCAACTGGAATACACTGCTGAGGGGAGCAGTGGGTGGGACAGAAGTCATCTGTGCCATGTGGGTCAGCTCCCTGGCAGGGATCTAACAGGAGCTGCAGTGGCCACTGACAACCCCACAGTCATGAGCTTTAACAAACCCTTGAGTCACCAGGGTGGCCCCTGTTTTACCTTGTTAATAACTTAAAAAGATGAAAAGTATTCCACAATTTCTTTGTCCAGTCATGTGTCAAAAGGTGCCTATGTTGGCTCCATGTTTTGTCAATTGTGTATAATGCTGCTATGAACATAGGAGTGTATAATTCTTTTATATTAGAGTTTTCATATTCTTTGGGTCAATAACTAGTAGAGGTATGGCTGGGTAGATGGAATTTCCATTTTATTTTCTTAAGAAACTTCCGTACTTTTTTCTATAGAAGTTGCACCAACTTTAAGTCCCACCAGCAGTGAATGAGAGTTCCTTTTTCTCCCATGCTCAACATTTGTTGTTTCCATTCTTTTTATGATCTCTCATTGTGGTTTTAATTTACATTTCCTGTATAATAAGTGATGGAACATTATTTCATGTGTATATAGGGCCTCTGAATATCTTGTGTGGTAAAATATCAATCTAGATTATTGGCCCATTTTTAAAAATTAGGTTGTCTGTTTTGTTGTTAGATTTCAAGTACTTTGTATTTTGAAAATTAGCCTCTTGTTATGATTTGCAAATATCTTCTTCCAGTCTTGAGGATGCCTTTTTGTGTGTGTGATGGTTTCTTTTAAGGTAAAAAAAGCTTTTAGTTTGACATGGTCACTCTTGTTTATTTTTGCTTTTGTTTCCCTTGCTTATTTCCCTGGTTTATTTTACTTAGCATAATGTCTTCAGGGCTCATCACGTTGTAGCATGTGACAGAATTGTCTAAGGCAATGTTGCAGTGTATGCATATACTATGTTTTGTGTATCCAGTTTTCTGTTTATGAATATTTGGTTGCTTCTATCCTTTGGCTGTTGTGAATAATGCTATAATGAACCCTGGGGTGCAAATACTCTTTGAGATCCTGATTTAATAACTGATTTTTTAAAAAAATTATTTATTCATACAAAACTGGAGTACAAGCCAAAAGTGCAGGGGCAGTGAGAGGATTCATCAGAGACAGAGTGGGGAGCACAACAGGCAGATCGACAAAGTACACTGCTGAGGGGAGTAGAGGCTAGACAGGAGAGGTCAGCTGCGCCATGTGGGTCACCTCCAGGACCCAGGGATTGAACTTGCATGGAAGCGGCTGCAGCTAACTTGCAGTGCTATGTCCTAACTCATTGTGCCACCATTTAATTGATTTTTTTAAGAGATTAAAAAATTTTATTGGCCCTCCCTGGTGGCGCAGCGGGTTAAAGCACAGCACTGAGAATCTAAGGCCGCTTCCGCATTAGTTCGATTCCCGCCTGCCCCGGAGGTGACCACATGGCGTGGCAGACCTCTCCTGCCCCGCCCGCTGCTCCCCTCAGCAGTGTACTTCGTGGATCTGCCTGTTCTGTTCCCCACTGTGTCTCTGGTGAAGCCTCTCACCGCCCCTGAGCCTCTGGCCTGTACCCCAGTTCTGTATGCACAAATAAATCTTTAAAAAAAAAAAGATTAAAAAATTTTATTTATACATATAGAACTGGGGTATAGGCCATGTACAGGGGCGGTGAGAGAATTCACCAAGACAGAGTGTGGAGCAGAACTGGCCTACTCATGAAGTACACTGCTGAGGGGGGCAGCAGGTGTGTGAGGACAGGTCTGCTGCATCTTGTGGATCACCTCTGGGGCAGGGATTGAACTCATGTTGAAGTGGCTCTGGCTTCTTAGAGCTGTGCTTTAACCCGCTGCACCACCAGGAAAGACCCCTATGTTAGGTTTTTTATAAAAATGTCATACTCTATATTCAGCAACCTTCTTTTTTCCCTCTTACCATTGTTTAGAGACTTAGTTGTACTGATAAATGTAGGCAGTAGACCTAGTTCAACTATTTTAGCTATTACAGTATTCTATGTGAAGATACTACAGTTTAATCAGCACATTCCTAATTTTTCTCTTTTTTAAAAGATTTATTTATTTATGCATACAGAATTGGGGTACAAGCCAGAGATGCCGGGAAGGTGAGAGGAATCACCAGAGACTGAGTGGGGACAGAACAAGCAGATTGATGAGTACACTGCTGAGGGGATCAGCAGGCGAGATAGGAGAGGGCTGCTCGCCATGTGGGTCACCTCCAGGCCGGGGACAAACTCATACTGAAGTGGCTGCAGCTAGCTTGCAGTGCTGTGTCCTAACCCAGTGCACCACCAGAGAGGGCCGCATTTCTAATTTTTCACTGTTTCAAACAAAACTGCTAAAGAGTTTTTAAATAACAAGTAATATCTAGAGATAATAGAGATTGAAAGAAACTAAAGTGGAAATGTATATAACCAGGGGTGAGATTAGTATTTCTGGATCATCCAAGGGGAAAACTTATCTCTCTCTTTAAAACTGTGTTGATATTGTTTTACAGTACTGTATAGGTTTCTTGAAAGGTTAAAAATAAAGCTTAGCGGTTAAAGTACAAACTGGAATGGGTTGAATTCCTGATTCCACCATTAACTCATTATGTAACTGTGTGTGAATTACTTCTCTGGGCCTCAGTGGTTGAGATAGTAACAATGCCTCACTCACAAGAGTGTTTGAATAATAAATGATCCTGCTTCAGGATGGTGAGTTTATACATGTAAAGTACTTAGAGTAGCGCCTCGTTTATAGGAAGCACTCAGTAAGTGTTAGCTATGTAAAAAGATAGAATTCTGTGGCAACACAGAGGAGGAAGGTTAAAAAGTGAGAAGGCATGACATATTGAGGAAATAGTAGTAACTATGCATGTCTTGGATTTACTGTGGCTATATGTGGGCCTGGGGTTTAAATAACTGGTAAAATAATTATGTGGTTAAAAAAAAAAGGTAAGGTGGTTTAAAAAAAAAAGGCAGAGATAACTCAGTAGCACCCTCACTAACTCTGGCCATATAGACCACAGAAGCCATTTACTTTTACATTTGGTGTTTCCTTTGCCTAAAACTTTTCTCATGGCCATTTCTATCTCATATTTTTAAAATTAGTTTATTTTTACATATTTTTGTGCATTTTTCCATCTCAGTTGCAATCCCTTTGGGTTTCCCATCACCAAATCGATCTCATATTTTATGTAAATGACAGAAAGACCTCTGACATTCTTTCTTGTGGGACTCAGTTACAGCATCCTGGTTTATTTTTCTTTACCATTTCACATTTATCCAACCCATAATTTTATGGTTTATTTGGTTTGTTATCTGTTTGGCTCCCTGACTAGAATATAAACTTGATGAAAGTACAAATCACAATTACTTGGTTTATGACCATAGTTCCACACTTAGCAGGTTTAGATAACAGTAATAATCAGCTCTTTGTAAATATTTATTTAAAGAATACATGACTAATGAAGGACATGCCTTGCTATGCAAAGGACTTTAGATTCTTTCTGTACATGTTCCACATAGGAATGACATGATCAGATTTCTATTTTAGAATGATAATCTGATGACATCATAGCATGTGAATGAGATTGGAGGTGAACACTTCAGAGATGATTGGCAGTTAACCAAGCAGGATGTGATGAACATCTACAAGTAGACCAACTCAACAAGTCCCAGCATCCCTAGAGAAAGAGGAGGAAGGAACAAAGAAAATCAAGTAAACAATACAACTTTATATACTTCTATTAGAAAGATCCAAGGTACTGATTTAAATGTATATAGCAAAATAAAAGGAATATTTGTATACAGGGAACTTAAAACAGAAGAAAATGAAGTTAGGAGTGAAACTAGTATATAAAATGTTGACTTTGAAGTTCAGCCCCAGAATCCTTGAGTTTATCAGTTTTGTGGAACTGTTATCTTGGTACAAAGTCATCTTAAATTATGCTATGTCCCAGACAGTGTTGCCTTAATAGAGTCCCTCTGTTTGAATTTAATTGATCCTAAATGAGAACTAAAGAACAAATTTCTGAATTACTTTGGAATTAAATGCTGCTCTTCAAATCCAAACATATATTGTCAGAGAATGTTTCAAAAGGCATTCATACTGGGCCCTCCCTGGTGGCACAGTGGGTTAAAGTGCAGCACTATGAATTGATCTGAAGCCACTGCAGCACGAGTTCAATCCCCAGCCAAGTAGCTCACCCACGTGGCACAGCAGACCTCTCCTATGTCACCTACTGTTCCCCTCAGCAGTGTATTTCAGTCATTCTGTCTGTTCTGCTTCTCACTATGTCTCTGGTGGATCCTCTCATCCCCCAAGCCTTTGGCTTTGCATCCTAGTTCTTGTATGCATAAATAAATAAATCTTTTAAAAAAAAAAACCAACCTACCCAACCATCATACAGAAATATAATGGATGATATATTTACAAATAGGACTGTAAAAATCACCAAGTGCTTAAATACTGTTCTTGGGAATTATGAAGGGATTGTGGCCACTTTGGAGGTAATTTTTATATAATGGGTGAGCACTACCCAAATATTTTGACAACTTTACTGCTGTGACCGCAAGCATTAACTCAAAAAAACTCACCTGGGTTTTTTCAGAAGTCTCTTGATCATTTGTCTGGTCTTGCTTCTTGCATTCATTCAACAAATTTATTAAGTGTCTGTTCTGTTCCATGCACAGGAAGCAACAGTAGTCAAGACACTGAAGATGTAACAGTAAACAAGACAGAGTTCCTGGTATTTGGAGCTTACGTTCTAGTGGACAGACAGACCAAAACAAACAAACAAACACACAAACAAAAAAACCTGTAATAAGTTAGGTAGTGGTGAATGCTATGGAGAAAAATAAAGCAAGGTTATAGAGAGATGATGTAGCTATTGAGGGTAGCTGTTTTGAAAAAGTAACTAGTTGAGCAAAGACCTGCTTAAAGGGAATCAGTCATGCAAATATAAGTTACAGGTTTTGGGGATCAATTCCAGCAAAAACACAGCAAGAGGAAGATCTTTGAGTTCAGGGGCTGTGAAGGATCTTTGACTGGAACCCAGGAGAGAGGGGTAAGTGGGAGATGCAGTGGGGGTGGAAAAAAGTGCAGATCACATGTAGTTGGAGGCAGTGGTATATAGGTATATAGTTTGAATGTTCTTCTAATTTTTATAGGAAACCTCTTGTTTCTCTTGTGGGTTGCGTCTTCAGGGCTGTGGACAGTATATAGCACATAGAGATCAGTTTCTTTTCAAATCAAACTATAGATTTAAAGCATCTCCATTGAAAATTTTAATAGAATTATGAAGAACTTGAAAAGCAAATCTAAACTTTATATGGATGTGCAAAGGGCCCAGAACAGTCAAGATATTCCTAAAGAACTAAAATATCATGTCTTTGTTACATTATAATTTTATAATTAATGAAACATACTAAGCATCTTGGAGAGTAAAAAAGCTTTGTAGCTATAAAAACCTAAGATTCAAAGAATGAAGAAGAGAGACTATGGTGCTGGGAAAATTGAAAATAGGTGATCTTACTGTACTGTACCCAAAACTGAATTTAAGATTCAGTCCTTAAATGTGAAAAGCAGAACTTTTCTAGAAGGAAATAAGGCAACTATTCTAAGGTAAGGAGGTTTAGTAAATCTTTCCTAAATTCAAGTATATAAAAATTAGAGACTTTTGTTCAACATACCCAGGAAAGATAACAAAAGGCTATAAACTTGGAGAAGACACTTGCAACACATTCACAAAAATCAGTATTAATAGGACGTGTATTTAGGAAGTCTGGCTATTTTTCTAACTCAGAAGCATCATATAGTTTGCCAATTCCTGTGACCGCTAGCATCTGTCTGTGCACCAAGATTATTCTAATCAAAGTGAAGTTTGTCTCTTTGAAAATGCTCAGAAAACAGAATTTACCGTGAACATGTTGATAGAAAGAAGGATGTTAGTATTGAGATAAATAATATCATCAAGGTAAGAAATCCAGACCTTTTCGAGAAGCTGAAAAGTCTGTGATGAGAGAGGACAACATGACTAGTCTCCCTAAGCACTGTCAAATACTGGTTGGGAGTACAAAATGCTGCCCCTTAGCTGCCCTAACTCAATGTTGCTTTTTAAATTGGGTCTGTAAGATACAAAGGGTCCTGCCCTCTGGTGGCCATTGTGGATTCTGTTCACTCTGTGCTTAACACAGAATTCTGTCTGGTGAGCAATAAATACCCAGTACTTTTAATCTCAAGCATAGAAACAATCATAGCTGAAAAGCACATTTGATAGGAGGATACTGTTATATACTCTGTTATGATTCTATATTTTGTCAACTTGTCCTAAATCACAAGAATTTTAGAGAAAAACAAATTGAATACACTATACTATTTCAGATGCTCTTAAAAGTTCTGTAGAGATTTGTCAAGGTTTTTTGTGTATTTGTATTCCCTTTAGGATTGAGTGTTGCTTTCCGTTCTGTGAGTACACTGAATCACTAGAGACCTCCTTGTGTTATTTTAGAGGGTTAAGCTAGAATCCAGAATGCCCACTAAAAACAAGAAAAGTTTTAAATTATGGCAAAACATGCATAACATAAAACTTAACCATTTTAGCCATCTTAAGTGTACAGCTTACGGTAACATGAAGTACTTTCACATTGTTGTACAACTGTGTCCACCATCCTTCTCCAGAACTTTTTTCATCACCCCCTCAACTGAAACTCAGCACTCCTTAAACAATGATTCCTAATTTTCCCTTCCCACCCCATGACAACTAGCTTTCTACTCTCTGTTTCCATGAATTTTACTGGTCTAGGGACAAAAATGCCCACTTGATTTTCAGCATGGGATGGTGTGTTCTGAATCTGCAGCCATATTATATATTTACAGTGTACATGTACAATGTACAAATTATGATAAATTTTTCACTTTATATTTTTACTTACATATTAAAAGCTAGGAGGAATATTTTTTGCAGCAAAAAAATATACATTAAATCCCTTTGAAGGAAGGTGCAGTCACCACCACTATCTATTTCCAGAACTATTTTATTATTCCAGGCATAAACTATACCCAGTAAACAGGCCCATCTGTCCCCTCCTCCCCTAATCCCAATAAACTCTACTGCTTCCTGTCTTTTTGGATCTGAAGCCAGAAACAGTCGTGTTGGTAAGGAAAATTGCAAAATTAGTTTAATTAGAGGCATGAATAGGTTTCCCATTGAATACATATGACACTTTCGTTCAGAAAATAGCCTATATAAATGAGAAGTTAAGAGTGAAGAAATCTTAACAAAACCTACTCAGATGCATTGAGATACTAGAGTATAATAGAAAAATGCTTTTTATTTAAGTTCTTAAGAAGGCATGTAAGGACTCTCCCTGGTGGCACAATAGGTTAAAGCAAAGTACTATGAAGCTTTTCACAGCCACTGAAGCATGAGTTCGATCCCTAGCCTAGGAGCTGACCCACATGGCACAGTAGACCTCTCCTGTCTCACCTGATGCTCCCCGCAGCAGTGTATTTCAGTAGACCTGCCTGTATGCTCCCTACTCTATCTCTGGTGAATTCTCTCACCACACCCCCCAAACCTCTAGCCCTGTTTTTGTATGCATAAATAACTAAATCATTAAAAAAAAATGAAAGTAGGCCCTCCCTGGTGGTGCAGTGGGTTAAAGCACAACACTAAGAAGCTTAAGCCACTTCTGCCTGAGTTTGATTCCTTCCTGCCCTGGAGGAGATCCACGTGGTGAGGCAGACCTCTCCTGCCCCACCCACTGCTCCCCTCAGCAGTGTACTTTGTGGCTCTGCCTGTTTTGATCCCCTCTCTGTCTCTAGTGAATCCTCTCACCCTCCGCATCTCTGGCCTGTACCCCAGTTAAATAGGAATAAAAAAAAAAAAGTTTGTAAAATTTTGTATCAGTTCCTTGAGATCACTCTGTTTTTATGGTTATATTTGCTTTTTCATTTCTAATGTATAATTTTGTTGCCATGTTATCTATTAGGGTGGCAGTTGTTTATTTTATTAAACAGGAGTAGTAGTAATAATTTGGCAAAATTCCTGAATCCATGGGAAAAGGAAAAAACATACAAGTTTTCACAGCTGAAGGAAGAGACTAAAAAGGGAAGCAAACAGAACTAGGGTTAACATTTCATTTGCTGCACTGAAAGTAAATGACAGTGGAACATACCTACAAATTGAAGAGAGAACCATGAACCCCACTCCCAGATAAAATGTCATTCACCTTTGGGACAAAGGAAAGAATTTATTGCCCATGCATCCTGTGTGAAGAAAATGTGCCCATACATCCTATGGTGAAGAAAATACTCAAAGGTAGTGGATTTGGAATAAAATCACAGTATTAGGTAAATAAAGGATATAATGTGCTTTTTTGTGAAAAATTCAATCTTGCAATCAATATAGTTATATTTTAGTGGATAATTTATTCATTCAACAAACATTTTGAGTGCCAGGCCAACCAGCAACTCTTGGAGTTAGCATTATGGTTATGATAAGAATGAGCTAAGAAATACTTAGTATAGCTGTTTTAAAAAAGTCTTCAAATAGTCTTTGCCTTTGGCATGGATGATCTTGTTGCTGCCATGCACCAATGCCCTGCCCAGTGTGACTGACTGGTACTGTAAGAACAAGCTGTACCCAAAGTCTTGCTTCTGCCAAGGTATCCCTAATACCAAGATTTCTATCTTTGACATGGGTGGAAGAAGACAAAACTGATGAGTTCCTCTGCTGTGGCTATGTGGTATCAGATAATATGAGTGAGTGTTCTCAGAAGCCCAGTGGCTTCCCATATTTGTATTAATAAATATATGGTGAAAAGCTGTGGCAAAAACTGCTTTCATATTTGTATGTGGCAGTCCCTTCCACATCATCTACATCAACACTATGTTGTCCTGTGCTGGACTGACCAGCTGTATGTAGACAGGGATGCGGGGTGCACAGTAGCCATGGTCCACATTGGCCAAGTGATCCTGTCCCTCCTCACCAAGCTGCAAAACAAGGGGCACGTAATCGAGATGTTACAGGCTCAAGTTCAAGTTCCCAGTGGCCACAAAACCCACATCTCCAAGAAATGGGGTTTTACCAAATTGAGTTCAAGTGAGTTTGAAGACACAGTGGCTGAAAAATGGTTCATCCCAGATAGTTGTGGGGTCAAATATACTACATCCTGAATCACAGCCCCCTGAATGAGTGGTGAGCCTTGCACTTGGGAGAACAAAAGAGCTGCCTCTGCCTTAGTCATGAAAATCTACATTCTCATCTAACAAAACAAACGAGATAAGTCTTCAAATAGAAAACACTGTAAAGGGGAGGACATAAGGTCAATGGGAAAGTGGGAAAGCAAAATTGCAACTTTTTTTTTTACTTTGATAAAAATTTAGTTTGGTCTTGAAGATTCATGACCTCTTTAAGTCCAAGAATATATATTTCTACATATTTTGTAATATTGTCTTCTAAAAATGTGTTTTGCTATTATCTGTCTACAATGATGATCACTGTGCATTACTACAGTCATGGCTTTTGGAGATGGAAAAGTATCCTTTTTTTCTTTTTTGAGGTAACATTGGTTTACAACACTGTACAGGTTTTACCATAACTGTTAGGTATGGAAGGGAAACACCAGCATTATGGAGACAAAGAGGACTTCCAAATGAGGAAAGGAATGAAGAAAATCTTTTCCAAGTGAGTACAAAGAAAAAGAACATGATAAAATATAAAGTTAATTTGGTAGATTGAAACATAAAGATTACAGTTTAATAATACTTGGACGTGAGCCCAATTCTATAAAAACTGGTAACAACCTGAGTTTTTAAAAACCCACCTATTGTTTTTAAAAGTTTAAAGAGTTGAAAGTAAAGGGATGGTCACCATAGATCATGTAAATAACAGCAAAGAAAATAGGAATGGGATATTGTCAGATAAAGTTGAAATCAAGGCTAGATACATTAAAGAGTGCAAAAAAAGACCATTATTTAATAAAAACAATATTCTGTACATAAATGTATATAAGTAATATACATTCATTTTCCATACATGTAACTAAAATTCATACTTATACATATTTTTTTATGAATAGCTTATAAATGTTTATAGACCAAACGTTCAAATATGTAAATTGTACTAATTTTTAGAATTTGGGCAAAACCAAAGCAAGTCTTAGAAGAATTCAGTAACACAGTTTATTATTATTTTTAAAAGACTTACTATATTTTTTAAAAAAGATTTGTATATGCATAGAAGAACAGGGGCACTAGCCAGAGGTGCAGCGGGTGAGAGGATTCATCAAAGACAGAGTTGGGAGCAGAACAGGCAGGTCTGCTGAAATGTACTCTGTAGGGAACAGTAGGTGAGATAGGAGAGGTCTGTTGCACCATTTGTGTCACTTCCCTGGTTGGAGATTGAACTTGTGCTCAGTGGCTATGGATTGCTTCATAGTGCTGTGACTTAAATCCTTGTGCCACCAGAGAGGCCCGAGTAATAGTTTATAAGTTTGATTTAACACCTGGAGAATTTGCTAATTTACACAGTCCATATCCTTTCTGTCCAGGGAAATCAATTAGATACCTGATCATAAGGAAAATGATAAAATGCCAGAAAGAAATTATATAATTCAGAAAATTTGTGGTCCAATAAAATAAGAAATTACAAAAAGATTTAAAAAAAATATTTACTTGGACATTCAGAAACTAAAACTCAGATTTAAGAGGAAATAAAAATCAAAACGACAAGTGAATTTAGCAAGGTAAGTGGCTACAAGGTCAATATACACAAAACTAAATTATTTTTCATAAATTAACATCAAACAATTGGGAAATTAATTTTAGATACCCTTTGCAATAGCAAAATAGCAAATATTTAGGAATAAGTTTAACAGAAGATAAGTGATCACAAAACATTGCTGAGGAAATTAAGACCATAAATAGAGTGCAGAATTGACTGAGTCTTCCTGGAAGATTCAGTACTATTAAAAAGTCTGTTCTTGGGGCCCTCCCTGGTGGCATAATGGGGTAAAGTGCAGCACTTTGAAGTTAGCCACAGCTCTACAGTCCAAGTTCTAACCCTGGCCAGGGAGGTGACCCACAGAACTGGGGTACATACCAGAGGTACAGGAGTGGAGAGAGGATTCACCAAGACAAAGTGGGGAGCAGAACAAGTCGATCAAAGAAGAACATTGCTGAGGGGAATAAATAAATCTTTTTTAAAAAGCTGTCTAAGAGTAATGAGCCAATAAAGAGAAATAGAATCTTGTGAATTCCTAAAAAAAATTTTTTTTCAGCACATAAGAAAATACTGAAACAGTTGTCAAAAATATCATTAAATCCATCAAGGAGTACTGGAAAAAAAAAATCTCTCTTTAAGAAAGAAAAATACCGGATGGTTTCGCTCCTAGCAGGAGTATAATGGACCAGGAGAGAAAATAATAAGAAAAATGAACAGCCATATACCAGAGACATTTTACATTTTGTGGGGGTGGAGTGAAGAATGGGATCAAAAACGTGGGTGGGGGGAGGGAAGTGCATGGGACTATGATGATGGCACATGGGTGACTTGGTGATGGGAAACCCACAGGGATTACAATTGAGATGAAAAATAAATGTACAAAATGATGTAAAAATAAACTGTTATATTATTTTAAAAAATCTCTATATTGATCTATAGTCAATGCAATTTAACCCCAAATACTGAAAGCAAGCTTTTATTTTTGGTAACTCCTCCCACCCTACCCACCCCCCCAAAAAAAACAGCAACCTTAACCATCTTAACACTGGTGAACTTTTCTCTGTATAGGTTTCTCACTTTTGGAGCTCTCAGCTACCATGTATAAAAAAAATGTTAATTTTCTGGAGCTACCATGTTGTGAGCAAGGCCAAGTTCTGGAGAGGCTCTGGGTAACTGCTTCAGTTCTCAACCCAATTAATCTCTCAGACGTCAGCCAGCATCAACTGCCAGCTATGTATGTGAAGCCTATTTTGATATCCAGTGCGTTCAGCCTTCAAATGACTGTGGCTTCACTGTACATCTTAGTAAACAGGCATGAGAGATCAAGCAGGGACTATTGAGCCAAATTCTTCTGCATTTATGCCCCACAGGATCTTGAACAAAATAAAAACTTTTTAAAGTCACAGCAGCCTTATTATAATAGCCCTAAACTAGAAACACTCTGAATGCTCTTCACCAACAGAAAGAACAAATAAAGCATGATATATTACTATATTGGAATACTATGCAGCAATGAAAATGAAGCACGGCTACATGCAATAACATGGATGAATCTTACAAAATAATATTCAAGTCATATTTAAGAATACATGTGCATTTATATGAAGTTAAAAATCATAGTGCTAAAGCAAGAGTAATGGTTAACCTTGGAGTGGATTGACCAGGAAGAGGGACAAAGAGCCATTCTAAGATGCAGGAAATGTTCTATATTTTGGTCTAGATGTGAATATATGAAAAAACACTGGTAAGATATGTAAGGTTTAGCGCAAATTTAAAATGAATAATGACTAAGATTTTACAGACACCATACCATCAAATTGGCTTGAAGTGGCAAATGCAATATTGAATATGCAATATTGCACACTCAAAGCCCAACAAGATGATTTAAAAGGTGTGTGTTTGGAACAGTCTGACTGTTGCAATGAAGTTAAGTTGACTTAGGCTAGAGGTAACTATCAATAGAATAATATGGAAAATATTACTACTCAGGAATAGTAGTAAATGAGTGAAAATTAACCCAGAACGCTAGCATCTAAGTCAGTTCTTAGTATACTCCAGCCTTATCTTTCTTTCCAGCAAGACAGATGCTGCTGTATATCAAGGACTTCCTGGCAGGGGGAATGGCTATCCATGGTCATCTCCAAGACTATGGCACCCATTGAGGGGATCAATATATTGCTGTAGGTTTATTGTGCTCTCAAGCAAATTGCTTCATTTTCAACACAAGAGCATTATAGACTGAGTAGTTTCTATTCCCAAGGAGCAAGGAGTTCTGTCCTTTTGTCATGGCAACATGGCCAGTGTCACCTGCTACTACCCCACCCAGGCTCTCAGCCTTGTCTTCAAAGACAAATGAATACAAGCAGCACTTCCTGGGTGGTGTGGGGAAAGAGGATCCACTTTGGACATTTCTTTGCAGGTAATCTGGCATCAGGTGGTGACTCTGGGGCCACATCCTTGTGTTTGTGTATTCTCTTGATTTTGCCTGCAGCCCATGCAGGTAAAGCTCAAACTAAAAGGACATTCAAAGGTCTTAGTGACTCCCTGACTAAAAATCTTGGGATTAAAGGCCTGTATCAAGGTTTTAATGTGTCTCTGCAGGATATTATGAGTTACAAAACTGCCCACTTCAGTAACTGACACTGCAAAGGAACTACTTCCAGACCCCAAGAATACTCACATCCTTATCAGCTGAATGATGGCCTAGTTCCTCACGCTGTGGAGGGTTGACTTCCTGTCTGTCTGATGCTGTGTGTGCCACGTGATGATGCAGTCAAGGCACAAAGGAACTGCTATTGTATACACCGGCGTGATTGACTGCTGGAGGAAGATTACTTGTGATGAAGCAAACAGTGCTTTTTTCAAGGGTGTGTGGTCTGCTGTGATCAGAAGTGTGAGTGCTGCTTTTGTGTTTGTCGTGTATGAAATCATGAAGTTCATTTATATCATTTCTAATTTCCCCACCTGTAAACAAGCATGTTGTATTATAGAACATCTTTTGAGCATTCCTGACAAACTATTGGCTACCACTAGTAACTATTTACTGGTTGAAACTGGAAAGCAATAATTCATTTGACCATTTTTCTCTTAAAGTAATTTCATTGGTGATGCAGATAAGACTCAATTACATTTTTTATTTCAGTCACTCCTGATAAAGAACAAATTAGAAAAATAAAATATAAAAGAACAAAAGTTAAAAGAATGAAATGAGGAATATTAACTCAGGGAGTTAAGGGGTTTTCATAGGAATATTCCTGTAGAAATTAACAGATAATTATACATAATTATATATAAATATTTATTTATTTATGCATTCAAGAACTGGGTTGTAGGTCAGATAGGCAAGGGTGTGTGTCAAGAGGATTCACCAGAGACAGAGTGGGGAGCAGGTGAATCTACTGAAATACATTGCTGAGGGGAGCAACGGGTGAGACAGGAGAGGTCTTCTGGGCCATGTGGGTCAGCATCCTGGACTGGTGGTAGCTTGACAGTGCTGAGCCTTTAACCGCTGTGCCACCAAGGAGGTCCTTGATTCTGTGTTTTATATGGCAATGTACAGAAGTTAGAATGGTCAAGACTTAAGAACAAATCTGCAGCACTTTTATTTCAAGACTAAATAATTAAAAAATTTAAGGAAAGGTAAGTAGATCAGTGGAACAGAATAGAGCATTGAGATAGACAATTGATATGGGAAATTTAAATGAATCTGATCTCTGCCTCACACCATATGCAAAAATGAATTTGAGATGAATCTTAGCCTTAAGTATGAAAGCTAAAACTGAAGCTTTTGGAGGAAAAAGCAGGAGAACAACTTTATGACTTGGCCCTCCCCTCTGGTGCAGCAGGCTAGAGCACTGCACTACGAAGCTAAGCCAAGCTGTGGCCACTTCAGTGTGAGTTCAGTCCCTGCCCCAGAGGTGATCTACATTGTGCAGCAGACCGGTCCTGTCACACCTGCTGCTCCCCTGAGCAGTGTACTTCGTTGATCTGCCTGTTCTGTTACCCACTCTTTTTCTGGTGAATCCTCTTGCTGTCCCTGCACCTCTGGTCTGTATCCCATTTCTGTATGCATAAATAAATATTTTTTAAAATCTTCATGAGTTTTTGATTAAGCACAATTTTAAAACATAAGAAAACCAACTATAAAATAAAAATTTCACAGTTGAACATGAGAATAAAAAAGATCAACCAAAAGATAGCAAAATGAAAAGGTGAGGCACGACTGGGAAAGTTTATTCTAAAATTTTTTGTTGTCAAAAATCAGGTATAAAGAACTTCTGATGCACTCAACAACCTAGTTTATAAAATGGACTAACTCTCAGAGTGCCTGGCAACAGAAGTTGTTCAATATCACTACAAGTCAAGGACATGAAAAATAATACCAAAAGGAGGTATCAATGTACTGCCACCAGAAGGGCTAAATTTAAAAAGACTGACAACAACAAGTGTTTCAATGGTGTGGAACAACTGGCCTCCATCACTGATGGAGTATAAAATGGTATAGCTACTTTGGAAAATTGTTTAGCAGTTCTCAAAAGACTTAATGCTAATCTATGACCCAGTGATTCCTATTCCTATGATTATACTGAAATGAGTCCACAACAAGACTTGTATCCAAATACAGCTTTATTCATAATTGCCCCAAATTGGAAAAAAACAGATGTCCATCAACAGAATAAACTTAAATATTACACAGCCATAAAAATTGATACACAACAATAGATAATCTTTGAAAACATGTTGAGTGATGTCAGACATAGAAGAGTACATGCTGTTTTAAATTGGCATGATAAAACAGGTATTCTGCCTTTCAAGTCAGAATTATAGTTCCCTCTACAAAAATTCTTTTGCCTGAGATAAACTGTTCACATTTGAATTGGTGGTGGTTATATAAGCTGTGTATTTAGGATATAAGCATTTTGCTCTTTGTAAACCATATCTTCAATAAAGATAATGGGAAAAAATACAACCACAGATTAAGAAAATTTTAAAAGTGAACACTTCATATCAAAGTCTAGTGTATAGTTAAAGCTATACTAAGGAAAATATTTTTATTATTACAAAATACTGAAAGTTCTAAATGATAAACAAGAATGTTGAGATTGAAGCAGAAACTTAACAAGTAGGAAAAAGTAATTTGACAACATGAATAGAACAGCTAATAAGATGAGAAAATAGCTGTTCATGTAATTTTTGTCTTTAAATCTTGATGGTCTAGTCAACAAACAACAGAATCTAGTTTGGGCCTCATTCATTCATTCATTCATTGCATTAAAAAAAAAAAAAAAGACCAACCCTCTTGACCATCAGTATCAAGACATTCTTTTAAAATCTTTTACAAGGTTGATTTGGGCTGTCCAGCAGGTAGCCGGTGCCAGTCACTTACAAGCATT
>NW_004567118.1:23058367-23118557 GCF_000260355.1 Condylura cristata | reverse complement strand
CCGCTGCCGCCGCCGCCGCCACCGCCGCCGACCCCGGCGACCCCGACGTCCTCGGTGTCCACGCTGGACCTCGGCGAGCAGCGTGAGCGCTGGGAGACGTTCCAGAAGCGGCAGAGGCTCACCTTCGAGGGCGCCGCCAAGCTCCTGCTGGACACCTTGTGAGTGTGGCGGGGCGGGGGGTGCGGGAGGCGCGGCGCCGGCGCCGCGGACGCCGCTGGGCGGGATTCGGGCTCAGCAGCCCTCGGCGCGCCTCTCGTCTGTCTGCTCGCGGCTTGGGCCAGATTTTGTGTTCTGTGTTTTTCCCATAGCGTCGCCGACGCGCATTCCCCGCTCGCACCCCATCGCTCGTCATTCTAACTGCTGCTCGCGGCGGGGCTCCGTAGGGGTGTGCGGCCCTGAGCTGTGGGGGGCGCGGCCCTGAGCTGTGGAGGGACCCGCGGCGTCCCGGCACACTTAGGGCCGCTGCCGGGCTCAGCCATCGTGCCGGGGACGTTGTCTGTTGTCTTGGCGCGCAAGGGGTGCGGGGGCCGCTCCCAGGGAAAGGAAGATAAATCCCACGACTTTGTTCAACCCTGAGTCGCTTTTTGTGTCTGCGCACGTGTTTCTGGAGAACGGGTGGGAGGGAAAGGTGAGGGTGTTGAGAAAAGCTTGCGATAGTTTTGAGCCAACTGGGAGGTGAAATCCCGTTATTGTTCCCGGCAGCCAGCGAGGGAGCGGGCGGTTATTGATCCCGCGGAGAAGCGCGCGCAAAGAGATGCTTGGGATTCTGAGCCGCCGCGCGGGTACCGAAGGGCGGGAGGCTCTGTTCTCCGCCAACGGATGCTCGGGGTGGCCCACTCGTTTGTGCTCCCCCACTTTGATACCGCAGGAAGAGAACCTCCTGGTCTTTAGATAATCAGAGGAGGATCTGAGGGAATCCATGACCCACGATGTTGGAAACGAGCTTACCATCTTTTTCTTTGGCAGGACTGCCTTGTGCCTTGTTCTCTTCGTATGTGATTGCATCCTACCCCACAGAACAACGGTGCTACTGAGAAATATTTCAGCACCCTAGTAATGGGTCTGTGTTGATTATTTCATGAATTAAAATGGACAGTAAATCCCCTACAAAAAAACCCAAAACACAAGACAAGAACAACCGAACGATTGGATAACAACCTGAGGATTTTTCCTAACCAAAAAAAATTTTTTTGTTCTTGTTCTAGAAGGATTTCTTTTTGTTAGGACAAATTACTCAGAAAATGGTTTTCTGTCTGCTTCACTTTTTTATTATTTTGGGTCATGGACTAAATGGTTTTTTATATTTACATCCATTAACTATTTTTTGAGCATCTGTGTTTTGCTAGCTACTTGTAGGTAAAGGAGATACTGAACACTCATGCTTGAAGTAAATTTTTTACTTTAGAGAAAACTGATAAAAGGTCAAGGAAAGGACTTTTAAATGTTGATATAAAAAGATTTCTTTTGACTCATTGATATGAGTATATATATTAAAACGAAAATTAAATTAGAATGCAAAAATAATGTATAACTATTGTTTTTGTTAAAATAGTTCATGGAACAAAGCATGGTGGGAATTTATAGTAAATAGCTGTGAATCCCTCTCTGGATGTTAGCATTATAGGAGATTGTATTTTTGACATTACCAAAGGTTCTACTGTTTGGATATTTTACAATAAATATTTGTGTATTCAGGGTATAAATGTGTGTGTGTGTACATTTGTAGATATGTAAAATACCAACTTAACTGACTCAGCTTCTAAAAGGCACTTGAAGAAGTATTCAGTTTTAATTACCAGACTAATGCATATTAAAACTGCAGTGAGCTATCTTTTCTATAATTGCTGCTTGAAAAGGAACAGTGAAGTGTTTTCTCATACATTGAAGATAAGAGTGGTAAGTCCTTCTGGAAAACAATTTGATGATGTTCATCAAATCTGAAATACAATTCAATTAAGGACCTGACTTACATAAGTTTTAAAAGGATTAAAATTGTATGTAATATATATGTATAGCTATGTAAGAAGTCACATGTGTGGAAAAATACTGGGGAGAATGTAGCTAAGAAAGCTTTTGTTATTTTTTTCTTTCTTTTAAAAAAATGTTTATTTTCTGCATACAAGAGCTGGGGTGTAGGCCAGTGATGGAAAGGGTGAGAGGAATGAGAGGATTCACCAGAGACAGAATGGGGAGCAGAACAGGTGGATTGACTAAAATACACTGCTGAGGGGAACAGCCTTGGAGACAGGAGAGGTCTGCTGCGCCATGTGGGTCAGCTCCCTGGCCGGGGATTGAACTCGTGCTGCAGTGGCTGCTGATAGCTTCATAGCTCTCCCCATAGTCAGAAAAATTCTTAGTAGGTATTTGACATGTACATAAAAATGTTTGCGAGCCCTCCCTGGTAGCGCTGTTGTTAAAGCACAGCACTAAGAAGCTAAAGCCACTTCTGCATGAGTTCGATCCCCACCTGCCTGGGAGGTGACCCACATGGTGTGGTAGACCTCTCCTGACCCGCCTGCTGCTCCCCTTAGCAGTGTACTTCGTCAGTCAGCCTTTTCTACTCCCCGCTCTGTCTCTGGTGAAGCCTCTGCACCCCAGTTCTGTATGAACAAATAAATAAATGTTAAAAAAAAATTGAGTGGTCTGAGTCAGATTCCCTTCCTCCCAACTTTCATTTCCAGCTTTATGAAATGCTTTATTTTGCCATTTAAAACATATATAAGGAAGGGAGACGAGAACTCCCTTAGACCCTGAACCCGCTTGTAAAACTTACAGTGCTTCCTTGAAAGCAGAAACATACACTGTCGTCATGTAGGAAAGACTTGTCCTGTCTCGCTCAGCAGCAGGAGAGAAAGCATGAGTTGTGGTATAAGGTCCTGCTGAATATTCAGAAATCCTTACCTCTCTAATTTTTGTCTCATTTAGTGAGTACCAGGGCCTGGTGAAACACACAGGAGGCTGCCACTGTGGAGCAGTCCGCTTTGAAGTTTGGGCCGCAGCAGACCTGCACATCTTTGATTGCAAGTAAGTGTTTTCTCTTTCCAGGTTGGCTTAAAAGGATTTAAGAGTTAAAATGCAATGCGTCATCATCATCTGGTAAGTTGGGGTGTAGATGAAATAACACTGGTCATGAACTTCTAATTGTTGAGTCATGTAATTAGTATATAAAGATACATTGTTCTTTTCTTCCTTCTTCCTATGCAACTTGAGGTTTTTAAGAAAAGTTTTTACAAAGATGTAAGGAGGCGAAGAATAACTGTCTCAGGTGTGTGTGTGTGTGTGTGTGTATGTGAGAGAGAGAGTGTGTGCGTGTGAGACAGACACTTCTATAAGCACGTGTGTGTGAGAGAGAGAAGAGTGAGTGAGAGTGTTTTTGAGTGTGAGACAGACACTTCACTTCTATAAGCACAGGCCCAGGGAACTCAGAGCAGGGTCCTGATAGGCTCATCCCTCAATCTAGTACTGCTGGTGGGTCAGGGGAGAAGTAGGCTGGAGTTGAAGGCAAAACTTTGGGTAGAATCTTCAGAGTTGGGGGAGAAAGGAGGGCTAGTATGTATGTTTGGAAGCTCACAGTGCTCCTGCCCCCTCTCAGCCTGTCCTTCTGCATAAGGCAGATAGTGCTGCTAGGATCTGGGGAGGCCTGCTTTTTAGCACTGTCTCCCGCATCAGACTGCTTCTGAGATGAGGAAAGAGGAAAACTCAAACTTCCTTGTCCATATATATTTTCTTAATATAATAGTTTTACATCATTTTGTGCAGGGTATAAATGTATGTGTGTATACATTTTGTGCCTTTTTCCATCTCAGTTGTAATCCTCGTGGTCCTTGTCCATTTTTGGTGTGGATATACCAGAGGCATAAGATGGTAGCAATGCCTAAAAGTTGTTTTCTGTCTCTGTAGTCCAGAAGCTCTTTTCTCTTAGCAAACTGAGAAGTAGGCATTTGGTTGGGCACCTGTGGGCACTTCTGTACAGGCCCAAGATCGCCAGTCCATCTAAGTGCTCATCTAAGGGGCCTCCGCTGGGTCAGCTGGCTCTCAGACCACATCAGTTTGTGCCTTTTGTCATTCCAGCTGCAGATGGCCATTAATGTCAGATTTATTCTCTCTTTTTGTAGCTGCAGCATTTGCAAGAAGAAGCAGAATAGACACTTCATTGTTCCAGCTTCTCGATTCAAGCTCCTGAAGGTTAGTGCTAAGAGCAGTCTGACTAGCCAGAGCCTCCTGGTGAGACCTGTGTTAGCATGTCTCTCGTGGAGGGCAGCGGGCAGATGGCATGCCAGGAACTGGTGACTTCCGTTCCCTTGTCTCACCCAGCTTTCATATTTATTTTTTAAAACTTAATGTTATTGCTCCCCTTTATATTTTGGATGCATATTTGATGTTATTGTGGGAACATTTTCAAATGTAGAGAATCAAAATATAAGATCATTTAAATCCTCACCCGTTAATATTTTGGTGTATTTCCTATGTAGATAAATACACTTAAATATGTTGTATGTGTTCTTATTAAAACAAGAGTTTACTTTTCTCTTTCCTGATTTTCATCATTCCTTAATGATAGTGATAGTGGTTTTAAAATCTTTTACTTTATTATTTAGAGTAATTTTTTGAGTTTGGTACAAAAATTGAAAGGTTCAGAAGTGTATGTGTATGCACAGTGAAGGTTTCCCTCCACTCTCCCTCACAACCGATTTCTTCGTTTACTTAGACTGTTCTTCCTGTATTTGCAGCATGGTTGGTTATTTAAATGAGCCATAAACAATTTTTTAATCTTTGTATTTCCAGGTTAAATGCGATTTTTAAATTCAGAATATGAATTTATTTGCTTATTTTTAATTTATTATTCAAGTAATTACTGACTGAAAACTGCATAGTGTCAGAGAGTGAGCATTAGAATTTGACATTTGTGTGTACTACATTGTGATCACCACCAAAAGTCAATTCCATCCACCACCATGCAGTTCATCTACTTTATCCTGTTTCCCCATCCATTTAGCTTTTCCCCTCTGGTGACCACCATTTTTTTCTAATAGCCTAAAAGTTTGTTTTTGTTTTTGTTCATTTGTTATCTCCCCTATGTGTGAAATCCTGTGGTATTTGTCTTTCTCCTCCTGACATGTTTCATTTAGCATACTGCTTTCAAGGTCAGTCCATGTTTTTGCAAATAGCAAGATTTCACTTTTCAAATAGCTGAGTAGTGTTCTAGTGTGTATATATGTATGCCATGTCTTTATCCATTCATCTTCGTTTGGCAATTTTCTATATTTGAACTTCTAGGCTAAGCAACCTTTTTTCTTATTGAAAGAAATAAGATGGAAAAAACCTTCCTATGAATAAATCTCTGATGGTTTAGAAGTTTCAGATTGAGTCTGTTAGAAATAAAATTTTGGTGAAAGAACAAAAACTAAAAAAAAAGGCTTTGGTATACACTGTTGTTAACATGGGGTGAAGTTCAAGTCCACCCTGGTTCCCATTGCCCCCATCATGGCCCAACAGACCAGACCCATCTGTGTCTGTATAAGAGCTTCAATGTATTGAGCTATTCTGTGTCTTTCTCCTCTGCTGGAGAATATCTTTCTCTTCTACAGGCATCACCATTTCTCACACCTGACTCCAGCTCCTGGCCTCTAGTCTTGGCACTGAATAGTCACTCAGTGAGTGTCTGGAGGAATGTTTGAGTGAATAACTTTTGGGAGTCCTGCTCTTTCATTATTAATGAGATTTAACCCCAGATGCTTTGGGGCCAACTCGTTTCCTCTGTCCCTCGATTCATTAGAGTGTTTGCTGGGGGAGGTGAAATAGGTGGGCAGTGTAACTGTCCTCATCCCTTCCTTAAGCCCAGGTGAATACCAGGGTACCCTCTTAGGATACCTGCTGGAGGCCATGGCCCCAGGCTCTCTCTGCCCCTAAGCACCTGTGGCAGATGGTTCCTGAAGACATAGCAGGTACAGCCATGGCCCTTGGGGTGAAGTTCAGGATGGCTATTCCTCCCAAAGCCTCCTTTTTCACCCCTTCTTGGATTTGCTACTCAGTGTAATTTCATGGTGCTCTAGAGCACCATTCCCTTAGACCTGGCCTGTTGGAGCAGTTTTATGATTGATGAAAGAGAAAAATAATTGACAGCATTTGTTTTAGGGGTACAACTTAATGCTCATCATGTGTATATATCTTTTTTTTTTTTTTTAAGATTAAGTACCAAACTTATTTATTCAATAAGTATTAAAGGGTATCCACTGTGTGCCAGACACTGTTGCAGTGCCTGTGTCCAGTAGTTAACATGACAATGAAAGCTCTTGTTCTCTTAGATCTTACATTCTAAGGGTGGAGACAAATAAAATAAATAAGAAAAAATACAGTAATGCTATATAGAGAGTTAAAGTGGAGAAATATGGGTGGCAGGTTTAGATTTGTTCACAGTACAGAGGGTCAAATGCTTGGCATGTCTGAGTGGCCACTGTTGCTGGAGAGTAGTTAGTGGTGTACAAGAGGAGTGGACGAGATGAGATTGGAGAGACAGTCCGTCTCCAGACAAGGAGATGGACTTTATTCTTTGTGTAGTGGGAAGTCTGTGGAAGATTTTTAAGTGGGATAGTAACAAAACCTGCTTCAGTTTTTGTTTTTTTTTTTTAAGATTTATTTATTCGTACAGAACTGGGGTACAGGCCAGAGATGCGGTGGGTGAGAGGATTCACCAGAGTGGGGTACAGAACAGGCAGATTGACGAAGTACACTGCTTAGGGGAGCAGTGGGCAGGTCAGGAGAGCTCTGCCTCCCCATGTGGATCTCCTCCGGGGCAGGGGAGGATCGAACTCATGCGGAAGTGGCTTAAGTTTCTTTGTGCAGTGCTTTAACCCGCTGTTCCACCAGGGAGGGCCCTGCTTCAGTTTTTTAAAAACGTTTTTGTTGCCTAAGAATTTACATTTCTTACAAGTTCTTATTTGATACTCTTGTTGCTGGTCCTCACACTGAGAACTACTGTTTTAGAGGAAAAGTGAACAGAACTATGTAAAGGATTGAATGTGAATGCGGCAGAGAGAGAGGATCAGGTTACATCTCCAGTGTTGCGCCTGAGTGGAAGGTCCCATCTTCTGGGAGAAGTAGGGGTGGTGGGACACTGGAATCAAGAGTTTTTTTTTTTTTTTTAATTTCAGTTCCAGAGTTTTGGAACATTCAGATAGAAATAGGAAATGATCAGTATGGAGGTGTGGAGAGAAATCAGAGCTGGAGCTTCTGATTTTGGAGTTGTTAACATATTGATGTGACTTGGTGTCACCTCGGTAGGTTGTATAGCCAGAGAGGGAGAAAAGGAAGAGGTCACCTCAGGGCTTACCAACATTTATAGAAAAGAATGGAAAGAAGCTAGCAGAGGAGAGAAACCCTCTAAGGAAGAAAAAAACAGGGACGGTGTGTTGTCCTCAGACAAATGCTTCAAAGTAGAAGTAGAATTTTTATTTAAAGGATTTAAACATTTTGGTTCATCCTGCCACATTTTACCAATTTGTGTTCCCATGATTGATGTACTAGAGTACATGCTCATCAATACCATGTTAACCAACTTATATTTTTGCCCACCCAGCGGGCCATTATCTCATTGTTGTTCATGAACATGAAAAGCATTTTAGAGGTTAAAGATGTATTTTTCATTTTTTCTGAATTGTCCATTCTTTTCCTTTGCCAGTTTCCCATTTGTATTCTCCACTGAGAAATGAGCCCTTTGCCTCTGATTTGACAAGTATTCTTTTCCTAGCTTGTTTTTTTATAAATTAACAAAAGTATAAACAAATGGTTTTCTTAAGACCATGTTTGGGAACATAGAGATCAGTCCCTAGAGTGAGCTGTCCCTTCATATAAGCCACAGAAACAGGCAGGTTCACTCTCTACTGTCTCACCATGGATTGGGAAAACTCTAGGTTAAGTAGTTCTGTGTGTAATCCACTTAGGAGAAGCCAGACTGGCATGTTTCCAGGCAGTGGAGCTGGGTCCCTGTCCTCAGCAAGCCTCTGGTCTCTGTGGACAATTAGACATGTCCTCATCATCCTGAGAGCTCTGCAAAAGATTTTCTCCCCACCAGAACTTAGAAAAAAAAAATTTTTTTTTTAAATAATAAAGAGGAGGAAATATCTTGGTATAAAGAGAACACCTATTTTTCTGTTTTCACTAGGGAGCCGAGAGTTTAACCACATACACGTTCAACACGCACAAAGCGCAGCACACCTTCTGTAAGAAATGTGGTGTTCAGAGCTTTTACACTCCCCGCTCTAATCCCGGAGGCTTCGGTAAGTGAATGGAATGTGGGCCAGAGCTCAGGAGGGACGCAGAGGGGCTCTGTGGCTACTCTGGGTTAAAAGGCTGATTGGACATGTGGGTGCTGGCATATTGGGCCTGCCTCCTGCTTGGCTAGGCCCTTTCACTGTGTGTTTCAGAAGAACAAGGCACTTAAGCAGATTTTTTTTTTTTTCCAAATGATGGAATGTAAGTCTGACTCTCATCATTTGGACACCAGCCAGATCCTGCTTCTCATTTCCTGGTGCTGCCAGAGCCTTTTGTTGGAGGGCAAGGCATCGAGAGTGAAGAGCAGAGAGGAGATGGGCCTGTGGGGTGGAGGAGGCATTAACAGCAGGGCAGAAAATGAGGAGCATTAATAATGCCATTAAAATGTTTTTGGTTTGTTGAAAACACAAGCTGGAGAACCTCCAAACTTTCTTAAGGTCCTGTGTGGCACTGGGAGCAAGGAATGTAGAGTGTTAATTCAGAATGACATCATTTGCAGTGAAAATTGAGTGGAAAGTAACTGTTGAGATGTTCCTGAAGCGCTAGTGTCTGGTCCGATGCAGCCTCCGGACTGTGGTGGGGCGACCGGGCCTGGCCGTCCTGTGCCTTATGGTGTGTAAGGGTGTTATTCATCACCCTCCCTGCTCTGCTCCTTTAGCAGCTCCTTTGTGTTTGGAGTCTGTCACGTGGAGGCTCCTTTCTGCTTTCCTTGAGGAAAAGGAAAGCCTTTTAAAAAGTTTAAGTCATTACAGATGGGGAGGAAATTGATTCGTAGAAAGTCTTTCTGTACCCTGGGAAAGGCCCGTGAATTCGCGAGGCTGCCAGTCAGAGGTTGCTCTAGGCTGGAGTCTTTTTACTCTTGTGTGCTTGGGCTGGAATTGAATATGTCCAACATGGGCCACCCTGCTTTTCAAGAAGTCTAACGCCATTTGAGATCTGAGGGAAGTAAAGCTCGGAGGCTGATGTAAGTTATGGCCCACACTTGGCTGTATAGCAGTGCTGGCGGTGTGTGTTTGTCCCCCATCTAGTGCGGTACCTGGTCTCACTCATTCTTGGGACATCCCTTTCTTTGTGTCACTTCCCTCTAGGAATCGCCCCACACTGTCTGGATGAGGGCACCGTGCGGAGTGTTGTCATTGAGGAATTCAATGGCAGTAATTGGGAGAAGGCCATGAAGGAGCACAAGACCATTAAGAACATGTCTAAAGAGTGAATCCCTGCTTCTCCCTTCCTGAAAAGGAGGAATGATTGGGGCCAGCAGTTTGGCTGTCCCCGCTGCACCTTGATGGTGCTCTTGATTGTGGCTGAACCAGGCTGCCAGTTCCATGAGCAGCAGTCACCTCATTTTGCTCCAGCTCCCTCTTTCTTTAGGCAGCTCTTTGCCCTTCCTTAACCCAGATTTTGATGTAGACTTAGTTGACATCCTACTTTCTCTTCCCCAACTTTTGTGTGATCTTTTAGAAAAATAAATATTTTTAACATAAAAGCAATTATTGTTTTATCACTTTTTTGCACTTTAATTTTACTCCTGAGCCAGTCATTTAATAGCAGATGTTTATTGAGCACCACTAAGATGACAGCAACCACAGTGGGAAGGAGAGATAAGAAGACAGAGTTATTTAAAATGTAAGACTGTGAATGATTGTAAACCTGTTAAGTTGTAAAAAATAACGTGAATAGTAGGAGTTAACAGAGAGGGGTTGGTCATGGAAGTCTTGAGGTCTTGTGTGTGTGTGTGTGTGTGTGTGTGTGTGTGTGAAATCAACCATTAAAAAAAAAAGATTTAATCATACAGAACTGGGGTACATGCCAGAGGTACAGGGGGGGATAGGATTCACCAGAGACAGAGTGGGGAGCAGAACAGGCAGATCGACGAAGCATACTGCTGAGGGGAACAGCGGGCGGGTAAAGAGAGGTCTGCCACGCCATGTGGATCACCTCCCAGGCCAGGGATCGAACTCACACTGAGGCGGGTGCAGCCAGCTTGCAGTGCTGCATTTTAACCCATTGCGCCACCAGGGAGGGCCCCATCTTAACCATTTTTAAGTGTACATTTTAGTAATATCAAGTACATTTGCATTGTTGGTGCGGCCAATTCCCAGAATGGTTCTTTTTCAAAAACTGAACCTCTACTCATTAAAATACGAATTTGAGTGTTTTCAAAGGAGGTAATATTTAGGAAGATAAAAGAGAAGAGTATGGGCACATGTTAAAGCTGGGCTGAGCTGGAAGCGTGTGATGGGGAGAGATAATGTAAGAGAGGAGAAAGATGGACTGAAGCCAGATTGTGACTGGTGTTGGATAGTAGACTTAGGAATTTATAGGCACTGGGAAGCCCTGGCTGGTTTTAAATAGGATGAATAGTACCTGGCCTGTTGTGCACTATTTTGACTGGCTCTCCTGTGCCCCGTCTTTACTTGCTTCATGTTACTGTGTGTTATAATCAGGTGAATTGTCCTGAAGTGTTCCTTTGGTTTCCAAATACTGAGTGTAGACATAATGGCAAATGCTGAATAAATATTCATTCTTTGCTTTAGGAAAATTAGTCATGGAATGATTTGTAAGGCAGACTAGACAAAGAAAAAGAACGGGAGAGAGAAAATACAGATCACTACCTCTTCTGAGTCCCAGTCACCCTGTGGGTGGACAGCCACATTCAGACTAGGAACTTGCAAGAAGCTGGTAAAATCTGTGCAAGTAAATGTATTTTGGTACAATGAGTGACCCTTCTAACCTACCTTTCCTACTGTAATGTTAGTAAAAAGACAGTTTTGTGTACCTTTTAAAAGCATAAATGGCATCATGTGTTCTTTTGTCTTGCAACCGGTATTTTCATTTAGTAACATCTAGGATCTTTTCATACCACTCACATTGACTGTTAAATAGAATTACATAGTATGGTTGTAGTTTATTTCACCCTTCTTTTCATGGAAATTAGAGTTCCAGTTTTTATTTTACAGCGAATATTGATGATTAACATACTTTTATGTGCCTCTGTATGTTTGTGTATTACTCTAGGATAAAGACTTGGAATTGTTGGGTTGAAGATATAAGTATTTTTACTTTATGTTTATTAAGGTAACATTTATTTTCAACTGTGTTTATGTTTTAGGGGTACGACTTCACACCTCTACAAATATATCACATCTATTTTCAAAGTCCCTATAATCTTCCACTAATACCTGGGGCTTCTCTTTCTTCCCGCCATCTTCTTTTCTGGTAACCTCTGTGGTCAGATTTCAGGTTTTTGTTTTGGTTTGTTTATCCTTTTATCTATTTATTTATTTAGGTCAGTTCCTTTGCTTTGTTTCTTTGTACTCCACATGAGTGAAGTCATCTAATATTTGTCTTTCTCCTCCTGACTTATTTAGCATAATTTCCATATGTGTTGTTTTAAATGGCAAGATTTAATGCATTTTATGACTGAGTAGTACTCCGTACTACATCTTAATTTACTCATCTGCCTTTGGCTTCCATAATTTGCCAGATAAAACTTGATGAATATTTCATTTCCTTATTGCTGAACTTCCCTGAAAACCTCTCCCACTTGAGTTCAGTCCTCTTTTAGAAGTATGGTTTTACACCATGTGTGAAAATGGATTTACATTTTTGCTTTAATTTGCATGGCTTGGCTACTAAAGTTGACTAGTTTTTCATGTTTACTGGTCACATAGACTTCATCTTCTATGAATTTAGTATCTTTAAATCATTTGGGGGAGGATGTTTTATGATGTTTATATATTTTCCTTTACATCTTATGGGTTTCCAACCTGACCAGGAGGTAGACATACACACACACACACAGAATCTCTCCCCATTTTTTTTGTGTGTATATGTATGTGGAAGAACAGGGGTACAGGGAAGGGGTTTTGTGTGTATGAGATGAATCACTAGAGACAGATTGGGGAGCAGAACAGGCAGATCTGAAATACATTGCTGAAGGGAGCAGTGAGCAAGAGAGGAAAAGTCTGTTGGGCGGTGTGGATCAGCTCCCTGGCAGGGGATCGAACTCAGGCCATTGCAGTGATGGTGCTGAGTCTCCCAATTTCTTAACTGATACTTTGTTTTGATTTTTACATGTAAATCTATAATTTACAAGTACTTTTATATAAGGCAGGGAGTCTTTACCTTTTACAGCTGCATGGAACCAGGCATCCTAAAATGATTTATTAAAGGCTTTTCCATTGAATTATCATATAGTAGTTCTGATATTACTTGCATCTGTTTCTGGGATTTCTGTTTAAGTTCTGCTTACTCCTGTGCTATATTTTACTGATTTTGTTGTAATTTATAAGTTTTAACATATAGAAAAGCAGGTCTCATATCTCTATCCTTTTAAATATTTATACTTGATTTTTTTAAGACATTTCTTCTATTTTTAAAATTTTCTCCATTAAGATTGTGGCCACAATTACATTACATTTATATTTTAAATTTGTAAGCATGGGAGTTAACATATATAAATATAACATGTAAATATATAAATTTATATATTATATTTGGGGTTAATTAACTTTTTTTATTAACTTTTATTTAAGTATTTTCCTGTTAATCAAGGAATATGGTACAACTCATTTATTCAGGTCATGTATTAATGTAAATATTTTTAACTTTAACAACTATGTTTAAAAGCAAATAATATTTGAACTCTGTAGTATTTGCTTTGTATGTACAAAGTTAGAATGTCAAATGAGTATCATGTTCAGAGAGATGCTATAATAAATGTATTCCTTTAGTGAACAAAGACATTTTAATATCAACTGGTTTTTACACTTTCTTGAATTGAGAATTTATATACCATAAAAGTCACGTTTTGGGCCCTCCCTGGTGGCGCAGCGAGTTAAAACACAGCACTGAGAAGCTAAAGCCACTTCAGCATGAGTTCGATCCCTGCCCCAGAGGTGACCCACATGGCGTGGCAGACCTCTCCTGACCTGCCTGCTGCTCCCCTCAGCAGTGTACTTCATCAGTCGGCCTGTTCTCCTCCCTACTCTGTCTCTGATGAATCCTCTCACTGCTCCTGCATCTGTGGCCTGTATGCATAAATAAATAAATTAAAAAAAAAAAGTCACTGTTTTGCCTATAGAATTTAATGGTTTTCACCACTCTCAGAACATTTTTATCAGCCCATTAAGCAAACCTACATTCGATAGTAGTCACTTACCTTTCCTCTTTTCTCCAGCCCCCTGAAACCATGAGTTCAATTTCTGTCACTGTAGATTTTGCCTATTCTGAACATTACATATAAGTGGAATCCTCTGGTATGTGTCCTTTAGGGCTTGGCTTATTCCACTTGGTATACTGTTTTTAAAGTCCCACCTCCTTGTAGCATATATTAAGACTTTATTTCTTTTGACTGAATAATAGATAAAAAGCCACATTTCATTTATCAATTAATGGACATTTGGGTTGTTTCCGTTTTTTTGGCGGTTAGAAATAATGCTGCTATGAATACTCATTTACAGGCTTTTGTGTCATCAAAAGTAGAGTAGAATTCCTAGGTCATATGGTAAATCTTGCTGGTCATATGGTAAATCTTTTGTTTCTTTTCCTAAAGATTTATTTATGCATACAGAACTGCAGCACAGGCCAAAGTTGCAGGGCTGGGGGTGTGTGTGTGTGTGAGAGCATTCACTGGAGACAGAGTGGGGAACAGAACAGGCAGATTGATCAGGTACACTGTTGAGGGGGGCAGTGGGTGAGACAGGAGAGGTCTGCTGTGACATGTGGGTCACCTCCCTAGTGGGGGATTGAGCTCATGCCAAAGCGGTTACTGCCAGCTTTGTAGTGCTGTACTTTAAGCCACTGGGCCACGAGGGAGGGCCCTCATGTGGTAAATCGTAAGGTTACTGAGAAACCATGAAATTCTCCTCAGCAGCATTTTCCATTCCCACTAGTAAAGTGTGAGCATTCTGATTGTTCCATATGTTCTCCAACACTTGTTTCTTCCCCTTTAAAAAAAAATAAGTTATTCTAATTGGCATGACAAAGTAGTTCCTGGTTTTGATTTACATTTCCTGTGTGTGTGTTGGCCAATTATATAAGTTCTCGGAGAGATATTTATTCAAATCCTTTGCTGTCATTTAATTTCTTTTTTAATCTTTGTCATTAGTTTGTTGTTGTAAGAGTTCTTTATGTATTCTGGATACTAGACTCATCAGATACATGATTTATAATATTTTTCCCCATTTGCTTTCTCTATAAATGCCCTTTTGATGCATCGACATTTCTGTTTTTGATTTTATTGCTTGTGCTTTTGGTATCATATCTAAGTTTGTTACCTAATCAAAGGTCACGAATGTTACATCTGTATCTCCAGAGTTGTATAGTTTCAGCTATAAGTTTTAAGTCTTTATGGTGATTTTTAAAATTGGAACACGTACATCATCCAGCTTTTATTTTTGAGATTGTTTTGAATTCTAAGTTTTGCAATTCCATGTGAAGTGTAGGATCACTTGTTAATTTCTGCAACAAAGATAGCTAGAATTTTGATTGTTATTTAGAAATGTAAATAGATCTTACATCTTTCATGTTAAACAGAGTCCTAACTATTTTGTGGTCTTGTTGAGGGTAGAAATGTATTTTCCATCACTCTGGTCAATTAGAGAAGGTCTATTGATTTTTGTAAAGATATCTGTTATTCTGTTGCCTGACCAAATTTCCTCATTACAGATTTTATTGACATCTCCTAGGTTTTTAAACATAGCCATCTTTTTCAATACTTATACCAATATCTTTATTGTTCTGTCTTCATTAGCTTCACTCTTCAAGAACAACCTTGATAATTATGGCCATGATAGCTTGCATCTTGTTTTGTCCACTTAGTTGTGGACTGCTGGATACTAGATCAATACTATTTACTAGTGGTAAATAGTATTTATTATACTTAATTTCTTCACAGTTGTTATTAAGATTAGAGACTGAATTTTGTTATCTTTGCATCCTTATAAATAAAATAATGTGCCTTTTCTTTTTAAGGTTTTGCTGTAAAATTACAATGAATTTTCCAAAGTGGAACAATTCTTATGTTTCTGGAAAACACACTAATTGGTCATGGATGCAATGTAGAATTCAATTTGTATATATTCTGTATTTTTGTATTGGTATTGCCAAATAAAATTGTTACCTTTCTTGACCAGGCAAGAAAATATTAATAATGAACAACTATATACCAGCGACATTTTACAGGGGTGGAATGGGGAGTGGGATCAAAAACAGGAGGGGGAGAGAAGTGCACTTAATTTATATAGCATATAAAATAGACAAGTATCCCAATTCATAGACATAATAAAAAACAAGATATGGTGATAGCACACGGGTGATGTGGTGATGGGAAGCCCACAGGGATTACAACTGAGATGGGAAAAGGCACAAAATGATGTAAAAATAAAGCATTAAATCATTTAAAAAATTGTTACCTGATTTGCAATATATCTTGTTTTTTATTATGTCTGTAAATTGGGATACTTGTCTATTTTATATGCTATATAAATTAAGTTAGATAGTTGTACAACTATTTGGAATAGAGACCTTTTATAAATCTATTATAATTACCTAATTACCTTTCTAATTCAGTGGCTTGGTCTTTTTTTTTTTTTTTACTTTTTTTTTTTCTTAAAGATTTATGTATTTATGCATACAGAACTGGGGTATAGGCCAGAGGTGCAGGGGTGGTGAGAGGATTCACCAGAGACAGAGTGGGGAGCAGAACAGCCAGATGGACAAAGTACATTGCTGAGGGGAGCAGCTGGGTGAGACAGAAGAGGTCTGCTGCACCATGTGGGTCACCTCCCTGCGTGGAGAACAAACTCATGCTGAAGTGGCTGTGGCTAGCTTCACAGTACTATGCTTTAACCTGTTACACCACCAGGGAGGGCCTTTTTTGTTTCCACTTTTTAAGTACATTTTATTTTTAAAAGATTTATTTATGCATGCCAGAACTGGGGTACAGGCCAGAGATGTGGGTGGTGAGAGGATTCACCAGAGACAGAGAACAGGCCGACTGATTGTAATACACTGCTAAAGGGAGCAGTGGGAGTCAGGAGAGGTCTGCTGCACCATGTGGGTCACCTCCCTGGGCGGGGGTGGAGAGATGGAACTCTTGCTGCAGCTAGCTTTGCAGTGCTACGCTTTAACCCATTCCACCACCAGGGAGAGCCCTTAAGTAAATTTTAGACAAATGACACCCTTGCCCTAGTCTACTTGACATTCAGTGCCAGTTCTTTGCCTAGTCCCTGTTCTCACATGTTGGCTGGCTAAAACTCATACTAGGGTGTGGGGGTGGGAAGGAATTGGAAGTAACCACTTAGCTAGGACTTGCTCAGTTTTGTGAGAACATTTTTTACTTTGCAAGGACTCAACAAAAGGAGCAGTGTGCAGCTTTCCTGTGGAAGGAGACAGCCACCACCTCATCAGTCTATCCTGGGGTCCAACCTCTATGCAGAGCCAAGCTTGTCTCTGGTAGTCTCCCTCGCCTCCCACTCCTGCCCAGCTTTATGCCCACCTCTACCTTGAAATTGGTCTTGAGCATCTTGCTACGGAGATTTCATTTCTTCCCTTCTAGATTCTTTTTATTTTTTTTATTTTTCCAAGAAAGCAAAATAGCTGCCATTCTAGGAACCCGATGGGACAGTGCCAACTTTCAATCTTGTGCTAGATAAGGAGCCACTGGAAGATTAAAGAAACTATTTTCTTTTATCTTACAGTAATAGGAACCCTGCATTTCATAGAATTAAAATGTTTTGGATTCTATTTATTGCATTGTGGTAGGGTTTTGCCATAGTTTTAAGTTTCCTAGATGGTCATCTGCTTCCTTTAGAGTTTCCATTTTGTTCCTATGGAGTTGAATATTGTACAATTTTTTTCATCCTTTCCCATTACTGTGGCTATACTATTCATTCTGTTCCCAATAATGGCATTTTTGTTTTCTCTTTGTCTGAGTTAGACTTGCCAGGTGCACTTGATTTTTCAAAGAAAACATATGGTGTTCATGTATTTTTTTAAAGATTAATTTACTTATGCATACAGAACTGGGGTACAGGCCAGAGGTGCAGGGGCAGTGAGAGGATCCTCCAGAGACAGAGTGGAGAGCAAAACAGGCAGATCGTCAAAGTATACTGCTGAGGGGAGCAGCGGGTGGGCGAGGAGAGGTCTGAGGTCTGTGTCATGTGGGTCAGCTCCCTGGCTGGGGCTGGAGCTCACACTCAAGTGGCTGCGGCTAGCAGTGCACCTCTTTAACCCATTGTACCACCAGGGAGGGCCTGCTGTTCATTTAGGGGGTTTCATTTATTTTTAGTCTTCTGTATTAAGTCCCTCTTCCTACTTTTTCTCTACTTTAAATTGAGTCATGTGGTTCTCTTGTTTTCAGTGTTTCTTAAAAGTATTTAAGGCATACTGATGTTGCCACCAACCACTTGCCCCCCCAGTGGGGGCCATGTCTAGGGCTTTGGGGGTGTCTTGCCCCTCATAAGGCAAGAGGTGCTACTTGTCTGCACCATAGAGATATTGAGTGTCATCAAAGGGGGAAGGTACTTGCCGGATACCTCTGGGTAATGCTCCCAGGAATTCCACCCTCCACCCAAATTCCAGTAACTGGTCATTGCCAGCTTCACGCTCCCTGAGATCTCAGCCCTTAATGAGTGCCTGTAAAAAAACCTGACCATCTAGGATGTCGGTCGCATGAGGATGGTGGCATGAAGCCTGATGCTGCCGCCGCTGCAGTCCCCGAGGCGGCAGAAGAAGGCATCCAGATAGAGGACACACACTTTACTCTTACCCTGGAAGGCGAAAAGCCGGTGGACAAAGTAAAGCTGATTAAGGAAATCAGAGCTTTGTCCAGGCAAAGAAGTTGGTGGAGACCCTATCCCTAGAAGCTAAAGCCAGCGTTGCCAAGGTCAAGGCCAGAAGATGAAGGAGACTCTGGAGGCAGTGGTTGGCACTGTGGATATGGTTTAGGCCAGCTCACTGGACATGGTGCCAGAGACCCGGTTAATGCGCTGCGTGCTCTAGACCCAGCAGCCGGGTTCAGCAGCCGGGGGAAGGGCTTGGAGCCAGCACATTCCACCTGATGACCACCTGCACAGATGACAGAAGGACATTTTTACTGAGAATGGACACAGAGAGGAGGAGGTTGCCCTGCCAGCGCCTAGGGGAGAACACTAGACCACACCGCAAGTGAGTGCGCCCCTGGGGGGGGGCGTTGGGGGTGAGTCCTAAGACTGACCCACAAAATTACGCGAATACAGACAGGTCCTATACAAAGTGTGACTTATTATATTTTAGATAATTAGTAATTTCCCCTTTTTTCTAGATGAATCTTAAGGAAGTATCAAGATTTATAAGTTTTTTTTCTTGACCATTTTGTAATTCTCATTTGAATATGATCAAAATCTGTGACTGGGAAAATCTACTTTAGGAATATATTAAGTGTTTCTCTGACCAGTAAGTAATTGATATTTATATATGTTTTCATGTAAGGAATGAATGTTGACTTTGTTAATTATTCAAATATTGTCTTTTTTTCCAACTTTGATTTGTCAAAATTCTGAGAGAATATTAATGCTTCTACTATTGTGGGCTTTATGTATATATATATAAAGCACTTGCCATCCTGGGGATTTAATTTCATATAGCTGACTGCTGTGATAGTTGGTACATATCTTCTCATGGAGTGAGAAGTTATCTTTATAAAATAACGTGTTACCTAAGCTTTCTTTCTTTCTTTTATTATTATTATTAATTTATATGTCTGTTCAAATTATTGTGCACTTTAAAACAATGTTTACTTCCCCCCTCCCCTGCACAAGCTTATGTTTGTGAATGTCATGTTGCTCCTGTCTGTTGCTGCATGTTGCTACAGTCCTTTATTTGTGCCTGGTATATGGTATACGACAAGTCCTTTATTTTTAGCCTTTCTTTTTCAATTTTAGGTGTTGCTAGATGTTCTAACTTGATTTGATAGTCCCAGTTTTGGTAGGGAAATTACCCTATTTCTTTTTTGAAGTAACTTCTATTTTTTCTGTCATTTCCATTAGTGTTGTTGTGGTTTATACTTTGTCTCGTCATTCTCTGTTTCCTTTTGTAGGCTTTTTAAGTATCTTCATTCCCTGTTTTCACTTTAACTCACTTTTTCAGTACTGAAATCCTAAGAGTCCAGACAGAGCCAAACATTTGTGTACGACTTCTCCCATGCAGTGATGCTTTACCGGAACATCTCTGGAGCATCCCTGGAGCTTACAGGAGACTTCCAAAATACTTTCATCTCTCTGCGACATTTAAAGTCTGGGAATTTCGGCCCTCCCTGGTGGCGCAGCGGGTTAAAGCACAGCACTAAGAAGCTAAAGCCACTTCCGCATGAGTTCAATCCCCGCCTGCCCCAGAGGTGACCACATGGTGCCGCAGACCTCTCCTGCTGCTCCTCTTAGCACTGTACTTTGTCGATCTGCCTGTTCTGCTCCCCATTCTGTCTCTGGTGAAGCCTCTCGCCACCCCTGAGCCTCTGGCCTGTACCCCAGTTCTGTATACACAAATAAATAAATCTTTAAAAAAAAAAAGTCTAGGAATTTCTCCAGCATAGTTGTGTATCTGTTTTAAAAATCAAATCTGGCTAGGCAATGGTGGGCCCTTTTGATGTACTGACTCAGGTTTTTTTTCAGATTATAGAAGTTCTCTGCTACTACTCTCATCTGTAACTTTTTCTTCTTCTGGAAGTCTCTTTATTAAAGTGTCATTCTCCAAGAAATATTTTTCTTTTCTTTTTAAGATTTATTTATGCATACAGAACTGGGGAACAGGCCAGAGGTACAGGGGCAGTGAGAGGGTTCACCAGAGATAGAATGGAGAGCAGAGCAGGCAGATCAACGAAGTACACTGCTGAGGGGAGTAGTGGGCAGGTCAGGAGAGGTTTGCAGTGCCCTGTGGGTCAACTCCCTGGCTAGGGAGAGAACTAGCACTGAAGCAGCTGCTGGCTTTGCATTACTGCACTTTAACCTGTTGTGCCACCAGGGAGGGCCCAAGAATATTTTTCAAGTCCCTTTCCCTCCATGATTTCCATTTCTGTACTTGTTTTCCTCTTTGTTCTAATATACCATTTACCTGATATTCCAGATTACAACTGACCACTGCTAAGAAACAAAATCCTTTTTGTCTAGGCCAGGGCCCGAACTTTAATTATTTTTCATGATGTCTCTTCTATTAGATACTCCTTCAGTGAGGGCAGCCCACTTCAGAGAGTGCAATTTCCCTTCCTTTCAGCTTCTTTTTACACAATGTCTGGACCTTTTTGGTCCTTCTGGAGTTGCAGCAGAGGAGTAAGAGGTAAAAGGGGGAAACCCAGCAGTTTCTGCTGTTGAGTCAGGAATGATAACTGGCAAACCACTAGCCCTCTCTGATGCCATGGGGAGGGCCTGCCTGCAGGTTTCTCTGACATGGGGTAGGTGAGTAATCCTCACCAAATCTCAGAGTGAATACCAGGTATTGGCTGCCCAGGACTATGGAGAGTGGATTCAGCCCCTTCTCAGGAAATTCTCAGTTAATTGAGATCTTGTTTGTATGTGTGACTTCTCATTTCTTTTGCCATGCTCCTTGAAGAAACCAGGAACATTCTGTCTTTGCTGCAGGCTTCATTGCTACTGTAGTCTTACAGGTTGTTAACTACACAGTGGAATGACTAAATGGAGATAGAGATGCTAGTCTGTGCTCTTCTCAACAGGTTGTGTTCTGATGTGAGTGTGTCACCTGGAGAAGGGCTACCTTTTGATAATTAGTATTCTCGTCTTTTGCCAAGACGAGTGTCCCCAGAACAGCATTCCACAAAGAGGCTCCTTACCTTTACTTGGTCACTGGTGCCCTTCCCTCCTGGGTTGCCCTTCCATACCTGGATCTCTGCTGGCACCTGGGAACAACTGCTTCTTTTCTCTTTGTTAACTGAATACTCAGAGGAGACCCGCAGCCTGTGGGTGTTTCGCTATCCCGCACTGCGCAGGAGGGTACAGGGCAGAGACACGAAGGCGGAACTTGCCCTCAAGTGACAATGACCAGAATCAAACACCAGTTGCCAGTACATAAAAAAGCTGATATAGCAAAATAAGAGAAGCAGAAAACATCTCAAATCTCACTACTTAGAAACAACTACTATTAATAATTCTTTCACCTTTTTTAACCTCTAAAATTAAAAAAAAAAAAGTATTCAGGTAGGTGGTATATACATATGGTATAAAATTCAAAAGAAAAAGATATATATGTATCCCTTCTTCCTACCCAACTCCCTGTATTCAGAGACAAACACAACTACCAGAGATATCCCATATGTTTACGCACATCTATGTATGTGAAGGTGTTTTTCCTCTCCCCCAACAAATGAGTGCATTCTCGAACACTGTTCCACATCTGGCTTCTTAAAAATATACTTTGAAGATCTTTTATTAGTATATTGCTTTATTACAAAAACTAGTTTCATGGCACCATTTTCCTGATACACCCATCATTTATTAACCAGTCTTTAATTCATGGACACTGAAACTGGTCCAGTATTTAACTGCTTATTTTTTTAAGTTTATTTTTATTTATGCATGCATTTATGCATAATTACAGTGTCATGTGGGTCAGCCCCCTGGCCAGGGATTGCATAGTGGCTGGCAATAGCTTGGTAGCACTGAGACTTTAAACCCTGTGGCAAAAGGGAGGCCCCTATTTTACTGTTTAAGTGGTGTTTCAATGTGTATTCCTTTTTTTTTTTTTTAAGATTTATTTATGCATACAGAGCTGGGGTACAGGCAGAGGTGCAGGGGTGGTGAGAGGATTCACCAGAAACAGTGGGGAGCAGAACAGGCGACTGACCAAGTACACTGCTGAGGGGAACAGCAGGCGGGTCAGGAGAAGTCTGCTGTGCCACGTGGGTCACCTCCGGGGCAGGCAGGGATTGAACTCATGCTGAAGTGGCTTAAGTTTCTTAGAGCTGCGCTATACCCTGCTGCGTCACCAGGAAGGACCTCAATGTGTATTCTTTATATACCTCTAGACAGTAAATTTCTGGAAGTAGAAATGCTGTATCAAAGAAGAGTAGGTAGCTACTAGAAATTGCCAAGTTGCCCCCAACAAAGTTTGAGCCATCACATGTCTACTAGCTATATACAAATGGCTAGTAATAAACTGTTTCTTTTCATAATTGAGGTTGTATTGGTTACATACACTTTTAAAAATCTTAACATTATAGCAAAAATACTTTCTCATGTCAAAATTATTCAAGGACAAAAATTAATCAAGGACAAAATCCATTAAAACTATAAAAGTTCAAGGCCTCCCTGGTGGCACAAGGCGTTAAGTCTCAGTATTACCAAGCTATTGGCAGTTCAGTACCCAGCCAGGGAGCTGACTCATATAGCACAGCACACATCTCCTGTCTTGCCCACTGTTTCCCTCAGCAGTGTATTTCAGTAGATTGGTCTGTTCTACTCCCCACTCTGTGTCTGGTGAATCCTTTATCCCCTATACCTCTTGCCTACATCCCAGTTCTTATGTGCATAAATAAATAAAATAAATCTTTAAAAAAAAGTATAAATGTTCATTGTAAAAAGATGACTTTACTTTTTGAATATATGTATCCTTTGATATATACATATATCCTTAGATTTATGTACATATATGTGATACACATGTTTATTTGAGCATGTGTTATTTAACAAAAATGGGATTGTACTATTCCTAACCAACTTTTTAAATTTAACATATCATGAACATTTTTCCTAATTTTGCTGTTATAAATAATACTCTGATATTCTGTATATAATTTTGATTTTTTTATAAATATAGTAGTTTATTTTTACATCATTTTGTATATATTTTTTTCATCTCAATTGTAATCCCTGTGGGTTTCCCATCACCGAGCACCAAATCACCCATGTGCCATCACTATAGTCCTGTGCACTTCCCCCCACCCCCGTTTGATCCCATTCCCCACTCTACCCCCACAAAATTTCTCTGTATATGACTGTTAATTATTCTTAATTATTTTCTCGCCTGGTCCATCATACTCCTGCTATGAGCGAAACCATCCAGTGTTTTTCTTTTTTCTTTCTGGCTTATCTCACTAAACATGATCCAAGTTGCAACCATCCAAGTCGCTGCAAAAGACATGTGTTTCTTTTTTTTGGTTGCTGAGTAATACTCCGTTGTATATATGTACCCCATCTTTTTAATCCAGTTATCTACTTTTGGGCATTTGCTACTTCCATATTTTTCCAATTTTAAATAAAGCAGCAATAAACATGGGGGTACAGGTATCTTTTTCAATCAATGTTTTTGTGTCTTTTGGGTAGATACCTAGGAGTGGGATTGCTGGGTCATAGGGAAGCTCCATGTTAAGCAGTTTGAGGAACCTCCAAACAGTTTTCCATAGTGGTTGTACTAGTTTGCATTCCCACCAGCAATGCAAGAGAGTTACTTTTTCTCCACATCCTCACCAACACTTGTTGTTGCTAGTTGTTTGAAGATGTGCCATTCTCACTGGGGTGAGGTGGTATCTCATTGTGGTTTTAATTTACATCTCCCTTATTATGAGTGATGTTGAACATTTTTTCATATGCTTGTTGGCCATTTTCATTTCCTCTTTGGGGAAGTGTCTTTTTAGCTCTTCTGCCCATTTTTTGATAGGGTTGTTTATTTTTGTTGAGTTTCATCAGTTTTCTGTATATTTTTGTGATCAGTCCTTTATCGCTGGTTTTGTATGAGAAAATGTTTTCCCAATTAGTGGGCTGTCTGTTTTTTGTAATGTCTCTTTTGCTGTACAGAAGCTCTTTAACTTGATGTAGTCTCATGTATTTACCCTTGCCTTCACTGTTGTGGCATTGGGTGCTCTATCTTTAAAGATGTCTTGGAAGCGTATGTAGTGTAGCATTTGGCCCATCTTTGTTTCCAGGTATTTTATGGTTTCCGTTCTTATGTCTAGGTCTTTAATCCACTTTGAGTTGATTTTTGTGAATGGAGTGAGGTAGTGATCTAGTTTCATTTTTTTGCATGTAGCTTCCCAGTTTCCCCAGCACCATTTGCTGAACAAACTTTCTTTGTTCCATTGTATCTTCTTTGCTCCCTTGTCAAAAATTAGCTATCCATAAACTTGTGGGTTTATATCTGGGTTTTCTATTTGAACCCACTGATCTGTATATCTATTCTTGTTCCAGTACCATGCAGTTTTGATTATTATGGCTTTGTAGTATAGCTTGAAGTTTGGGATTGTAATGCCTCCATTCTGTTTTTTCTGTTTTTCTGTTTTTTGGCTATTTGAGGTCTTTTGTTGTTCATATGAATCTCATCTAATTTTGATTTTTTAAAAATAGCTCCTTAGGTCATAAGGTATAAGTCTTTTAGAAGCTCTTACTGCATATTAAGAATGCTGGGTCAGTATCTGCCTTCCTAGAAGACAGCCTATCTCATCAGTCTAGCCAGTGTTAGTGGCTCTTTCTTGTTACACTTTACATAATGACTACTAGTAACTACTGACCTGTTTTAAGTAGACCTCCATATGTGTGTTTTTTATTTCAGCTGTAGGGCTAATAACTGTCAGGCTTTGTTGGTGCCCAGGGGGCATTCAAGATAATGGTGACTGTCAGCAAAGCAGAGCAAGTTTGGGCTGAGAGACTGAATAAGCAGGCCTGTAACCGATAGGCATGGAGAGAGCAGTTCTGGCCTTCTCTGACAGGCAGAAAGAACACTCCTTGGACAATGAATACCAAGATCTCTTTTCTGTAAGATTTGACTTTTATGCAAGTCCCTCTGTTACAACTCCCTCTTTCAGGTCTCAGAATAAGAACAGGTCATCTTTCTTCAGCACCTACTGTGTGCCAGGCCCTATACCATGTGCCTTTAGGCGTCATCATTTCTCACTTGGTACCATTATCAGCCCGTTTTGTAGATGAGAGATCTGGGGAAGGGAAAGATCAAGCACTTTGCATGTGGTTGCCTGGTAATTCTGGCCTCTCACTCAGGGCCACTAGCTAGCTGGCAGAGCTGGTGCTCTTCACTACAGCATGTCCCCATCTTGGGCCATTCTTTGGCCTGTTACTGGATTTGGGAAGTAGCTTCTAAGCCAGAGTTCAGAGAAATTTTGTTTGTAGTACAATTCTTTGACATCAGGTTCTTGAATGTTACAAAAAGTCTAGATTTCTCCTATTTCCTGCTGTTCTTTAAAGACTATAAACTGAGGCATTTGATTTTGAGTCCTTTGCTAGCAGGGCCTACCTCATAGCAGACTCTGAAACAGCACCTTGCACAGTGATTGGCACTTTAGCACTCCTGCCTGCAGTTTTCTCCAGATTCAAGTGATAAATAGGCACAAAGATAAAGGAATTAGGGTTAAATGAATTCAATATAGACTCTGGTGACAATGTAGGAATATTGCATCATCCAAATCTGTGAAGTGATTTTGGAGCACTTTTACATTTATTCAAATAGTAGTAGGTTCTTTGCTAGGTATTTGACAAACATTGTGTCACTATGTAAATTGTTTTCACAAGATGGAGAAGCTATTAAGGTAGTTATTATTATCGTTGGGCTGTTGGGATTTCTTTTCTCCAAAGGAAAGAACTAAAATTTGGCCTTATTTTAGAAACTGAGCTACCCATGGACGAGCAGAGTCTGAGAGTTTCCCCTATGAGGGATCTCCTTTGGCTCCAGGCCAGGCCTTGGGCTGTTTTTTTTGTTTTTTTTTTTCTCTTCTCACTTTGTTCATTGGGTCAGAACCTCTTCAAGTCCTCTAGAGGAAGTCCAGAGAGTTGATTTTCATGTACCGGGAAAAGATTACGTAGAGGTGGCGGAACCACAGGAGCTGGCTGCGGTGGCAGGACATGGCTCTCTAGAAGAATCAAGAGGATTAGTTAGGAATGCTACACTGGAGCTTTTTCTGTTTCCAATTCTGCTGTAATCACCTTGAGTCCTTCCTCCCACTTGCAAACCTCATGCAGTAGAGCCATCTTTGATTTCTTCCTGCACATGATTTCTTCTTCTGGATTGTTGTCTAATCTCTTCTCCCACCCCCCTCTTTTTTTTTTTTTTTAAAAGATATATTTATTTATGCACATAGAACTGGGGTACAGGCCAGAGGTGTAGGGGTCGTGAGAGGCTTCACCAGAGACAGAGTTGGAATCTGCTGCCCCCTTTTTAACTCCTACTAAAAACCCTGTCATAGTAGCAGATACAGTTTACAGCAGGTCGAGTGCTCAGTCTCCATGCATCAGCTTAATTTTAATCCTGTAGTTAAATACTTATTGTTTTTAATAATTGAGGAAACGCATACATTTCAAGTAGCTAGTAGGTAGTAAAGCTGAGATTTGAATCCAGAGCCACCGGACTCTGGAGCTTTCTTAATCACTTGCTTCACTGCCTTGCCTATGTAACAAATGCAGGCATGTTTAATGGGCTGCAAGCTAGAATGTGGTGGTCAAATTCATCTGAATAAGGTAAGCTAGGAAGGTACAATTACTACTAGAAGAAAAAAAGGATGGTCCCCTTGCCACTAGTAGGGAAAATGTTTATTATTTTATTATTCAAACCTAGTATAGTTTGAACAGATCGTAACAACTAATTCAACTAGATATAAGATCTATAAATGGTTTCTGCCTATTTTTCTCTAAGTACCATAGTTAAACTGCCTCTAGAGCTACTATCACTGCAAAACTTTAATTAAGAACTAATTTTATATTCAGTGTCAGAACATACGTGACTTTTAAGATATAAATATATGTGTGATAACCACAAGCTTTAAATGACAAGGACTATCATTATAGGAGAGAGTCAAGCAAAATATTATGTAGCATTGTTTCAACAGTAAATACAGTGAAATCTTTTAAATAAAATTGCTTTCAGAAGCAAAATAGGTATTGTGAACTCATAGGCTAGTATTAAAATTTTGTCTTCCTTACCACAGAATCTTTCTTAGCCTGTTCAAATACTCTGTGACCAACTGTGCTCCACTCTGTCACTGTAGTTTAGGATATTGTCACTGACATACACCTGCTTACTAAGTCTTCATTGTTTCTTATACCCCACACATTTTCCTGGGTTCATTTTTCTTCTTGCTTATCTTGCTTATGTATATCCTTTAGTAATTTTTTTAGTGAAAGGCTAAAGACAGATTCTCTTATCCTTTGAATACTGGCATGTTCTACCTTGTGAATGTGCTTGGCTGGAAGTAAGTTTGAGTTATTTTTCCTCAGAATGTTGGAAAAGTAAAACCCACCCTTAACTTTCGGCAGCATCTGTATATATATGTACACTGAGGCCTCCTGAGCTATGCTTTGTGTCAATTGTTCTTTCAAACTTTTTTCTCTATTTCATATTTTGCTTTAATTTCCAAATTTTCTAATTTTTGTTTTATGCCCACCTATTATTTCACTTTTGGTTTTTTGAGTCATAATTTCTTATCTTGTAAGGTAGGCATGAGTGTTTATTACAGTCAGTTTAGAAAGGAAAAAAAAGATCCAAACCATTTTTTTGAGTTTTCTCCGTTTTACCCATCTCTGTTCTTTCTGTGGTAGACAGAAGTGAACTGGGGACTCCACAGACAAATGGAAGCAGTTCTACTCTAGTGCTTTCTCTCTAATTCACTTGTCCTCAGAGTATCTGTGGGTCTCTTCCTCAATGGAAAATAGTGGTCTATCTCACTGGCTCTTTACAGAGACTCCTGGCAGGCCTGAATCCCTTTTGGGCTCAAGCTAAAGCACCTCTCCATGTGTAATCGTGAAAAAATGGTAAGTTAAAATGTGCACAATAAGGCATTTATGATGTACAATATATCCAGTGTTCCAGTGTGCAATAATATATACACAGTGTATTACTCCAATACATTGGAATAATAGACAGCCATTACAAGTCTAATACTTAGTGGCATAAGAGATGATGGTCGTAATCTGTTCTTAAAGCAAGCTGCCATCCCATTAAAAACATGTACTTATATATTTATATGTATTCTTACAAGATAAATATTCTTTATAGTGAAGACCCAACACCTTAACAATGGTGGTGAATGAATTGCAGGTAATTTTTATTCATTATTTTACTTTCATTCTTGAGGCTTTTATGTACTTCCACAATCAGCATGTATTGTTATTAACTTTAAAAAATGTATTAATATAATTAAGAAGGTTAAAGTTGCTAAAAATCTGTGACTCTAGCTGCATAGTGCTGACACTCAGAGACAGATGTAGAAGCACTACGGAAGGTCCTGGATTAGAACCTCTACAGAGGCGGGATTTTGAGAAATAAGAGTGTCTGGGGCACAGATGTGGTGTTGGGATGTCCAGGCATTTGTAACCCTCACCTTGGCCTGTGCAACTTCCTCCTTGGTGAGTACAAACAGGACGTCCTGGGTATGAAGCAGAGACAAGGGCAGGTCCAGAAGGGAGATGTACTTGCGCAGCACATTCATAGACTGAAGCGTGAGCACAGAGCACCCTAGTTGCAGGGAGAGGAGAAGGAAAAGATCTTGTTGTTTCCAGGCAGATTTCTGCTGAACACACACTGGCTTTTATAGGGCTCATGGTAGGGAAATGAACATGGAGTTACCAGAGGACTCTGTGCACCAAAGCTGCTCTCTGCCTGTTTTTCTCATGGATAGAAAGAGTCATAGAAGATCCGGCTGGCTGCCCATACCTACTAGATGCCTTAGCAAGAAAGGGTGGGTTGCTAGAAATCAGGATCTGGCTACCTCAGAACCAGGAAAATGGGGCGGAGACAGAAACTTTTACATTGGGAGTTATAGTGTTTCCTGCTGTGTTACTAAAGAACTGAGACTTGGGAAAAAGCTAAAGGGCCTTCCCAAAGCCTCGGCTTCTCATCTGAAAAATGGTGTTCAGAGTGTGGGAACTGCCTGTCTCACAGGGTTGATTTAAGAATCAAGTGAACTATAGTTGCATTCCAAAGACCTCACAGCTTGGAAAGCTCACTAAACCCACTCAGAAAGGGCACATACTACTCATGTCTTCATTTGTTTAAGTTTTGTATTACTTCTGTGAGTACTCCACTGGGTGGAGAGGTTCAGCACGGGCAACATGCAGTAATGGCCATGGGAAAGCAAATACCTTCCCTTAGGTTAAGTTCCTAACTCGAGCAGATTAGCCCGACAAGCACCCATCACTTATGTCTAATTAATTGTGGGGGTAGGGTGGACAGTGAGTTTGGACAACAGAATGAAAGAATTCCAGAGGCATAAAGACTGAGAAATCTAGATAAGTGAGGCCCTGTCAGACAGTTAATTTCATGTATCAATGTGACTGGGTCAGGAGGTAACTAGATAAATTCATGTATGTTCAATAATAAACAATATTTCTGGGTGTGTCTGCTAATCCATATAGGTAGATGGATAGTGTACATATGGAGGCTTTACTTTATATGTTTGTGTACACACACATGCATTTATATATCTCTATATATGTATATACATAATTATATGTGAGATATATAATCTTTTGGTTCTGTATTTCTGGGGAACTCTGGCTAACATACCTGGCCTCCATACCTGGAGCCCTTTCCAGCATGGCACTTCTCAGTGGACACAATCTCATTCTGAGACCTGGGGACCTGAGCCAATGGGCACCCTGAGCTGTGTCAAGAAGAGTATGGTCTGCTCTCCTACACACCCCCTACCTCTGCTTGGTTGGGGCAGTCCTCTATTTATAAATTTCACCCCAATAAGTTTCTGAGAGGGATAAAAATTACCAGCCTTTTACAAAGGGGACAGGCCTCACCTTTAGGTAGCTTCCCTTCTGAGTGCAGGGTCCTGGAGGAGGAAAGTGTGAAAGTAAGAATTCCTTTGCAGGTAACAGGACGGACCTTTTGAGTAACGCCTCCCACGCCCTGCAGTGCCTCCTAGAGGTCCTAGATATGTTCTTTTGCCTAAATTGCTGTATAGATTTTGGGATTCCATACCATGCTGGGCACAGCTCATCTGGAGGCCAATCACGTCTCAGAGTTTTTTTCTTTTGCAGTTGTTAAGTATGGTAGGAAAGCATTTAAAAATATTTATTGATATTTCTTACCTGATAGTTCCTTTCTCCTTTTTGACCTCCTCCACTGCCACCTCTGACAGTAAAGGCCACTGTGTGTTCACTACCTGGTGAGGCGGTCCCACAGTTATGATTTGAGGGATGCAAAAGTATAAGTAATTCTCACCTCACCCCCAACCCACAGAATGCACATATTTATATAAAAAAGGGTTTTTTTTGGAGCAGAAAAGGAAAGTTGAACAGAATTGCTAAACTTGTGGGACTAATTCCCTGGCAAAGCCCTGAAAAATAGGAAACCTGGAAAACAGTTTCTGGGATTCTGAAGTCAGAGGTTGTGACTTGTCATGCATTCGGGTAGAGCCCTAGGAATGTTCCAAGTTTGAGGTGGTGAGGACCCCCAAGGAAGTAGTTGGGAATGGAGGATATACATTAAGGAGAGAGGGGAACACTGGAGACAAACACCTGGACATCACACTTAAAACACGAATTCCATGGGTGGGGGGCTCAGTGCTGAGGTGAGACTAGGCCTGGGGAGGGAATCCCGGGCACAGGAGTATGGAAGGGTCTTCTGGTGGAGGGAAGTCAGGAAGAAACTAAGAAATGGCCAGAGGGGCCAGAGGAGGGAGGTCAAGCCAACCAAGACAAGTCAAAGCAGCGTGTTAAAGAGTGACAGTCAGGGTCAAATGCTATGGACAGGTTGAGACTGGTGAGGACCAAAATGAACCCAGGTAACTTAGCAGCCAGAAGGTGACTGTAGAGAAAACAATTTTAGTAGTTAGGGAGTAGTAGGCAGGCACAGAGGTAAGGAAGAAGGGGAAATGTGGATGGATAGGAATCCTTGCAGAAGAAAACACATGGTTCTCCCTAAGCATTAATTCCTGGGGTGGGGTAGGGAGCAGCTGCCTAGTCTGAGGTGGGCAGTGTGGCCACAAAGGGAGCTGAGGCCAGGAAGGGTGAAGGGAGGGGTGCCCCTTGTTGGGAACCTAAGGGACTTCCATGTGTTAGAAGCGTAGTGGGAAGGACCTGTAGATGTGTGGGTGGGTGAAGGCTCAGGGCCTGCAGTGGAAAAAGCACCTATGCTGCAGAGACAGGCTGAGCCTGCTGAGGCAGTGAAGCTGCTTTGGGCCTGGAAATGGAGTGCCAGCGCCTTCTAAGAAGTGCTTCCTGCAGCTATGTCATACACGGTCAGCATGTGTGTTCCCTGGTTCTGTGGTGCTTGCTTTGTTTTACCTGTCATAAGTGCTCTCTGAGAGCAGGTAGAGTAGTGAATAGATACCCAGGATTCCTGGATTCCATTTCTGCCTCTGCCCTCGTTCAGCTTGGTAGTGCTGGGCAAACTACTGTCTCACTTAAGGTGGCTGAAATTAATAGTAGGTGAGGTTCTTTTCCAACTTCACATATGTCCCTGCTTCTGAGAATACTGGGCCTGTTCAGTCCTTCACCTCAAGGTGCCCCATTCCTTTCTCAGCAGCTAGGTTGGGCCCACTGTTCTTCGTGCCCAGGGAAAGCACTTCTCTAAGACAGGAAACATGGCATATGTTTGTAGGACCCTGACTAAGTCACTCATATCTTTGAGGTTCAATTTTATTCTTATTGATAAAATGCAGCTCTATATCTGTAAAATAGGGTGATTGAAAAACAGATATTATGTTCTCCATGTTCTGTACTACCTTCCAAAGAAAGATTTGAGATGATGCACAGCAGATACAAAAGAAGACAACCTGGTGAGTGAGAAATAGAGGAGAAAGATGAAGCCAGGAGACAAAATGCTTCACAAAACTCAAAAGGGCACAGATATGGCTGACATCTTTCTGTGACCAAAGTAAAGAAAGGAATAAAATCAGTTACCCCTTTTGCTCTATCTCTGAGGTAAAAAACCTTAACAGTTTAGGAAATGAGACACCAAACACAAGATTGGCGAGAGATTTCTCAAAAAGGGGGATTGAGGGATGTAGTGAGCCATGGTCAATGTTGACTCTCTAATAATTCAGTAGGAAGGTTCATGGGGTTCAGATAAAGGATATGAATGTACTTCTGAGAACAAACCCTCTCCCACTTCCAACACTTGGAGAATCCTACCTCACAGCTGCATACAGAGCGACATGATTGCTGTGGCCACTCACTCCCCCTGCATCGAAAGTCACCACCTGTAGAGAAATAGAGGGTTTTCACTGATCCCTGTCTCCATACTTACTACACTGCCTCACAGTGTCAAGGAGTCATTCCTACCACTTTGGGAAGCAAAGGAGAGTGCAGAATGCTGACGCTTCTCAAATGCTGAGAATATCCGAACTGCCTTTGAAACAGATCAGTGGTGTGTGACTCCTGGCTTGGTTACCTGAGTAAAGAATGTTTCCCTCGGTTTTACTATTTACTCGTGTTCCTGGCCATGGAGCAGAGTGGAATTCAGCCATGACAGAAACCCAGGTTCAGAGTATCTTTGTGCTTATCAGTGAGCTATTGATTAGCACATTAAACTTTCCTGGCTAGCTGCTGTGCTCATGTAGATGTCACCTGGTTAGTCTCTTCTCTTCATGCCCTACTGAGGGCAACAAAGTTTTGAGGGGCAATGTCCACATGCTCTGGAGTTAAGCTCACAGAAATGTATCTATTCAGAGGCTGCCTGTTTTCATTTTCATAGATATATCAACATCTGTTTATTAACTTAATGATGTTCATAACTTAGGAACTTAATCTAGGTACTAACATTTCAACATCTGTTTATTAACTTAATGATGTTCATAATTTAGGAACTTAAATCTAGGCACCAACATTACATTTCTGCACAGAGGGGTTTAAAAAAGCCAAAGCGTAGTTTTATTTATATTTTTAAAGATTTATTTATCTATGCATACAGAACTGGGATACAGCCAGAGGTACAACGGTGGTGATAGGATTCTCCAGACGCAGTGGGGAGCAGAACAGGCAGACTGATGAAGTGCACTGCTGAGGGGAGGAGCAGGCAAGACTGGAGAGGTCTGCTGTGTCATGTGGGTCAGCTCTCTTGAACTTGAGCTGATGTGGCTGCAGCTAGCTTCCTAGTACTGCTTCTGTTTAACCCTTTGGGCTACCAGGGAGGGCCCCAAAGCTTAGTTTTAATAACAATAACAATGGATAGTTGAATAATAAGAGAAACATAACAAGGAACCAAGAACTCAGAAAAAGGAAGAGGGGTGTTTGGTTCAAGGTAACAGAATGGGTAAGCTGTCCCAGAGGAAAGAGGTGAAGGGAACATGGACAAAGGGGCCTGGAACTGGGAATGGAAAAAGCAAGATGGAGAGCCACTATTAGTTTTCCTTTTCTTTCTTTCTTTTTTTTTTTTTGTTAGAATAACAAAATATATTTTACTAAAACATAAGATTTATGAAAATTTCCAAGCAAGTCATACAGAATGGTCACAAGCTTTGTTTTTTTTTTTTTTTTTTATTAAAAAGTTTATTTTTACATCATTTTTCACATTTTTTTTTTATCTCAATTGTAATCCCCACGGGCTTCCCATCACCACACAAGCTTTGTTTTTGAAGGGAAGACTCTACAGGTGACAGCAAAATCACAATGTTATTAACATTTGTTTAATGTTCCCATTTTGGTTCAGACAATCAAGCTTGCCCATCTATGATGTCTAAATAAAGTTAGATTTGGATATTCAGAGAATATGTTAGCTGCCTCTAACCAGTGCAACTACATCACTATAGAAAGGGGGAAGGAGCCCGTAAATTAAAAAAACAACATCCAAAACTCCCTACCATTCCTCCAAAAAATAATAAGGAAAAACACCCCTGCAGCTGACCCTGACAGTTATCTCCACTCTCAGTGCTTTATAATGAAACCACCAAGGTGCAACTGGACATAAGCAGAGGGGTCAGACTGTTCTTAAAAATTTTGCAACAATCCAGATGATACTCCTAGCCTCTGCCCAGTATTTACAACAGTGAATCAGGGTAGAACACAGATTTGCTAATGGGCATTTAATCACCAGAGACTGAAGATGCCTGTTTTATTATTCTATAATGTTTCTAAAACTGTCCACTAAATACAGTGAGAAGGCTTGGCAGGACAGAGGAAGTGATGCAAACTTGATAATCAATTCGATTTAAATAGTATTTGTGGCATGTAGCCTAGTCTGTGCTCTGGCTGTTTCCAGTGTTGGTCTTCCACTCTGCCCTACATCACTGCTAATGGACCTCTGGACTAGGGCTCTTAACAAATCCTAGATTGACTGATAGCAGAACTCTGAAGATCTGCAGTTTTGGGACCACTGCACTTTCACAATATCTAAACACATTCTTTGGTCATGAAACATACTTTATAGTCTGATGTTGGGTACTCTTCTGGAAGGAACAGTTCAAATTTAAAGTCTCTTGCTCAGAGCGGGAATCCTGGGGTTCAGCAATGAAAATAATAGGTGTTGCTTTCATCTGGTTTCCTTGGTAATCCTGTGTGGCAGCCCAGCCCTCTTGTCAGATGTGGAGTATGGCCTCTAACCTTGTCTCCTACCATTGTCCTTTCTGTCCAAACTATAAGACTTGTTAACTTCATGTATAGAAGTCACTTGTTAGAATAAGAGCAGCTAACATTTATTGAGCAAAAGTTGGGTTGGGGGTGGTAGGGAGGGCTGACCATAGATTAAAAGAAAATATATAATTGTGCAATTGATCCTGATTGAAACAAATCATAAAAATAAAAACATTTATGATATGATACTGAGACATATGCCATGAAAATTTGAAATATAAAACACTGATATTAATGAATTATTAATTTTTGGTATGATAATGGTATGTTAAAAAGGGGAAAGCTCTTTTAGAAATGCATACCTCTAAAATATTTAAATATGAAATATGTTAATGATTTGCTTTAAAAAATATAGAAGGTGGGGAGAGGTTTTTCAATGAAAATAATTTTGGCTATAAGTTAATTACTGAGTGATAGGAACATGGAGGTTTATTAAACCATTCTCTCTACTTTTGTATGAAGTGATAAGTTAAAAAAAGAAAAAAGTTAAGACATAAAAAGCTAATCACACATGTCATTACACATTTACCAAAACCCATAGATTATACAACACCAAAAGTAAACCCTAATGTAAACTATGGACTTCAGATGATTATGTGTCAATGTTGATGACTGGGATTACGGGATATGTTTGTGCTTTTGCTCAATTTTGCTGTGACTAGCACTGCTCTAAAAAATATTGCCTAATAGCAGCTCTTGTCTTGAGACTGTCTGTCTCTGTGCAGGTGTTTCCTTTCACAAACACTTTCCTTTCTCAAAAGCACATCAGCTCTCTGCTTCCTTTCTCCTTTTTCTTAATAGACCTGCTCTTTTCCAATGTAAACATGCATATATATGTAGTCTATTTAAAAAGATAACTTAAGTACATTATTATTATCTTATTATTCTGTGTAAAAGGGTAAGGATGAGCTGATTCTGTTCTTGAGCCACAGATCACTTACTTGGACACAAACTTTGGAAACTTCTGCGAGCAGGCATGGCAGGCCAAGCAGTGTGGACTTATAAGTCCCTCCCTGGATATTCAAAGCTGAAGCTAGGTGCAACATGAGCTAAACAAGAAGCCCCTCAGCAAGGGCCAATCTGTTGCCTAAATTTAATCAAGGGCCAGACCAAAAGGTCCAAATTCAAGAAGATGGAAGTTTATCCTACAAGCAGGCATTATTGGGAAGACCAGCCATTCTTATGCACTAAAGTGGGGGAGGAGAGAAACATTATTTGGGGACCTGAGGACACTACTACCTTGGGAAAATGGGGTAACAAGGGGCAGCACAGCACACTTCACTGACCCATTTCTTTACCAGCTCTGTCTATCTGTTTAGAGTGGCGCTTCAAGAAGTTCTGAAATTGGGCTGGACCTTTGATTTCTAAATTCAAGGGCCAAAAGTGCTTCATACCCAGCCTCTCTGGGTAGGTAATGCTGAGAGGTATGGACCTGTAAGACCTGTAAGCTGCTGATGACCATTTTTCCAGTCAGGTAAAAAGGATGAAGCCAGTGCACAGAGCAAGATGGTGAAGAGTCCCAGAAGGCTCAGAGGCCACCTATAACTTTGTTTACATGACTTAGAGTGAACCAGATTAGCACCCCTTTCTGCATGTGTGGACACTCAACATATCAGTGAAAATCTGCTCTTAAGAAAGGTCTAATCAATCAGGTCACTCAGGGGCTTCAGTGATAAAAGTCTAACATATTGTTCTGCCAGGACTAATTTTTTAATGAGGATTGATCAAAATTTAAACTAAAAGATTGTGGCTTTAACTTGTTGGAATTTTAGGCTTTAACCCATTAAGGATGATGATGATTATAGTAATTTATTACCTAGGAGGTAGACAGTAAGCTTTCCTGGCAGCCTTAAAATCGACCACTGGTGAGGTCCAGGCCAGTGGATCCCAGTAGAGCTCAGATGGGCATCCCGATACCTGGCCATCTCTGCCAGTAAATGTAAATCTGCACTACTTCTCTAACTGTGACCAGATGTTCTCCCTGTATTGGGTACGAACTTATCCTCATGCTATTTGGAGTGAGAAAAGGAGGCTTGAAATCTTACCTTCACCACATGCCTACATTGGATTAGCTACTCAGACTCTGGAGACCTCAGTTCCTTCAATGTAAACTAAGAATTAAAACAATGTTTACCTCTAAAGTTAAAGTAACACTCTAAATGTGAAAAAGGTGTGCTTGTATATAAGAGTCACGGCCCAGGCTTTGGGGAGGCCTGAGTTTTTAGGTAGCAGGGCAGAGGTAGGGAGTGAGGAGTTAGAGGACAGAGTTTGGGAAAACCTCTTCCTCTATATGTGCACTGTAATTCAGTTACCCAGGCTCACAAAAGGTGTGTTTGGTCCTGGGTAGGTTTAAGGGAGCACACTGGGGGTTTTGGCCTCCTTTCAGAGTGGCCCTTGAGAAGGACCGGCGGTGGTAGGGTGGGCACAACACAGGTGCGACTGGGGCCCTGTGCTTTGCATTCTGGGAGGTCATCTCCTTACCAGACTGATGCCATTCGCTTTTATGTGCTGTAGGAGGATACTGGCCACATGATTTGTGTCCCACTGTACACATGGGTCATCTGGGAAGTCCCTGGGAAGAAGAAACACAATTTGAACACCATTTTGAATCAGGCATCAACTTCTCCCGTGAAGAACTTCTCCCTGGGGAGAACTTCACAGGTTTTGGCAGTATATGCCAGTTTTGTGATAGGAATTGTGTGTATGGGGATCTACCCTTAATTATCTAGATTTCAGTTAAATAAGATTTAGAAGCATGACTCAGCTAGAAATCAATGCAACACACTTTTGGAGCTTAGTGCTTGTTGTTGAAGGGAAGAAACAGACAACAATGAGATAAGGCTCTGCTGATGATATGAGGAGATCCAGGGGTAAATTTAGATGCAAGGCAGAATGATACGTATTTTTATAAGAGTAATACTAATAACACCTTAAACTAAGGCTTCTTCCTGTACTCTTATGGTCACTGCAGCGCTAGTTACAGTGTCTAAGCTATGGAAACAACCTGAATGCCCAAAAACAGATGAGTGGGTCAAGATGTGCTATGCATACATAATGGAATACTATTCAATAATCAAAAAAGATAAACTCATGCCATTTGCAACAACATGGATGGAGGCGATTATGCTCAGGGATATAAGTCAGAAGGAAAAAGAAAAATATCGGATGGTTTCATTTGTAGGAGGAACATGGGGGGAGAAGAAGACAGAATTTGTAGGCAAACTATAGATATGAGGCATACAGTAGGGGAGGGAGAGAGAAGGGGGTCAAGACAGTGAAGAGCACAAGGGACTCTGGTAGTGAATCACAGGTGATAGGGTGGTGGGAGAACTAGAGAGACTACATCTGAGTGGAAAAATCAAATACTATCCAAAATGAACAATGATACAGGAAAATTAAAAAAAAATTAATCAGTAAGGAAAAAATAAAGTCAGGTTTCTTGACTGCAAAGCCAAAATATTTAGCAACATCTCCCACTTCCAGTTGCTGATCTCATGAGCAGAGATCTCTGCCAGATCTGCATCTTACCAGGAGTTCAGAGGATAGTAGAGAGCACTGTAGGGAGGGACATAGAGGCCACTGGTGGGCAATCAGGACTCAAGGCACAGGGAAGGGAGACATGGCAAAGGTTAACAACCAGCCCCACCCCAGAAGCACAAGGATGGAGTACTGCACATGATAAAGTGCTCCAGAGTTATCAAAGGTAATGAGGTAGAGGGCTTATCAGCAAGGATGACAGAAGGCCCAAGTTCCAGTTCTCTGCTTACCATGCCACATGGGCATGAGATGTGTCCTCTATAAAGATGAGATAGTCCCAGGTTATATTATATGAGATAGTCCTGGAGTATTGCCAACCAGGGAAGCTTATCTGAGCTTTGGTGTTCAAGTTTTTTATTGGGATTCCATTATTATGCTTGATTGGTTGGTGGTTGGTCTTAGCTTTCATGTAGATTGATACTGCATGGCCCAAAGTCCTACCTACCCCAAATAAAGACATTGCTATCAGGCATGACACAAAAACCAAGGACTAGATCTCTCTTTGGGCAAGGCCAAATCCTTTACTATATATCTTCCTTATATGTAGAAACCTTACTGAACAACTGTGGCCAGACCCTCCACTTGGCACCTAGTTGATATAATATTCTATTATTTTCTATCCAAAGTCAAAATATGAAAGCAGACCTATGTCTACTCTTCTACTTGTTAGGTGGTAGTTTGCATAATCCAAGTCAGAAGGACAATTTATTTAAATAACAGCAACAACATATAATTAAACTTCTAGGCACTGTTAGGAGCCTAGTAGGCACTAGGTGGTTGATAGTTGTCTCTGTTTGAGTCAAAGGCAGTTATACCAGCTTTGGGGATTATAATATACAAGAGCTTTGGAAGATAGCAACATTATGAACAGATAAAGTATATGAAATGGGGAGGAGAGCAAGTTAGATCAAGGTAGTAAACTATAAAAGTTGATGCTGGAAAACTTGAGATAAATGTACAAAAAGTGACTCCTTTCAGATCTACTATCTGAGTTGTCCTTTGCCTAAAGTTCAATCCTCATCAGTTTAAAGCATGAGTGCAAGAAATAACTTCTGCAGTTTCTCCTTTTCCTCTGATCTATTAACAATTCTGTGTTAGATAAACAAGCTAGCAGAATGTAAACAGAAGTGCTGTGAGTCAGCCTTTGGATTCTTCTTAAGAGACAGTTGGTGAATGGCCTTTGCCCCACTTTCTTTGTGATGTCCTTCCTCATGCTGGCTGAAGTTTGTAGGAATGAAGTAGTCACCCTGGCCCATGAATTAATTGTAGGTCTAAGAGTGAGACATAGTAGGGTAACAAAACAAGGAGGCCCTGACCCGGTCTTGCAGCGGAGAGCCATCCCATCCACCCTGACAGTGTGCTTTTCAGTTGTGTGCTGCATAATTTCTATCTGATTTATATGCCATCATTCTTTAAAAGCCTCCTTTTATCAATAATTTAGATTGTTGCCCTTTGTATTACTGTAATAAGGGTAAACAAGCATCTTTATATATAATTTGTTTGTATTTGTCCTTATTTCCTTGGGATAAAATCATAGAAATGCAATTTGAGGCAAGGGTAAATGAAGAGAACATACATAGAACTCTCTTAAGAACCTGTTATGAAGAGTAAGTGGAAAGTATATTAACTTGTAAGAAATTCAGCATCAAGGGAATGTTTTTATAAGGGAAAGAAGAGACCTGTGCATTTTATAGGATCATCAGAAAGACTAAGAAGTGCTATCTTTGTAAAAATTTCATGTATACATTTGGATACCTACTTTCATATCTTAGGAGCTTCCTGAAGAATCCAGATTATTTACTCCCTTTTCTAGTTGAAAAGACCTGCCTGGTAGAGAATTACATGCATTAGATGTAGAGTTATACAAACAGTAATGGGGCTGGCTGACTAGGAACATACAATTTTACAAAGATTCCAATTTTGTTGACCAACTCTTCTCCCTTGAAGTCATATATATAATTCAAAGCTCATCTCAAAGCAGCAGTCAAGTCTTAAAGAGTAGTCAAGCTTTACATTTAAAAAACAGCTGGTCTCGTCCTTTCTGTTTGATGCAAATGTCAACCATGCAATGGATGTTGCAGCACCAGACCTACATTCTAAGCCATTTCCTTGCTGTTTGATTCCCCCAAATCTGGCTCTGTATAGCCTAAAGGGAACACGTAATAAAGTCATTTAGAATTGGAACTTAGAATTCCTAGAAGTTTCTAATATTTAGCAAGGTCCTTCAGGGCTTTTTATTGCAATGTTAAGAGTATGGAAATCTCTGGGATACTGATGTGCTAAGATGTAAAGCTGAGTAATTCTGGCTGAAACAGATGGGTACGGTGGACTATAACCAAGATTCTGGCCGGATTTAGCTTTAAAAAAGCAGAGATGACAACGTAGAAGAGTTGAGAATGAGAATAACCAGGGACCACATTAGTCAGTTGTTGAACCTTCCTTACTTGACATGCCTCTCCCAGAATTCCGGTATATAGATCTCTCAGCTCGGCAATGATGAAACTTGCTAAAATATACAGCAAGTCACACCCTGCACTAAACTTTCTAATTTAGAAACCCATGGTTTTTTTTTTTTTTTTTCATTCCTTCACTCTACATCTCAAGTCAACCAAGTGGTTTTTTCTGAGAAGCCAGTGAGTGGGGAATAAAGGTGGAACTTCCAAGGTGATTCACAGAGGCCGTCTGTGTCTGGAGGGCTATTTAAAACATTAAAAAGGTTTATTAGGATGTTGGAAGAAAATAAGCAACTTACAAAGGAAAAACTGCAAACTACCAACATATATTCTGGATCAAAGAAATTAAAAATTAAAGCCAGTGCAAGTGCACATGTGTGTGTGAAAGGACACCAGGAGAAAGGGAGAGGGACTTTGCTTACACTGTTGCATTCACACTTCTCTATATCAGTGAGAAGGCAAGGGGGTCATATGTGACTGTTGTGCCCTTTGACCCTAGGTTTCTAGAAACTTACTCTCAGGAAATAAGACTTTTAAAGGTCAAAGTCAACCCAAATAGAGATATCACTTTCACTGCAATCATTGGGCAGACAGGCTCACAATTCTGTTGTTCTGCCACCAGGGAGCAATTTCTTTTACTTCCTGAATTGTGGTTTAAAAAAAAAATGCTAGAGATAAAGTTTTTTAACATGTTCAAAATAAGAGCATTGAAAGGGAAGATACGCCCAAGCTAAGCAATGGTAATGTAAAACAGAAAAAGAAAATACAAAAAAACCTCAGGTTACTAAACTATAATTGTGTTTCTGACTTCTCAGTCTAAAAGAATGACATTCACATGAAAAGAATAAAACTATATTTAAAGGAATTGACTTTTGAAAACAAATCTGTGAAAGAACTAAATAAAGAGCTCTGAATATCATCCAATCTCCAAATGTCCTACGCTAAGTGTCCCAGAAAGCGGAGCCTAGGGTGAAGGCCTGCGTGACATACTTTACTGGGAGGTGTGCCCCCAGGAAGCTGAAGTGAGCAACACGGAGAGGAAAGTAGTGAAGGAGGGAAAGCCAACACAAGGATGCTTCATGGATTTGATACCACTTATGGGCATTGTCCACATGACTCCATATGACTCCCTGAAAAACATCCAGCTTCATAGGGTACGAATGCTCTAGTAGTTATGGGGTAAAATCTGGGCACCTGAGGCTAAGCAACAGTTGAGAAACCACAGAGCAGAATGAAGTACAGAGTGGGCTGGAGACTGGACCAGCCTGACTCAGCTGCAAATCCACAGAGGGGTCCGGAGGGCATAATGGTACCCACAACCCACAGCAGAGTTCTGAGAGAATGAAACTGCCACACATTTAACCCATCCAATGAAGCACACGCTAAACTCCAAGTTTGGGGCTAGAAGTTAAGGATATAAACATAAATTCAAGTCATGGTTCCTTCCCTCAGAAAGTGTAAGGCCTAGTGGGGTGGTTTGACTTGCAGCAGGATGAGGAGGAACTTGTTGGGAAAAGGAGAGAGTGCCAGGGAGGAGGAGAGAATTCCAGACTGGAGCAGCAATGTGGCTGGTTCATGGCACTGCCATCAGTCAGTGGGCATCGAAGTACATGAAGCACCTCATGGAGATGACAGCACCGCATTGGCTCTGAAGACCTCTGTGGAGAGGAGGTTAGTGTTTTGGAAGCTATCAACCACAACTCTTGCCAATCTTTTGGTACAACTACAAGCTTTACAACCTCTTCCCTGGAGTGTAGAGTGTATTTAGCAAACACTGTTAATACTGCTGGAGAATGCCCCAAACTCAGCCTGCCCTAGACATTAGTGTTCAGTAAACAAGCCTGGCCTCTCAGTCTGTGAGGGGTCACAGAAATAACATTTGTTTTCCTACTGGTTGAATAGCCTCAAACTCTGCCCTTTTCTAATGACTCACCCTAACCAACACTCTTTAGAACCATGTCAGGAGGTTCTAATACTCTGTGAAAATCCATAAGGTGACAAGAAAGCACCTCTTCTTCCCTCACCCCTGGTTAGGGAAACTCATGGGCCCAGGGTCCCCCTAGCTTTACAGGCAGAGGCTGTTTACATAGAGCCTCTGATGCTGGAATTCCACTAGGGTTGGATAATAGCTTATCTCTCTGAAAACCGAGTCCCACTTTTACACACTGCACTCTGAACTTTAAAGCAGTCTGAGCTGTTCACACACCCTTATTTGGTCTTGTGGCTTGTAGGCCTAGCAGGAAGGTTCAGTCTGTCCCTCCCCCACCGCTACCAGCACATTTCTAAACTCCATTACTTCCTTTATCATCCAGAGTAAAAGTCATTTGAGTTCAGTGCTGAGGCAAGCTGAGAACTGGGAAGATTACCTGGGGCCTGTGTGGTTGGTTCCAGGGGCCCTCAGACTGCTAATAGTGGCACCCAATGGGCCACTCTGGGAGGTCTCATGCTTTGTGGTCAAGCTGGAGTGTGATTGCTGCAGTACAAGAGAAACCACCAGAGCACAAAGGAATCAGGTCAGACTTGGAGGAAAATGGGAGATGGGACAATGTAAAGCAGGGACTGGAGCCTAAGGATCACCAATGATAAGATAAGCTAATCACTAAGGTAAACAGAGAGGAAGAGAGACTCTGGGGAAATAACAAGTAGAAGGAGAAAGGAAGAGTCTGAGGAGAAGAAAGAAGACTGGGAAAAATAGGAACATAAATGCATTTTATTAATATCTACTCTGAGATGGACCCCATTCTCCAGCAGTTTAGGAGACCAGGCAAAGATCAAATGTCCCAAGCTTTGTCCACATAAGGCCAAAAGTTTTCAATCCTAATCATAAGATGGATTTTTCCTTACAGAACACAAAAGGGATTTTCATTTTTATGTTAGGCATTATTTCTCAGATGCATTTCATATTACCGCAACGTATAATATAAAAAGATCACAGAATTCTGTCACCTTGCTTTCTGATATGTCTTCTACAAAACAGAAAGAAACCTGTTTCCCCAACTCACTTTAAAGAGCTTATGCTTGCTCTTACTAGCTCCCAAAGAGGCCTGCATTAAATTGTTTTTCCTTTCCCCACACCCACTCACAACAAAGAAGAATGGGTTTGTAAGTATTCTTGGGACATGAAGATAGAGAAAAGATACACTAAGCAGGAGGTTGTGAAATATATCTATCTTTATATATATTTTAAGATTATTTGTGCATACAGAACTGGGGTATAGGCCAGAGGCGCAAGGGCGGTGGAAGGATTCACTAGAGACAGAGCGGGGAGCAGAACAGGCAGCGATGAAGTATACTGATGAGGGGAGCAGCAGGCAAGACTTGTGAGGTCTGCTGCGCCATGTGGATCACCCCCTGGCTGGGGATGGGACTCATACTGAGGCAGCTGCAGATAGCTTCGTAGTGCTGTGCTTTAACCCCACCACCAGGGAGGGACCATGAAGTATATTTTGAATAAACAAAGGGGCAGTAGCACAAACCTTGGACTGGTCTCTGAATCTTTTATTACCTGGAGTTCCTGCCTCATGGCTGTTTTAAAAAGAATCAGCAGCAGGGTTATCACAGGGAAGGGGTTCACGTTGATTTTGGCAAGCAAGCAGAAACATATGCCACAAAAAAGAAGGTGATGGAAGGTTAGACACCAGGCCCTTGAGTCCCTTTGGGCCATCCAGAGCCTTGCTTATAGCATCTACTTGAATCCTAAAGAGGTAAAGAGAATGGACCAGCTCTGAGAAAACTTTAGTGTAGAAGAGTTTATTACTTCAGTTCTCCTGAGCTGCAAGGCACTGTGCAAAATGAAAAAAAGGATGCAAGTAGGCAGAAGGATCAGACAAGCATTCAAGTAACAAAATCCAAGACAAAAAAAGTACTATGAGAAAAAGTCAAACAAATTTCAGTGTGGGTTGAGAGGAGGAAAGCATAAGGTTCTATGGTATGGGAGAAAAGAAACAAGATGGTTTGCATCTGAGTGGGTAAGTGTTGGCCAGCTGCAGCCAACCCCATGGAGAGTGTCTTTGATAACAGATTTCTTCTGGGGAATAGCTGAGTTTGTGGTTTTATTTTTCAAAACAGCTTCAGTAAGATGTGCAAAAGAGAAAAGGCCATGGAAACTCATCTGATTCCAAATATAATGATGGACGAGGGCCTCCAGGAAACCCTTCCCCCAACCAAAAATGGGTCAAAGTAATCATCTCTGTGGCCCTAGTCAACCTCCAATGGCTGGGGGATGAGGAAGACAAATGTCTTCTCTAAGAAGTGGACTACTGGGCAGGCACATTAATAGCAGAAGGAAACCACCGAGAAGTGGAGAGCTAACCATGCTTGGTGAATAGATGAATGTGTGGGTCTAAACAAGAGCTGCCCTGTGTCCTCCCACATGGAAGAGGTTGTACTGAAAATTCCCTGTACAGGAGTCTGAAATGACTGACACACAGTTCTATAAATGTGGATGTTTTTCTCATTTTTTTTATTGTTTATGCAAATATTAATATAGTTTTAGTAAGTAAATAGTTTTAGGTTATAGTGACTTGTCACCTCTACAATTAAAACAACTCTGAATTAGAAGAGAGAAAGACTATTCAGCACTATTGACTTGTGAGATAATGTGCATTGTTACTTTGTTCTCATTTATAAATAAATCATTGTACTTTTAAAAATCTGTATATAAGTGGACAATGATTAGGAAATTAAGTTAGAAGAAAAAAAGATCCATATATAATTCAAGGTTAACAAACCGAGCTCTATAACATTGAGTTGAAAAACAGCCAGTGTTGTCTAAGCAGTAAAGGCTAATCTCTCTCTACCAGCGCAGCTCTTTCCCAGTCTAATAGATCCCTTAGCTCCTAATGGGTGGGGTTAATATGGACTGAGGCAGGCACCATTTGATGGTTCATCCCAAGGAGCAAGTAGGGTTTAGAACTGCCAGTGTAAAGGCATATTTTAGACTCAGCATACAAGGGTTCATGGCAAACCTTTCACACCTGTTTGTACATCCAGCTCCAAGCTTTCCTGCAACAATTTCTCACCAGGTCAGAACAGATTGTCCTATCAGACATATCTGATAGGGCAGTTGCCTGACTTTGACCATCCCCATTAGCTAGAAATTCCTGCAGTAATGGCTTACCCACTAGATTGGAAACAGATACTAGCCCAGTTCAAGCCTGCATTTACCCCATCCTCGGGCTCTATCATTTGATGACTGCCTTGTTGGCCCGTACATCTCTGGTAGATATGTCTGATAAGACAATCTGGAAGGGAGAGAGGTGTGATAGGGACTGAATTTACTATCATAGAAATAAGTTAATAAAATGTATAAAAATTCCTATTGATAAGTACAGTAAATAAAACAGAAGTGAAAATAATTATGCAAAGGTCAGAGATATACAAATGTGTTCAAGAATAATGCTGAGTCAGATCATCCTAAGTGGGTCTTGTTGGTGTTTATTGTATCTATCTGGAAGACAGAAGCCTTTTTTTTTTTTTTAAGATAGATTTATTTATGCTTACAGAACTGGAGTACAGGTCAGAGGTATGGGGTGGGGGTGAGAGGATTTACCAGAGACAGAGCGGGAGCAGAACAGGCAGATGTACTGAAATACACTGCCGAGGGGAGCAGCAGGCAGGTCAGGAGAGGTCTGCCACTTTATGTGGGTCAGCTCCCTGCCTGGGGATTGAATTCGTGCTTTGCAAAGGCTTTGGAGAGCTTCATAGTGCTGTGCTTTAACCCGTTGCGCCACCAGGGAGAGCCTGGAAGGCACAATTCTTTGATGCTAACGGACTATCTAATCTTAAGCCTTAAGAGTGAGCGACCCTTAGAGTTAGCATCTAAAATGTGTCAAAATTAGACTGTAAAAATGACCTCAAAGTGAACTGTTGTTCCACTGCAACATTTCCCAACTGAGGATTGCAAGAGGACACCAACCTTCCTCTTTTCTTGGCCTCATGTCTGAACTGCAAGTCCTGACCCATTTCTTACTCCATGCTCCAGTCTCTGGTATCTGATCTCATTCCTAATCTCCCATTTCTGTCTGTTCTGATCCTGGCTTTGAGAAGTCAGGCCTGATACTGTCTTTCTGGCAATAATCTCAGTTCCCAACTGACTACAACTTGCATTCTCCATCTGTGACACACAGCTTTGAAACACTTTGAATGAGTACCTTTCCTGATTAACCCCCTTCTAAGGTCCTGATGACCTTTGACTTTGATCCAATAGCTTGTGAGTACCAAGGTCATCAACAGAGTACCAAGGTCATTTTTCTCATGAGAAATATGAGCTTTTTTTTTTTTTTAACCAGCTTGAGGACTCTGAAAACACTGCCCTTGCTCAGAAGCCCTGGTCATGGCTCTGACATGTTTATCCCAACAAATTACCCACAGTTCAGTTTAGAGGTAAGGCAAAGGAAAAATTCAGGCCCTCAATAAATATTTATTTCCTTCTGTTAGAGTGTCAAACTTGGTGTCCAGTCTGACAGGTGTATTAGAAAGATGAGGCACTTAGTAGAGGTGATCTATATACTCAGGAGGCGATTTAAGTGCTATTATATATATTATATTCACATCTGGGAACACAACTGGCCTCCTCTCTCCCTTATCTTTCATAGTTAATTGATTATCAAGTCCTAGAAATACCAACCTTTCCCATCTAGAACCCATCTCTATTCCTTGTGTTGCAGACTCATTTCTGATCTTATTATACTGGTCCCACCACCTCATTCTGAACACCTTTTCCGGGTCATTGCCCACAGTATTCTCAGAAGTCACTTTTTACAATGCAAATCAAGTCATAGTCCACTTTAACAAAATCAAGTCATAGTCCACTTTAACATCTTAGCTGCTTCTTAAATCTTTATGAAAATGTTGAAATTCCTTAGCCTCAACCTAACCTATGATCTTTGTAATATGCATCTTCCTAGCTCTTTTATTTCATCTTATATCACATTCCTTCAGTTGTACTCCAACTATCTGTAGAATACACTCGGTATGGAATAAACATGGTTAATCCCACTTCTTGAAGATCTGGATCACAGGCAACCCATTTATGGGGTCTTTTCTGACTTTTTGAGTCCTTGCTACCTCTGTGGACTGACCACCAGTAGAAGCCTTTCTGTGCTGTCTTCACATCATTAGTTAGCTTCCTGGCCTTCTCTACTAGACTGTAGCTCTTTAAAGTCAAGAACTTGACTTTTTGTTTTGTATTCCCAGGACCCAGTGTTTGAGATACAGTATATACTCAGAAAATGAATGTTAAATGAGTACTAAATGAACAAACACATTTCAAAGATTAAAAACATGAACAAACTGAATTCCAAGGGCCTCTCAGAGCTCTCAAGGCCCTGTTTCCACAGGAACCTGGCCTGACAGGGCACTGGTGTTTTATAAACAGCCTCACTCACAAATGTAGAATGTGTATTAAACACTCAGAACATAGGCTTTGGGGGAGTGCAGAAAATGTGAAAAAGACTTGAGGTAAAACCTAGGGCATAAGAAACAGAGTGAGTTAAGTTGACTGACCCAAAGTGGCAAGGGACGTGAGGGGGTCAGAGGGCAGTTAGGAAGCAAAAAGTAGATCCAGAGCTGGAGGAGTGGTTGACACTCAAGAGAGCTGCTAAGAGGGCCAGCTGGGACTGAAAAGTGTCCCATAGATTTCATCAGTAGGAAGTTACCAATCAGCCCTGACAAAGAGGAGTTTCAATGGCAGAGCGAAGGGGAGGATGGTGAGCTGAATTTTGCTTTATTGGGAATGAACAAGAGACGAAGATGCAGAGACTGTAAGTATAGATAGTTTTTGATTATAAAGAAAGAGGGAGAAGTAGGGCAGAAATGGGATGAGGGAGAGTTATGTGGCAGTTGTGTTTACCTAAAGTTCTAATTTGTCTGCCTCTCATATATGTTTGTTTTAATGATGAGAGAATCTTGAACAGATATGGAAAGAACCCCAAATAATTAGAAATAAAAACAAAAAGAGATAAATGAAAATATCCAGGAAAGCATGCTCTGGGAATAACAAATTATATGGCACAGATCAGGATTATCCACAACATGTCAGTAACAAGGCTATAATTAGCAGAGACCAGGTGTCCCATTCTGGGCAACTAGTCTAAGAAACAGAGCAGTGATAACCATCTCTCTAAATTCTGAGAATTTATTTCACAGGTAAGGCAATGAAGTAACAGCAATTTTATAGTTACAGTCTGTTTCAGGTGAAGGTATAAAAGATAGGAGACAATAGACTTATTGCAGGGAAGTAGTGAAATTTGCCTCACAAATGAAATGAAAGGGAATGAATGACACTTGAGGTTTACGGCTGGACACAAGCAAAAACAAAGTTTTAGATATGCTATGAATAATTTTCTACTAAAATTATGCCTCATATGATATTGTGACATATATTTGAAAGCTATTGTTTACCTAAAATTCTAATTTTTCTGCATCTTATATTTTGTTAGACCATACTGTTTAGGGTACAAAACATTTTGTAGCGCAGTTACTTTGTTTATTAAATCATAAAATGTTAGTTGTGAAAGAAGATTTTAGAGGTCATCTAATTTAACACTCTTACTTTATTAGGAGAGGGATGAGGGTCAAAGTAGAGTTATGCCACATGTCACCATGCTAGATAGGACCTGTACTTGGGGACCGATCCCTGGAGCCATCATGGCAGAGACATTTCCAGTTCTACTTTTCAGTCTAGCTTGAGGGGACATGAAATTCTCTAAAATGCCTTATAGTCAAATTATTACATAACCACATTTTAATACACTATACTAAAAAAGGATGTCATTCTATGACTTCTTTAGGAGTTATTGAGGAAAATACACCCACTGCTAAATTAAGCAATCATACGTAACATATTTCAATTACAATATTGAGAAATAATAGTTTATACTGGACATGAGTCTAAGCAAGAGGTTATGTATACTTAAGTTTGCATGGATGACATCTAACTGATCTGTAGGTGATTGATAAATATTTTGAAAACAAACTACATACATTCATCTTACTAACTGTGGGATCACGAGTGTGAGTTAGAAAACCATATAGGCAGGATGATGAAAACTAGAATAGGGATTTAACACATTGTAACAAAGGTGGCCTGATGGGAAAGCTGGCATCTGATTATAATATTTATATATGGGGAAGCTGGCATCTGATTATAGTCTTCATATATCTGAGTGCTCAGAAAACTTTTAGGACATAGACTCAGCCCCATGACTAGGTAAAGAATGGTAAAGGAAAAGGAAGTATGAAGATAATCTTGAATGAATACTTGAGTGATGCAGTGCTGCATTCTTTAAAATAAATTCTTTGTTTATTCTGTCCATTTCTCAGACAGCTCAGAGGCCTGGACAAACAAACAGTGATTTGGAAATGCTCAGAACCTCCCCCCATCCAATAGTTCCTCTAACCTGATCCGTACTCTGTAGACCATATCTCCTGGCTCTTTCCCTACACCATTCCTCACTCCTTTGAGCACTAGAAGCTTGAGGTCCTTAATGTTTCTGGTTTGTGTGTGCCTCTGGTCCTGGCATCTGACTGTGCTTGCCCTGACTTCTGCTTTTGCCCTAAGGAGTATCATTCTAGGCCCTCAACGAGGCCAAGGTCAATTAATGTCCACTATAGACACTGCTTCAGGGTGACTTCACAGGAATGATGGGAGACATTTTGATTCTTTTTCAGTTCAGCCATGACCAATGAATGAAATGCCTTTATGCTTTACCTTATAGGGGCAAGACTCCCTGTGAGAAATAGTGACTTACCACACTGGATTGAAAGGTGTGAAGGAAAAAGATGACATATAAAAGTAAATCTGCAATATAATTTTGTGAAAAATAAATGCTCACTTATAGAGCAGAAGGAAACTGAGATGGGCATGAGCATCTATTCTCCAATCTAAGGTATATGATCCTCACTCTCATAATCCTTTTTTTTTTAAACATTTATTTTTATTTATGCATATAAGAAATGGGGTGTAGGCCAGAGGTGCAGGGGGTAAGAGGACTCACCAGAGGCTGAGTGGGGAGCAGAACAGGCCGATGTACTGAAATATACAGCTAAGGGGAGCAATGGATGAGACAGGAGAGGTCTGTTGCACCATGTGGGTCACCTCCCTAGTAGGGGATTGAACTCATGCTGCAGTGGCTACTTATAGGTTGATAGTGCTGAGACTTTAACCTCTGAGCCACCAGGGGGGCCCTTGCACTCCTTTCTTAAAGAATCTTTTCTTGCCTTTTTATCAGAAAGTTTGCTCTCATGCTTGTATCCCTAAGCAACAAACCCCAAATAATCCCACATTGCAAGGCTATATATGACATAAGCCTGTCCACTCCAATTCTGTCTTGCAGGAATTTGGAATTGAATTTACAGTCTCTAACACAGAGGTTCTCAAATATTACTGTATTGTAGAATTACCTGGGAATTGTTAAAAATGCATATTGATACCTCATCCCCTTAGATTCAGATCTAGGTACCTATGTTTTTTTCTTTTTTTTTAAAAATTATTTGTGTATACAGAACTGGGGTATAGGCCAGAGGTCAGGGGCGGTGAGAGGCTTCACCAGAGACAGAGTGGGGAGCAGAACAGGCAGATCGACGAAGTACACTGCTGAGGGGAGCAGCAGGCGGGTCAGGAGAGGTCTGCCACGCCATGTGGTCAACTCCGGGGCAGGTGGGAATCGAACTCATGCGGAAGTGGCTTCAGCTTCTCAGTGCTGTGCTTTAATCGGCTGCACCACCAGGGAGGGCCCCTAGGTACCTATGTTTTAAGAAATGCCTGGCCTGCAGGTCAATGCCTGAATTTTACAAAATGTTACTCTAGTTAGTCTGTTTGGGTGGAAAGTGGCCATGCAAAGCCAGACTAAATTAGAAAGAAAGATCAAGTGTTCATATATATATGTCTTGGGCCAGTTACTTAACCTCTTCCTTTTTGTGGCTAAGTTATGTCCCATTATATGGCGTATCATATTTTATTTATCCATTTACTAGCAGATGGACATTTGACTGGTTGTGAATTATTTGGCTCTTATGCTACTCTAAACATTTATGTACAAGTTTTTGTTTGAAAACCTGTTTTAATTCTCTTGGGCATCTACATAGGAATCTGAGTAAAGGTATTTCTATGTTAGATTTTTTTCAGGTCTGACAAACTATTTTCTATAGTCATTACACCATTTTATATACTCACAAGCAATGAGTAAGGGCTGCATTTTCTTTATATCCTCAACATTCTTTTTACTTTATTTTTCACAATGATGGTCAACATAGTGGTTATGAAGTGGTATTTCACAATGGTTATGATTTTCATTCCCATAATGATTAATGATGTTGAACATCTTTTCCTGTGCTTAATAGTAATTTTTATGTCTTTTTTGGAGTTATGTATATTCAAGTCCTTTGCCATTTTTAAAACAAAAGATTTATTTATTTACGCGTATAAGAACTGGGGTATAGGACAGAGGTGTGGTGTGAGGGGTGAGAGGATTCACCAGAGACAGAACAGGGAGCAGAACAAGCAGATCCAGTGAAATACACTGCTGAGGGTGAGACAGGAGAGGTCTGTTGCATCATGTGGGTCAGCTCCCTGGCCAGGTATCGAACTCATGCTGTAGTGGCTGTGGATAGCTTCATAGTGCTATGCTTTAACCCCTTGTGCCACTAGGGAGGGCTCCCTTTGCCCATTTTTAATTGTGTTGTCTTTTTGTTGTTGAGTTGTAGGAATTCTTAACATATCCACATAGATATATATGTATTTATTATGCAACATATATTATTACATATATGTCTATATTTACCTATATCTATATTTAGATATTAATACCTTATCAAATGTATAACTTGCAAATATTTTTCCCATTTTATAAGTTGTCTGTTCACTCTCTTGACTGTTCTTTGATATATATTTGATATATATATATTTTTTGTAGCTTGTGCTTGCTTTGGGGTTGTGTCTGAGAAAACATTGCCAAACTTAAGGTCATAAAGAATTATACCTCTATTTCCTTTCAAGATTTTTATAGTTTTAACTCTTACATTTATCTCTGAGATAACTTTTGTGTGCAGTAATGAGGAAGAGGTCATTTTCTAACTTTGTTCTTTTGCATGCGGCTATCCAATTATCTTGGCACTATTTGTTGAATCATAATCTTTCCACACTGGCTTTCTTGGCATTATTGCTGAGAATCACTTGACTGAATGAAGCATGGAAAGAGAAAGAGACAGATGTGTGTGTGTGTGTGTGTGTGTGTGTGTGAGAGAGAGAGAGAGAGAGAGAGAGAGAGAGAGAGAGAGAGAGAGAGAGAGAGAGAGAGAGAAACAAAAAAGAATAAAGCCTATATTCAACTATAGGAACTGGACAGTTAAGCTGTATCTCAGGCTTGAGGAACTAGGTCTGTCTAACCATAACAGTTTTACTAAACTAGCAGATGTAGCACCACACCACTTTAAATTGCAACATACAGAGGCAGCTGCTAATGTTTTGTATCCCAGGGGTTCTCTGGGACATCCCACAAATGACAAAAAAATTATTTCTTGGAACTTGGTGTTATGGGGAAATAATCTGAAAGACTGACTCAATAATCCTGTACACTAACAATGCTTCTAAGGCTCGCAGTTTAGAGAACTATCTCATACCCAAAGTTGTTGGTTCCTAGCACAGCTTTGTAGATATTATAAACTGAGTATGAGCCTCCTCAAAATGTGTATGTTGAAATCTATTCTCCTCATGTGATGGTATTAGGAAATGAGGACTTTGGGAGATGAATAGGTCAGAAGGGCAGAGTCCTCATGAGCAGGAAAAGCACCCTTGTAAAAGAGACTACAGAGAACTCCCTTGTCCTTTCTACCATTTGTGGACAGTGAGAAGACAGTTGTCTATAAACCAGGAACGGGATCTTTTACTTGAAACTGAATTGCTGGTGCCTTGACCTTAGATTCCCCAGTCTCTAGAACTATGAGAAATAGATTCGTTGGCGATAAGCCGCCCAGTTTATGTTATTTTTGTTATAGCAGCCTGAATCAGTCATTACTGTAGAGGTTAAGAACAAGCCGACTAAATTATTTTGGTTAATATAAGGTGCACTTGTGAATTTTTTTACACTGCTGTTCAGCTTTCTGATGAGGAATTCCAGTTTGTTACAATGGGCATGTTCTACTAGACATGTCATTAACTGTAAAAGTGTTCAGTCAAAGTTTGGACAGCACTTAAAATGATCACATATATTATTAAGCTCAGCATATGAATGTCCATTTATAGAAGAATAACCATATCTAAACATGTCCTGCTCTGCCCCTGAGAGAGATCTAGGAACTCTTGTCTTAAGAGCTTTACATAAAATTATCATTTTACAGTAAGAATGAGAAGCCCAGAGAGGGGAAATTATATGTCAAGGACAGCTGGCTTGTAGATCCACATTTCATAACTCTTTTAGAGTTCTTTCCATCATTTTTACTTTCCTCATTTTTTCCTTTGTTTTCTCATTTTACTTTGTTCCTCTGGTCTAGATTTCCTCACATTCAACTTTCCTTCAACTACTGCTAGTGATCTGGAAGTAGTAAAATGAAAATATGGACTAACAGTTATAGCACCAGAGTTATTTTCACTTTATTCTCTTCCTTCAAACTGCACTAAAAACCAAGAGAAATAGGTTATATAGCATTCACTTTGATAAGGCAAAAATTTCCACCATGTCAAAAAACTGTAAAACATGAAACATACCTACCTAATGTTATGAAATGCCCCCAGAAAGAGGAGGCATATAGCCAATCAACATATGTTGTTCTTTGGATTTTTAACAGAATATGAAACTTCCTCAAAATCAAATTTAATCATCCTCAGAAGCATCTGGTAGTCTTTGACTAGCACAAAGAGGATTAAAGACAAATGTAATGTAAAGATAGACTTTTGTTTTTAAAAAGATTTATTTATTTATGCATACAAGAACTAGGGTGTAGGCCAGAAGTGTGGGGGTTAAGAGGATTCACCAGAGAAAGAGTAGGAGCAGAACAGGCAGATTGACTGAAATACACTGCTAAGGACAGCAGTGGGCAAGACAGGTCTGCTGTGTCATGTGGGTTATGTCCCTGGCCTGGGATTGAACTCATGCTGCAGTGGTGATAGTGCTGAGACTTAACTTCTAGGCCAACAGGGAGGCCCCTTTCTTTATATTTTAAAAGGACAGGTTTATTAGGAAAAGGCAAGAAGTCACTTGTATAGACATGAGGGGTAGGGGATAAAAACTGCCAAGAAATATACTTTAAAGGAGAATAATTTCACAAACTATTTCACAAATAATTTCACAAACGTTTCTATCAAGCCTCTTTCCTCTAAAGAGTACCAAGAGGTGACCAAGGGAATAAACCCCAAATATAGGTGCTTCTGCAGAAAAAGGAAGGTTTGAAGTAACTGCTGAAGATAGTAAGATTCATCAGAAACTTCCAATGGCCCCAGCTGAAATCTGTTTCCTCCTCTACCTCTTCAAAACTATTCTTCAGTAGGTAACTGGCCCTACCCACACACTAGAAACAACCCCAAAAAACAAGCCCCATCAGGGGAGATCACCTATGCATGGTAGCTTCAAAAATAACAGAAAGGAGAAAGGAATAAAAATAAAAAACAGATGAAAAACTGAAATAATTTCAAAATATCTTCTAGGATCTCAATGAATTACCAAAAAAGTTTGGTAATTATTGTAACAATTTGATAATCGAACAACAACCTGAAAAAAAGAAGAGAAACTTAAAGAAGGGATTTAAGGGTTTCAAGCAGAGGTTTTTTCATAACAAAACTGTAGTTTGGCAAATAGGTAAAGAAAAAATAAATACAGAACATTTCAAAATAAAGTGAGAGACATCATAGAAATATTGATGAGATCTCAAAATTGAATAGAACATTAATGTATAGATCACAGAAAAGGTAATGATTATAGAAGACAAAGAATATCCAACATGCCCATAATTAGTGTTTTTGACCAAAGGACAAAGCAAATAGAGCAGAAATATAAAATGGAAGCTACAGATTGAAAGAGACCATGTCCTTTGAAAAACTGGTTTATCAACACCAAAACACAATATGGTAAGTTCACCTGGAACTTCAACGGTAAAGAAATTCACCTGGTATCCCAGTAGAAAAAAAAATCCTAATTGGGCAAAAAATAAGATTGGTATAAAATATCTTCACAACAACACTTATGACCAGAAGACAGTAAAGCAATGTCTATGAGGAATAGGAAGTATAACCTGATAATTTTGTAGCCTACAGTGTCCTTTAAGTATATAGACAATAGATCATTTTAAACATATAGAAATATAGCATCCATGTGCTGCTTGTCAAAAATAGATTGGATGATGAAGTCAGATCAGGAATAAATCAAAACAATTAATTAAGGATTGGACAAATCATGGTAAAATATACTGATTGAACGGTGGTTAATTAAACACAGGATTATCATTAAACAACTGGTAAGTTGTAATTTTTGAAAAGAAAATGTCATGACTACTACAAAGTAGAAAATAAAATAATGAAAACACAAGAAAGACGTTTCTAGGAAAAAGTCCAAGTATGCTCACTTCCTCCAAGCAATTAGTAAATGGGTTAAAAACACCACGAGCACCAGCACCAGCACAACACAAACCAAACCTCATTACAATCTCAAAATATTACACTCTCTCTTCCTCTTAATTTTAGATATATTTTTAGGAATTAGTCTAGTTTAAATGAATTTGATGAAAACATTTATTTATTTAAAGCTTATCTCAAGTTAAATTTCTTCAGTTTTACTTCCATGTCCTTTCAAATAACATTTATTTTACTTATTAAACCTTTAGTCTCTAAGGAATGATTGTGCATTCATCGATCTTTCTACCTGTGATTTGTAAAGAAAGAATATCTAGCATTGAGTACTAATAGTTTTTTCCTCAAGTATCTGTATAGTTTTTACTTTCTTTTTATTTTTAATAATTTTGATTAAAAATTAATTAGAAATATATATGTCCATAAATATGATCTTGCTCTTTCATTCAATCTCTTCATCTTTAAAAACAAAACAAATAAGAGTTGAAAATTTATGTTCACTCGAAAACCTGCATAGAAATGTTTATAGTCTTGTTTCGTAATTGTCAAAACTTGTAAGCAACCCAGATATCCTTCTGAAGGTGAATGGATAAATAAATTGGTACATCCAGACAATTTATCAATGCTAAAGAGAAATGTGTCATTAAACCATAAAAAAATATGAAGGAACTTTAGACACATCACTAAGGGAAAGGCTATCTAATAACTATCTAATTCCAACTATATGACATTCTAGAAAAGGCAAAACTATGGGGACAGCAAAAATGCCAATGATTATCAGGAGATGGGTGTAGGGGGAGGATGAATAGTTGGAGAATGGAGGTTTTTTAGGGCAGTGAATATCTACATGATATTACAGTGGTGGATGCATATAATTTTTCCAAGCCCATAAATGTGCAACATCCAAAGTGAACCAGAATCTCTCAATGATTATGATGTGTCAATGTAGGTTCATCAGTTGTAACAAATGTACCACTCTGGTGGGGGGTAAATAATTGGGAAGGCAGCTTATACTTGGGTCAGGGTCATATGGAAAAATTTGTACTGTCTAAATTTTGTTTTGAGTTTAAAATGCTCTAAAAAGTAAAATATTTAAAATACTAACAAACATAAGGCTGAAAAAGATTATTGGAAATAATATATTTAAAAATATTATTTTTTTAAAAAGATCTATTGCAGCCCTCCCTGGTGACGCAGCGGGTTAAAGCACAGCACTGAGAAGATAAAGCCACTTCTGCATGAGTTCAATTCCTGCCTGCCCCGGAGGTGACCACATGGCGTGGCAGACCTTTCCTGACCCGCCTGCTGCTCCCCTCAGCAGTGTACTTCGTCCATCTGCCTGTTCTGCTCCCCAGTCTGTCTCTGGTGAAGCCTCTCGCCACCCCTGCACCTCTGCCCTGTACCCCAGTTCTGTATGCATAAATAAATAAATCTTTAAAAAAAAGATGTTCAGAAATTTCCAAAAAAAATTAAAAAAAAAAAAAAGGATCTATTGCATAGAAGAACTGGGGTATATGCTGGGGGGCAGGAAGGTGAGAGAATTCATGAGAGATAGAGTGGGGAGCAGACAGGTAGATTTACTGACATACACTGTTGAGTGGAGCAGTAGGCAAGACAGGAGATATCTGCTGTGCCATACATATGTGGGTCAGCTCCCTGGTTAGGGATGGAACTCAAGTCATTGAGGAGATCGTGCTATGACTTAACCCTTAGGCCACCAGAAAGGCCTCATTTTAAAATATTCATTTTAAAAAAAGATTTATTTATATATGCATACAGAACTGGGCTAAAGGCAGAGGTGCAGGAGCAGTGAGAGGACTCACCAGGACAGAGTGGGGAGCAGAACAGGTGCATATATGAAGGGTGAAATAGGAGTGGTCTGCTGCACCGTGCAGACCACCACCAGGGCTGGGGATTGAACTTGCACTGAAGTGGCTGTGGCTAGCTTGCAGTGCTGCACTTTAGCCCTCTGTGCCACTTGGGAGGGCCTATTTTAAAACATTCTAATCGAGCTCTTGGTTTAAAATAAATGTATACTCTTTATTATTAAAGCTATGGTAAATACAGAAAAGTGTAAAGAAGAAAGTATATACCGATTTAAAAAATTTATGAACATCTTCCTGGGTTATTAAATACAAAGAGAAAACTGAATTGTGGCTTAATGTTCTGGACCATGGCTATATAAATAATTACCTATAGCTACACTGAGGTTGCTACCAATTTTTTGCTATTATAAATAGTACTGTCATTATTATAATATATATTTATGTGTATATGTATACATATTTATGTATATATACTTATATGTGTGTGTGTATATATATGTATGTGAATCCTGTTTTTGTGGTATTTGCACCTTTTCTAAGCACAACTACATGATTTGTTAGGGCTACCAGTCCCTGGTCCCACTTTAACTCTTTTGCACTGATTCTCCCAGTAATATTACTTAAAGGCCACATTTCAGCTCTCAGAATAATCTGTCTTTGAAGTAACATTGAAGCAGCTTTCAGTTTTCACACAATAGCTCCATATCAGCTAGGTCCACTTCAGTCTCCTTCCCTGGTTTCTTTTCTAGGAAACATTCTTGTCCTTTGTGCCTTTTGGGAGGATGGGAGTCCTGCCATTCTGTGGCCAATTGGGACTGGATCTGTGCCCTTGAGCCTCAGCCTAGTCACTTCTTTGTGTAAATGGAGAAAAGGACCATGGGAGGCTTTATTTTCATCCCTCGCAGTGAGAGGATGCTTGGTCAGATTCACTTTGGCAGCCAGCATACAGGTCTTTTTTGTTTTTTATAGGGGAAGGCTCTTACTGGGTTTCAGGAAGAGAGGGGGTTTAATTACCAACATGACCCCAACAGTCTCAGACTCTGCCTTGTGGCTTCTCTTTCACTGCACGATTTGCATGTATTTGTTGGAAAACACAAAGACTTCCAGGAACTGCTAGCAAGCCAGGCTCATTTATGCTTCCGAGTAGATACTGGATTCCTTGTTCAGCTAAAATACATCTGTAAAAGTCTTGGACTTTAATGCCCAACTGATGAAATGAGGTTTTTGTTGTGCTGAAACCTTAAGACAGTGAAGTCAAATTTATAGACTGGCAAGAAAGGCAGAAGACATTTTGGCCTAACAGTAAAAAATTAGTGGAACAATGAGAATGCAACAAAAGTGTCTAAGAAAACCTGGGCAAATCTGAAATGGTGTCACAAATACTAAAGTAATTTTTGAGCTGAGGTTTGAAGGACGAGTTTGCTAAAAGGACAAGATAAGGGGTGTTGTGTTAGTATAGGCAAAGCGGTGGGCGCATATGAAAGCATTATGTGCTTGAGGTGCAGCTTATATGCGAGGAGACATAGATTTGGGAAACTATTTCTATTATGAGACTATAAGTGATCTCTATATAAACAGGTGTTTGGAGATAAGGCTGAGCAGGGAGACAGAAATCAGACCATGGACAGCTTAACAGCTTTGAGACCTTACAAGTTTTGCTAGACAATGGTCCTTGGAGCCCAAACCATTTCAGTGGATATGGTAATGATTGGGGGCAGTTGCTTTGTTTTATTCCACCATAACCCAGGCCTCTTTTGAATCTTTCTTGTTTCGAGTCAGAGCACTCGGGTCAGCAGTCTGACTCTTCCACTCATCTTCTAAAATGAGGCCTATGAGAAGACCACACTGATCACAACAAGGCTTAAAAGCAGCGTTATCTTTTCTAGGAAATTTCAGTCCATGTTTTGAACTTATTAATGGGATTATTATCAAAGTATACACAGAATTATTTTTTACTTAGAATGCATTTGTATGGACAGGAGCCAAGTAGAGAGGTAAGAGTGCTATAGCAGATATGTGAGATAGTCTTAAAAAAAA
>NW_004567118.1:23038797-23056877 GCF_000260355.1 Condylura cristata | reverse complement strand
TCCGGGGCAGGCGGGAATCGAACTCATGCGGAAGTGGCTTCAGATTCTCAGTGCTGTGCTTTAACCCGCTGCGCCACCAGGGAGGGCCCTTTTTTCCCTCTTTTAAGGGATTACATAAGGGACTTACTTTCCTGAGCTCTACTGGCTAAATGTTTCCCTGAAATGGAGCAATGAAGTTTTTAGGACAATAGGAAAAAGCACTGGCCATCCATGTCAACTAAATATACTCTTAAGTACACATTAGCCTTTCAAATAGACTAACGAAGTGGTGACCTACTTTCCTGCAGAAAGTCAGGAATCAATTCTGTCTTCCTTTTTGGCTCTGAATACTAGCACTGCCATTTATTAAGTGTGTGACCTCAGAGGGTTCTTTTAATCTCCCAAGCTTTTGTTTCCTCATGTGAAACAAAAAGAGAAAACAACACCTCTCTTGAATGCTTAGCCTAAGAATAAATGAGACGACCTTTAAGGAAGTGTGTACCTGACACAGAGCAGGTATAAAATAATTGTGGTTGAAGCAGATCCTCTGGTGCCAGGTTGCTTCAGTTCAAATGCCAGCGCTACTACTTATTAGCTGAAAGACCTTAAGCAAATTATTGTACCTTTCACTATGCCTCAGTTACTCACCTATAACTTGGGAAAAGTAATCGGATTATTTTGATGATTAAGTAAGATTATGTGTTTAGTATGGTTTTTGGCACAAACAATAATGGTTTAACACATATTGATAGCTACTATTATGGGTGTAAGTCCTCCATAAATCTTTCCTTCTTTTCCTCCCCTTCATTCTTTGAGTCATCTAAATAACTTAAAGTAAGATTCCAAAGCCCTACTTTTTCTGGGCATGAAATGAGAAACGGAAGACTAAAGGTTTCATATTACTAGGAACTGTATTGTGTCCTTCCAAAATTCATGTGTTGAAGCCTTAACCTCCCTAAGCGGCTGCATTTGGAGGTAGGATCTTTGGGAAGTAACTACAGTTAAGTGAGGTCACAAGGGCGGCACTGAGTTCTATAGGGCTGATGACTTTATAAGAAAAGAGAATATGTTCTCTTCTCTCCATGTGAATATACAATGAGACATAGACTTGTTTGTAAGTCAAGAAGAAAACATTCTCCAGAAAATGATCCCACTGGACTTTGATCTAAGAATTCTGTCTCCAGAACTGTGAGAAAATACATTTCTGTGGTTGAAACCATCCAGTCTTGGGTATTTTGCTATGGCAGTTTGAACAGACTAAGATATGTTGTTCCCCTGAATCTTCAAATTGGCTTCTTTTAAGATATACAAAAAATGTAATTAAGTCAGATGACAAGAGTAAAGATCTTGACAATTAAGCCAAGATCTTTAGTTTGACTAGAGTTTTTCCAACTCAAATCTCTTAAAAAAAAAAAATCTTACATTACTGGGTTAATGTTGACATTATACCGGTAAGAGTCTGTGTGCAAATGGAGCATCTTAGCAGCACTCCTCATTTTTATTATAACTATTACTAAAAGTCAAATTACAGCATACATCTACAGAATAAAAGTGAATCATATCATCTTTAAGAAAATGAACAAATGATTTCTTTCACAAATAGCCTTTCAAGTTTCACAATGCAGGAAGTTTAGGAACAGATATTAAATAACTTGCCCAGATAATGCAGTTAACCTGGTAAAGCAGAGGTTTCAGCACAGGAAGGCTGGCTTTAGATTTGTACTCTTTATTTATTTAGCTTTATCCTGGTTATTCATCATTGTTGTGGAGACGAGTTGGGTGTAGGCCAGAGGTGCAGCGGGTGAAAGAGACATAGTGGAGAACAGAAAAGGTGTATTTATTGAAATACACTGCTAAGAGTAGCAGTAGGTGAGACAGGAGAGGTCCACTGCCTTCATTTGTACATTCCAAAATCAACTGGCATAGATAGAGATGATCCCAACAGTTTACATTAAGCCAAGTAAAGTGAAAACAAAAATTGAAATGTTTTCCTGTTTCTTTGCAGGGCATCAAAGTGAACAGAAGTCCCCCCCAAATCTAACACAATTCCCAACAACAATGCCTAACAGAATGTGGAATATCTTTTATAACCTTCAGTTAACCTAGTTAATGTTGAGGTGTTAGGTGTGTTCTCAATTAAATCATTAATACGTATAAATTGCCTGTCCTTCCCATAATTATTTAACATAGTTTAAGGAATTCCACTGCAATAGAAGTGGAACAGAAGAGAGACATGTTAAAAAAATCGAAGATGACATTAGGATTATTTGTAGATGACTCACTTATAAAACCTGGGACTCAATAAAAGAAATACACATAAAAATCAATAAATCTTCTATTACCAGCAGTAAAATGGAGCCCTCACCTCTGCTTAACCTACCTTTTGTTCTTTGCTGTGCATTTGACACTTAAAATAATCTTCTTCTTCTGCACCCTGAGTAGTCCTAAACCTATGTCCCAGCTTAAGACAAGCCTTTAAACCTTCCCTACCCTAACTGAATGAAAAATCAAGTCTATTTGGGCTATAACACACACAGGTTTTACAAGACAGCAAGACAAAATGAGCATCTTTTTTCTATAGCCATTACAGCACTCTGCAGAATATACTAGACACAGGGTTTCCCAGTGTCTAGTTGATACTACAGTGACAGATGTTAGTGATAGTCAATCATGTAGGGCAGGAGGCCTGAGAGGAAATCTGCCAGGGACTCCTGAGTTTTCTCTCTATATAAAGACATGTGCAGGGGGAAAACATCCCCTTCTTGCCAGGACACAGTTGTGTCTGCATGTGACAACTAGGACTGCTACAATCACTTGGTAACTGTGGGAAGCCTGTTTATGTGATAAAAACAGTGGCATAGAAAAACTGTAAGGACTCAGGATTTTGATGATGTTGGGGAACTACCCTAAACTTGTCTTGCTTCTGGTTGACTCCACATCTTGAGACAGATCTTACTGTTGGAGCCACAAACAGATTCAACACTCATTGCAAGCTATTACACTTTTTCATATCTACTTGTCAGTAGATACTCATTTTAATCTCTAAGGGTATAAAACAAAACAAATTAGGACTAAGTTTAGTGGAGTGATGTAGAAAATAATAATAAACAAATGGTGGGTGAGAGGAGTGGGTTCCTTCTTTGTATAGAAACATGAAAACCTCTACTTTGGCAATTCTTCACTGGACTTTTCCCTCTTCACCTATTCTTTTTTATTTTCTTCACCTAGCCTTAAAGTAACATGTCACTTTAAAATGTTTTAAGTTGTAGTATCACCTTCTTATAAATTACCCCAAAAATAGAAAAGGAAAACCTCAAAAAAGGGAAGCAAGTACAAACTAATTTGTAGTAAATTGCAAAAGCTAGGTTGAGATTTTTATTTATTTATATTTTAAAAAAAGATTTATTTATTTATTTATGCATACAGAACTGGGGCGCAGGCCAGAGGTGCAGGGGCAGTGAGAGGACTCACCAGAGGCAGAGTAGGGAACAGAACAGGCAGATTGATCAAGTACACTGCTGAGGGGAGCATGGGGTGGGTGAGGAGAGGTCTGTTGCACCTTTTGGGTCCCCCCTGGGGCTGGGGATTGAACTTGAACTGAAGTGGCTGTGGCTCGCTTGCAGTGCTGTACTTTTAGTCCACTGTGCCACCAAGGTGGGCCTAGGTTGAGATTTTTAAAGCTAAGGAGGTTATTAAGCCCCAAATGTTGTGATACAAACCACAATTGCTGTTATATAGGTCTCTGATTTTATTTTTATTTGAAGAGTCAGGTCAGTAACAGTAAAGTAAGTTATATTTATATGTGCCTCAAAATAGTAGGAGAAAAGGTGTGTTGTTTGGTACTGAAATTTTTTTTACTACAAAAGTTTTCAAATGAATGTAAAAGCTAAAACTATAATGAACATTCATGTACCTTCCACTGAGGTTCAACTGTTAATATTTTGCCATTATGGTTTAATCTATATAGGTATTTTTTCCTGAACATTTTAAAATAAACTGCAGACATCATGATGAGAGTCATATTATATTAGCCTTGGTTTTCAATATCTGCTTTTCTAAGTATATAAAGATAAAAGCCCCTTTTCATGTTAAGGATTTTATGAAATCCTTAAAAAAATCAAAGAAGAGGCCCTCCCTGGTGGAGCAGCGGGTTAAAGCACTGCACTGAGAAGCTAAAGCCACTTCCGCATGAGTTCGATTCCTGCCTGTCCAGGAGGTGACCACATGGCGTGGCAGACCTCTCCTGAGCTGCCCACTGCTCCCCTCAGCAGTGTACTTCGTTGATCTGCCTGTTCTGCTCCCCACTCTGTCTCTGGTGAATCCTCTCACCCTCCGCATCTCTGGCCCGTACCCCAGTTCTGTATGAATAAATAAATAATTCTTTAAAAAAAAAAAAAATCAAAGAAGCCCCTTCCTGGTGGCTCAGTGGGTTAGGATGCAGCGCTGAAAGCTAGTCATAGCCACTTCAGTGAGAGTTTGACTCCCTGCCCAGAAGTGATCACATGAAACAGCAGACCTCTCTAGTATTGTCTGCTGCTCCCCTCAGCAGTGTACTTCGTAGATCTGCCTATTCAGATCCCTGCTTGAAAATATTTCATACATAAAAAATGGTAAGTGGGGACAGACGAAGCAGGTTCAGTAAGGATTGATGACTACTGAGATTAGGTAATAGGCATATGGGAATTTAGGATACTGTTCTCTATACTTTTGGTATTTTTGAAATATTATAAACTTTTTTAAAGATCTAAGAGAAGTAGCTATTTTGACACAAATCTGAACAGAAGTTGAAAAAATGTATTTTCATTACACCGTCATTTAAAAACAAATGTGAAACTATTTTAAGTTGACTTCTCAAATAAGATGTTCTTATCCACCCACAGTAGCTTTTTTGTCTTTTGAGTGTATCACTGCATATTTATTGCCACTGAATTTCAACACTGTTAAAAGATAAGTTTACCTGTTGTCAATAATTTGTACACTGGAGGGTGGAATCCCCAAGACACTGCAGCTCTGCAAAAGTTCTTTCTTACGAATCTCCCCTTGATTGTAGTAATTTCCTGAGGATAGCAAATATATAGTGGTAGGTTTCTTTAGATTGAAGCTCTATCTTTTCACTTTTTCTTATCTTGCTCACGAAAGGAATTAAACTACTTGAAATATTTGTGGCTATGATAAAAAGTTGAAGAAAATACAATATTAAGCTTACTCTTACATAATCTTGTGAAGCTACTAGTAGCACAAATCGTTTGAATAACCATTCAAACCTTCCAGTGTCTGTAGTTACCGTGTTTGTCGGTTTGCATTACAGTCACCTATTGCAGGCATCATGGTATATCACAAAAGCAACTGATTAAGGGTTGACTCTTGTAAAACCACTGATAACAACTGGGGTATTGCCACACTGTTTTACATATTGAGAATCCTGAAATATTTGTTACATACTTATTTAATAAAGAGACAGCTTCCTGCCTCTTCAGGCATCATTCAGGAAAATGTATTCTTTTGAGGAGCTTAGCAATTCTAGCATGATTATGGGGGATCTTGACCACACTGGGACCCCAAATAGATTACATATTATTTTCCTAGTATACTTCTAAGAATAATTTGGTAAGTACAACTCCTCTGTATCCTTACAAGTAATATACAATGAAGCTTTGTTACCACTTAAATTGCACTTACATGTGTAAATGTCTAACTAATATACCACTTAATTAAATTCTCTAGCAAATAATTGCTTGTGTGATTTGTACAAGTAACTTTTCTGAGCCAGTCTCTCCACCTGTCAAGTGTGAACAGAAATTGAAAAAATACTTAGGCTTTCCTGGGAATTAGATGATAATTTATGAAAGTTCTTTTCTCCACTTTTTTTTGTCTTTACCTTCTTCATCCTCTTCTACCTGAATGTCAATTCAGTTTTATAAACCAGATCAAATGACATTTCCTATGGGAAAGCCTTCATCTACTTTTCCTGGCAAATAATCATTTCCAGTAGTCTATGTGTAAGTATAAACATTTCTCCATGGTTGGATTTATTTCCTAGTGTCACTGACTTTAAAAGTCATGGTCTCACTCAATTTTGTATCATCCTGATGTCTAGCACCCTGTAGGCACTCATGCAGGACTGAACAAAGAGAGGTACCCCTTACTGTCCAGGATATCTTAGAGGAAAAACTCCTTTGTGAATCCTTTAAATTTTGGCAGGGCTTTCTCCAGTGCCAGTTTTGAACTGTTTGAAGCCACCATATTGTATCCAATAAAGAGATGAACCCTAAACAGGAACTCAAGTAATAATTTAATTTTGAATTGTTCTCATCACAAGTTTTTGGATTTTAAGTCAGATAGAGACCTACAGTTAGTTTGTGGACATTTCAGTTTCTTCCATTCCCATATACATACCTTCTCCTGGTTTGTTCCAAAGTTTTATCATTGTTGACAGAGTCTAATATGCTAGCGATGTGATTCTTAAGATGCTGTGCATATCAGACACATTAAGGTTTGAGAAACTACTTAGAACTGAGTCTAATGTTCTCTTGGAGGTTTTATTGCTATGTGTTTGAATTAAGGATTTAGGAATTCAAAGTCAGAGATAATTATAACATAGTCACCATGTTAGGTGAACATGTAGCCATTTCAACAGTGTTTAAGATCTCTTAGCAGCTCTCAACTGACATTTTAAAACAGCGTCCAAGTAAAGAGGTACATACTGGGATGCACAAGATAACCTGGTGGGGTGGAGGAAAAGCTTTACGAACTTCTGTTGCTTATCTTGTCCTTTATGAAAGTCCACTTTGGTTACTGTCTTGTAAAGTACACATAACTTTATTGCTCTATCTACTTAATGTAATTATGGATAAATATACAAATAATGGGGGCATTTGTTCAAAAGTTTTTACAAATAGGAAAATGTGACCAAAAAGTTTGGAGGTCATTTTTCTAGAAAACAAAATAAATGGAATATAGATTTATTTATATAGAACTATATCACGTGTATATAAACTCATGCAAATCGTATGCTTAGTGGTCTTCTGCCTTCCAATAACTTATACTTCTCAGTAATAATCAGCATTCATAATCACATCTAATAGAAGTTAGTACTTTGTAAAGACCCAAATTTATATACCACAATAAAGGCATAGTTTAATTTAAAAACTTAATTTATTCATTCTAAATAGGTAAAGTATTTACATAAAAATAAGAAGGAACAAATCATATACAGCAAAGAGAAAACAAGACCCTCTCTTGCTCCTTTGGTTTTTTAAAGATTTTATTTATTTTTGTGTAGAAGAACTGGAGTATAGGGCAAGTGGGGGTTGTGTCGAGGATTCACCAGAGGCAGAGCATGGAGCAGAAGGCTGATTTACTGAAGTAAACTGCTAAGGAGAACAGCAGGAAAAAAAAAGAGAGGGCTGCTGTGCCATGTGGGTTAGCTCCCTGACCAGAAATGGAACTCGGGCCATTGTGGTCATAGCACTAAGGGGTGGCCAGGCTTCTATTTTGGAAGTTTTAACTTATTAGAATTGAATTTATTAGATTGGGAATCAAGGCATTGTATTCGAATACCTGGCCTTCTACTAATTTCATGAATCTGAAGAAATTCCTTATGTTTCGGGAATGCTAGCAAAGTTATTCCATGATCATGACCAAGATAATTCTAAAATGTTGGAGGAAGGAAAAAGGTGAACATCTTCTCAAACATAAAAGAGGGGTGTTTAGTTCTGTACTGGTTAGGACCTATGCAGGAAAACAGAAACTATCAAATATTGATCCTTCCATATGCAGAAATGGAATGCAAAGAAGTTGATATATAACAGAGAGTTATAGGATGAAATAGGGAATCTTGAGTGAATCAACCCAGAGAATAGAAACAGCAAGGAGAAACTACTAAACCTAGGGTGGAGAGATAAAAGGAGGCAGTGTTAATAGAGTCCAAAGATCTTGGCTCCTCAGCGGAAACTGAAACCAAAAGAGCTGAACCCTCTTCCATTAAAACGTATCCATAGAACTCAGTTGGAGAAACCATGCTTTAAAAATGACGCCAGAATAAAAAAATGCACAAAGGATTTGTATAGGCATTTATCCAAAGATATACTAATGGCCTGTAAAAGCAAGTAAAGATGCTTCAATACCATTCACCACTAGGGAAGTGCAAGTCAAAACCACAATGACATATTTCACATCCACTAAAATGGCTAAAAGAAGAAAACTAAAAACCCAAGTAAAACAAAAATGGAAAATTGTAAGTATAGTTGAGGATATGGAGAAATTAGAACCCTTGTGCATTGTTGGTAGTATAAAAGGTCATCTGCTGTTTGAACAGTTTAGTGGTTGCACTTTAGTGATTTCTCAAAAATTTAAGCATAGAATTACTATACAATTCAGCATCTCTACAGTTAATTTTAGGTAAAAAATAATTTAAAATATGGATTCAAATAGTTAATTGTTCATAGCAGTAGTATTCACAATAGCCTAAAAACGAACACAACAATCCAGATGTCTACAAACAGGCAAAGGGATAAATAATGTGGTATCTGTTTACAAAGGGGTATTACTCAGTTTTAAAAAGGAATGAAGTTCTGATAATGCTACAGTATGGATGCACTTTGAAAACATTATGCTTGGATCCTCTCTGGTAGCTCAGCGGGTTTGGATGCAGAACTGCAAGCTTACTGTAGCCGCTTTGGTGGGAGTTCGATCCCTAGTACCTGGAGGTGATCTGCATGGTGTGGCAGACTTCTCCTGACCTGCCCACTGCTTCCCTCCAAAGGTACTTAGTAATCTGCCTGTTCTGCTCTCCCCGCTCTGTCAATGGTGAATCCTCTCACTGTCTCTGCACCTCTGACCTATACCCCAGTTTGTATGCATAAATAAATCAATCTTTAAAAAAATTCTCTAGGTAGAAGCTTTCCTTTAAAAAAAAAAAAGAAAGAAAACATTATGTTAAGTGAAATAAGTCAGACATAAAAAGACAATTATCAATTTCCATACCAGTGTGGTAGATTTGTTATAACTGATGAAACCACATTGACATATAAGTCCACAGTTTGCATTAGGGCTCACTCTTGATGTTGTACATTATATGAGTTTGACAAATGTATAATGACCCATATTCCATCATTATAATATAACTTTTCATTGCCCTAACAATATTTTTAAAGATGTATTTATTTATGCATATAGAACTGGGGTATAGGTGAGAGGTGCAGGGGCAGTGAGAGGATTCACCAGAGACAGAGCGGGGAGCAGAACAAGCAGACTGATGACATACACTGCTGAAGGGAGCAGCAGGCGAGACAGAAGTCTTGCCATGTCATGTGGGTCACCTCCCTGGCTGGGGATCAAACCTGTGCTGAAGTGTGCTGAAGCGGCTATGTCCAGCTAGATAGTGCTGTGCTTTAACCTGACTCCCCACCAGGGAGGGCCCTTTGCCCTATCAATTCTATGCACCCTCCCCCCTTCCCCCTGGTAACCACTGAAAATTTTAATTATCTGGTTTTGCCTTTTCCAGAATTTCATGTAGCTATGTAGCCTTGTGATTCTGTATTAGCTTTTCTGACTGGCTTCTTTTGCTTAGATATATCCATCTAAGTCTTCTTCATGATTTTTCATGGCTTGACAGCTAATTTTTTTTTTTAATCAAGAATATTATTTCATTATATGGATGTAACACAGTTTATCCATTCATCTACTGAAGGCAGTACCGGTGCATGCAAGTTTTGTCAATTATGAAAAAAGTTGCTGTGAACATGGATGGAGCTGAAAGGGATCATGCTTAAATAAACAGGAAAGAAAAAGAAAACTACTGGATGATTTCACTTATAGCAGGAGCATAAGGGATCAGGAGGAAAAAAAGAGAGAGACAAACAAATGTAATAGATTAAAAATGAAAACAATGAGCAACAATAAACCAGAGACACTATGAGAGTGGAAGGGGAAATCGGATAGGAACTAGGGTGGGAAGAGTGCACTGGACTGTGGTGATGGCACAGGGTGACTTGGTGGTGGGAAGCTCAGGGGGATTACAACTGAGATGAAAAAATGCACAAAATGAAGAATGATGTAAAAACTAAAAAATATAAAATTATAAAAAAAGAAAAAACTTGCTGTGAACATCTTTTTCCAGTCGACATAAGTTTTCAACCCCTTCGGGTAAATATCAAGGAGTGTGATCCTTGGATGGTATGGTATGTTTAGTATGTTTAGTTTTGCAAGAAACTGCTAAACTTACTGTCTTCCAAAATGGTTATAGCACTTTTGCATTGCTACCATCAATGAATGAAAGTGTCTGTTTTTCTACACCCCTATCAGTATTTGGTGTTATTAATGTTCTGGATTTAAGCCATTCTAATAGGTCTCCAGTACACATGGATTTTTAAAAATCTTTTTGCTAAATGAATGATAAATTAACATTAAGACAAAAATAATATAAAATTGTATAAATTGTAATTTCTGTGAAAAATCTATAATGGAAAAAGAACCTGATACAACCAAATGGGAAACGGGATCATGGGCATTTAAAAAAAAATTATTAGAAATAATTTTACATACCACCAAGTTCACCCACTAGATATGTCTGTGCAATCACTTCATTTATACAGCTGCGCAGTTGTCACCATAATTCATAATCCACCAAATCCAGATCATAATCATGGTCCATTTTTGTTTTCTCATTTGGTCTTTTCTGTATTTTTGGAATTCTTTGAAAAGCCCCTTTACTGAAAATTGGGGGAGTTAAACTACAAAACTACTTAAAAAATCACTTCATAGTCTAATGATCTGAATCTACCTCTTCAAACCAGCATGTTTCTTTTGAGCACAAAACGGATTCTAAATGCATCAGGAAGTCCTTTGCTAGAGTCAGAAATAAAACATTTAAGGGTTAACCAGACACAAGGATTCTGTTGGTTATATCGCAAAATCATTACTCTTGATCCTTCTGCAAATACAACAGTCGTAGGTGTATTCACAGCGCTAGCTCCCAGGGCCCCGCCTACAGCCTCCTACCTGAGGAGAAGCATAGTAGGAACACCCGGTGCCTCAGGCGGGCCAAGCCTAACACTGTGGGAGCAAAGAACATGGCTTCGTCGTCTGGGTGCGCGATCACTAGGAGGCTCCGATTTCCGTCTCCCAGCAGGGCAGTCTGCTCTTGATTCTTCGCTCGTACTGAGGCGTTCCATACCCACAGGAAACCACAAGCTAGGACCAAGGCAGCCACCAAACACTGAACCGTCACCACCTCCATGCGCCAAGGCACTGCGACTGCGCAGTAGGGAAGATGTCGCTGACCCTGCCTCCGGCGGGAAAACTGCAGCCGCTGAAATTGCGTTCCGAGTCTAAGCCTTGCCGTCTAGGTCCGTGAATGAAGCATTAAACGTCGAGTTCATGTGGTAGCTTTACACAGATGCCTCCCAGCCGGCCTTTAATGAATTCTCTCCATTCTACGCCGCATTTAATAAGTCTATTCTTGCTCGATTTCAGAGCTGAACTGTGAATCCTGTACGGTAGTTTTTTATCCTTGTCCTGTCAGCACAACGGGTTTAAAGGGAAGCGTTTAAACAGCCCTCGCATCTTTTAGTAAACGTTCTCTCCTAGCTTCACCATTTTAGAATTCATCTCTTGAAACCTGGGACCTCTTCATAATTATATGGCGAGACCATGCCTATCCGGGTGATGCACCGACTTTGTCTTTCCGTCTTAATTTTGGGATGTGGAATGGTGGCTTTTCTAAAGTAAAAGTATGTAGTTACAAAGAACCGTGAGGTCGTTTCAGTGGAAGAGTGAGGCTGAACGTGCCCTCGGTACTCGCCAGGGCTACAGGCTCCTCGGTCGAGAGACTTGTGCTTAAACGACCGATTTCAAGAGCAAATCGGCCTCGCCTGACACTCCAGTGACGTCTTGGTGCAGATTACAGCCGGAGCCTTGGAAAATGACTTGGTAGGTGAGCTTGCACGACTCTGGGCCCCAGCACGTGGGGCTCTCGTCCCCTTCCCGCAGTCCGGGGCCTCAGAAGGCCACCGCAGTCCGGCCGCTCCGCGCCGCGCCGCGCCGCGAAGGGGTCGCGGGGCCAGAGCTAGTTTATCCCATTTTTTTTTTCCCACGCCCGGTGGAAGACCCCGAGGGTCCGGGGGACCGGTGGGCGGCTCCACCTAGGGGCGCAATGGCAGCGCGCAGGGTCAGGCCGAGCACGGCGCTCTTCGGTGCCGACTCCGGTCGAGGGGACCGCCTCCGCCGCCAGACCCAGAAATGTGTGGAGACCAGGCGCGGGGCAGCTCAAGCGTCTCGGCCAAGGTAGGAGCTGCGCTCCGCCAGCTGAGGGAGTCTGCATCCTAAGTCTCCGGAAGGAGGAGGAGCCGCCGCCGGAGCCGCCTCAGCCGCGGCCGCCCGGGTAGGGGGGGGAGGGAGAGGGGTTGAGTCAAGATGGCGGCCAAGGTGGCGAAGCAGCGGCAGAGGCGGCAGCGGCTGCTGGAGTGAGCTCCCGGCTAGCCGCGCCAGGCGAGGTCTCCGGGCAGAGACGCGCGCCAGGGCCGCGTCCTGCTCCTCAGACTGAGGGGCGCGCCGCCTCCCACGCTCCGCCAGCTCCGGGTGAGTAGGCCCGGGCGACCGCTGCCCCGGCCTCTTGGCCCCCGCTCGCCCCGGGGCTGCCGAGGCTCCCCCGGCACTGGCTGCGAGAGCGGCTGCTCTGCCGGGCGAGGGGCGTCGCGGGCCCGGTTAGTCGGGACCCGCCCCGGCTGCCCAGCCTCTTGCCCTCGGTCGCCCAGGGGCGAGTCGGGCGCGGCGGAGAGCTTGGGTTGGGCTAGTGGAGGAGGCTTATGGAGTTTGGAGGAAGAATGGGCTGCGGCCGGGCCGGAGCCGGCTACGAGCTGTCCTGTGGGGAGGGGGTGTGTGGTGCCGAAGGGCCGAAGAGGGAGACCGGGAGCGTCCGGGACCCCGGGTGGGGCCGGCACAGGTGGCGGGCCTGGGCTCCTTGGGGGCCAGAGTTGGTGACGGTCTTTGGAGTGTGGAAGGGGTTAGGGAGGGTGACAGCGATGGGTAAGTGCGTGAAGAGCAAACTAGTTCACCTTTCTAACCAGAATACTTCGGGGTGTAATGGCGAAGGGTGGGTAGCCGTGGAAATAGCAAAGATCGGAACCGTGTACCTTCTGCCGTTTATTATTGGTGTTTTCCTGTGCGAAGCCAATGGATGCACCACTTAAGAGGGATTTGAGAAACTAATTGAGGAATCAGTCATAGTGGAGGGGACACTTAATTCTTCAAATTAACTGGATACATATAATCGTGTTTATGGGAATAAGTGGCATTTCTGAAAAGTGTTAACTCAGGAAGTGTCATTTTTCTTTTTCTGGTAATGCATACCACAGAGCAGCTTCGACAGAGTTCACCTTGGAGAGTAGTGGTATAAATAATCCTAATCTTTGGGGGTAGTATATTCACCTGCATTAGATTTGCTTCCTTAATTGTGTCTCAATTATATTGAAATTTACATTTTTATGAGCACCCTAGTGAGGCAGAGATGGGAGGCAGAACATGACTGTGTGCAAAGAGCAGCAGGCCCAGGATTTTAAAAATGCCTACAAATATTCATTCGTTCAACACATATTGATCAGTAGCTGCTGCTTTTGGGTCACGTGTGATTGCCTCTTGGATACTGAAGAGTGGATGCCATTATTTAATTTCTAGTAGTTTTGGGAAATGTTTGATGTTTCCTTTCATAAAGCTGTTTCATAAATCAACTTGCTTGAACTCAGAAGCAGACCAATTTTAGATTCTGATTTATACTGGGGTAAAAATGACAGTAGAAATAACAAGTTGTTGGAGACATATTGTATCTTATTTTTCCATTGTGTTATAATCCAGTGGAAGTTTACTTTAATATTTATAGTACACAGTTGCTTTGCCTTGCTTTAAGCACACCTGTTCATGGAAATCAAGGTTAATGCATACACATGCACATATATGAATAACATTTAAATACATATATAAGAATGTGATTACTTGCATTACTAAATAGGCTCTCTTTTTACAAAAGGCTTACCATATGTTGAACTGCTCCCCTGAGGAAAAGATGATACAAAGTGCCCTGATTTTTTTCTTTAACTATTTTACACTTTGGAACATGATCAACCTTTCTGTGTTTCAGTTTCCTCAGCTATGATAGTAGGAAAACCCCTGTCTTCCTCCGGTTGGCTAAGAGTTAATAATTACTATGAAATTGCTTTAAGCCGGTTGAAAAGGTTATATTATATTTTTGTGAGGTAGTAACAACTCCTCCTGTACTTCTGAAAAATCTCTCAGGCCATTTACACTTTCTACTTTGTATTTAGGTGTTTATCTTCCTGTTATCTCCTATTGAGGACAGGATAGGCCCTTATCTGATTTTATCTTTACATGTAAGGCACACTGGGTTTTAATTTTTTTTGTGTAGGATATTGACAGGTAAATGTTGAATGAATACACATTGGATACTAATCAGAAAAATGCATTCATGTTACAACTTACCAGAATGCACCTGTTGTCTGCTGTGACTTATCTATGTAGCTGTGATTCTCTCCTTCTCTCCATGGCTTCTGGAGGAATACCTCTTTTTTTTTTTTTTTCAAGATTTATTTATTTATGCATAGAAGAACAGAGGCTCAGGCTAGAGATACAGAGGGTGAGAGGATTCACCAGAGAGAGAGAGTGGGGAGCATAACAGGCAGGCCAACTGAAATACACTGCTGAGGAGAGCAGTGGGCATGACAGGAGAGATTTGCTGTGCCATGTGGGCCACCTCCCTGGTCTGGGATAGAATTTGTGCTGCAGTGGCTGAGGATAGCTTTAACCCCCATGGTACCAGGGAGGTCCCTGAAATACCTCTTTTTAACTGGGTGTCTTACTAGATATAATTGTGTTAATTCTTGTTACAACTTATCAGAATGTGCCTGCTGTGCAAACTTAAGCATTTGGCCTGATTTCATTTTTTTAAAAAAAGCACAAAATGCTTAAAGTTAACTTGTGTTGTTGCTTTTTAATTTAATTAAGTTTGTTTCACAAGGCAATTTAGATTATCAAGTATTTTAAAGCTTTTTTTTTTTTTTTAAACTTGTGAACTGCTAAGATTTTCTTGCCATTGCTGTCTGCAGTAGGAAGCACATGTCTTTGAATAGGCCATGGATTTTTTTGTAGGTAAGTGTTAAGTTTTTACTCAGTTTTGGACGTGTGTGTATTTTGTTACTTATCGAATAGCTTTAATTGTATGTTGTAACCTGCCTTAATTTGTAATTGCAAATTCTTATGCCTGGGGATGGTAGAGATCTCACATATTCACTTATTTTTATCTGTTCTACTTCAGATATTGTATTTTATTTAAATACAATTCAAAGGAATAAAGGCTGACCAGAATTTATTATGTATGGATTTACTTTACTTGTTAGATAGACATTTGTGTATTTTAATTTAGTCACTGTTCAACCAGTGTCAACTGCCATTATGTTCATAGCATATTACTAAAGGCATGAAAGGTACAAAATTGAACAGATATGAATGATTCCTTCTCTAGGTTGCTGCTGTTTTGTTCTTTTTATATTTGAATTTGCAAAAAGTACATTTACATGGATGGTAAAGAAAGACTTTTGTTTCTTTTTCTGTCAGGATTTAGGAGTATTGAAAAGCTTCTGTCATGTAGCAATAACTGTGTATGAGGCATCTGTTTTTTATTTTACTGTTCTTGTGGTTTTTCTTGAACATTTTTACTGTTCTGCCATTTTTTTCTATCAGAAAAGTTTGTATGTTCAAAATACTACTTGAATAGTTTTCAGATATATATTTTTTGAAAGGTCCTTCTTGCATTTGGAAGTTCTGTGGAGTTCTTCAGTTTGAATCTTCAATATGTGTTGCTACTACTTTTACTTTAAAGTGATCTGCATTGATTAAAATAAATTGCTGCTAATTTATAGAATTTTAGAGTCAAATGTTGATTTTCTAGTCTTACTTGTTTTACTGGTGAGTAAATTAAGGGTCACAGAAGTGAAGTAATGTGCCTAAATTGCTGTATTTTGACTGTAGCAGAATTCAGTTTGTTGGCAACCAGTCTAGTGGTCATTCCATCATACCCTATATGTATATATACACACACACACTGCATGAGATAGTTCAAGGTGATGAATGACATTTAAAACAAAAAATGGTATGAATGGGGAATGAGATCACTTATTCAACTTAGGTATTGAATTTAAGATACTTCTAAACTTTAAATTTATGCAATTAAAATATATTTTGAAAATTTAGTATTGTTCTATATGGTCACTGAAAATAATTTAACTTGAGGCATAACAGACCTCTCCCATCTTGCCTCAGCAGTGTCTTTCAGTAGATCTTCCTGTTCTCCCTGCTCTCTCAGGTGAATCCTCTCTCCCCTGCCTCCCCCCACACTGGCTTATACCCCAGTTCTTGTATGCATACATTAGTCTTTAAAAAAATTTAAATTTTTAAAAATTTTTAAAAATTTGCTTAAATTAACATGTTTTGTTATTTTACTTTGCTTATCTTCAATATGCTTACTTCATTGATGGAAATTCTATTATGCTCATGGTTAGGTACCTCAGATACCCAAACAGTTGAGTTATTTTGCATATTAGTTGTTGTTTAAATCACCCTCAAACCCTTGGAATTTTTTTTAAGTAAGATACTTCAATTGAGATATTTCAATTGTTAAATAAAAGCTACATCAATAGCCTGATCATGAACTGTATTCTTAATGTTGTGTGAGTAGGCATGCCAGTAATAAACTATTTTTTTTAAAAAAATTATTTATTTATTTATGCATGCATACATACAAGAGTTGGGATACAGATCAGAGGTGTGTGGGGGGGAGAGAATTCACCAGAGACAGTGGGGAGCAAACAGGTGGACTGACTGAAATACACTGCTGAGGGAGCAGTAGGTGAGACAGGAGAGGTCTGCTGGGCCATGTGGGTCACTTCCTTGTCCAGGGATAGAACTCATGCTGCAGTGGCAGCTAATAGCTTCATAGTGCTGAGACTTAACCCCTTGCACCACAAGAGAGACCCCATAATAAACTTTATTTTGAAGGAAAACACACCCACATTCATTTTGAACTGTTGTATCTTTGTGTGAAAACTGGAGCATGGCATATTTCCTTATGCCATTTGGGCTGTTAAATAACATTACATAATAACATGTTGCATTAAGCAGCATTTTTCTTTTACAGTGCTCTTTTCTGGAATATTCTTTTCCTGCCTTACTCTTTTAAACTCTACCACTTCTAAATTCTGCCTATTTTTTTGAGGGCTTGATCACATATCATTTCTTTCAGGAAATCTCCTCCTACTCTTTCCTCCAAAAATGTGTATTCTTCATTCTGGAAATTCATGCTTTACTTATGCTTCTATTAAAACATAGTTATCAGGCCCTCCCTGGTGGTGCAGCAGGTTAAAGCACAGCACTAAGAAACCAAAAGCCACTTTAGCATGAGCTCGATCCCTGCCCCGGAGGTGATGCACATGGCATGGCAGACTCTCCTGACCTTCCAGCTGCTCCCCTCAGAAGTGTACTCCAATGTCAGTTGGCCTGTCCTGTTCCCCACTCTCTCTGGTGAATCCTCTTACTGCTCCTGCACCTCAGGCCTATACCCCAATTCTTTATGCATAAATAAATCTTTAAAAAGCAAAAAGCAAAAAAAATCATAGTTATCTATGTACATGCCCCTTTAGTCTCTATTATTCTATAGCCCATTGTAAGCATGTATCTCAGTTATGGCTTCCTCTCCCCCCACTTTCAGAATAATACTGATGGCCTAGGAAATGTGTAGCAGATATTTTGTGAATGCATGAAAAAGAGCTTAGCAGCTAGAGTTGTTTGGTGCTGTTGTGGAAACTGACAGATACAAATATGGGGAACTTGATGCTGAATAGTTTTGGAAATTAAAATGCAAGTAGAAATTTACCAATGTCACTGAGATAAAATGTCTGCAATCAGTGATTTATCATAGTGTTTCTTTAAAAAATCTCAGTTTAGGCCCTCCCTGGTGGCGCAGCGGGTTAAAGCACAGCACTGAGAATCTAAAGCCGCTTCCTCATGAGTTCAATTCCCGCCTGCCCCGGAGGTGA
>NW_004567118.1:22913759-23038697 GCF_000260355.1 Condylura cristata | reverse complement strand
CCGGGGCAGGCGGCAGGCGGGAATCGAACTCATGCGGAAGTGGCTTCAGATTCTCAGTCCTGTGCTTTAACCCGCTGCGCCACCAGGGAGGGCCTTGAAACTAAACATTTTTAAGGAGGAAATTGTAATTTAACAAATTGCTTAGTTTTGTTCTTGGGTGGGTTTTTTAAAAAAAGATTTATGTATACAAGAACTGGGGTACAGGTCACAGGTTGGGGGAGGGTGAGAGAATTCACCAGAGACAAGAATGGGGAGTAGTGGCCCTCCCCGGTGGCGCAGCGGGTTAAAGCGCAGCACTGAGAAGCTAAAGCCACTTCCACATGAGTTCGATTCCCGCCTGCCCTGGAGGAGATCCACATGGCGAGGCAGACCTCTCCTGGCCCGCCCGCTGCTCCCCTCAGCAGTGTACTTCGTCGATCTGCCTGTTCTGCTCCCCGTTCTGTCTCTGGTGAATCCTTTCACCCTCCGCATCTCTGGCCTTTACCCCAGTTCTGTATGAATAAATAAATCTTTTTAAAAAAATGTCAGTTTACTGGGATTTGGAGGAGGAAGAGAGATTAAATAAGAGATTGATTCATCTTAGAGTATTTGTTTTTCCATATGATGCTAGAACAAAAACGTGTCAATATATATATAGAGAGAATTTGGAGCAGTTTCAATGCTAGGAAAAATTGAACGAACTGGTTGGTAGAGTATTAATATAGAATTTTTGAACCTCTTTGACAGAAGCACTGATTAGTTTTATGTAAAAAAAATTAAAGCTTTGTATTAGTCAGAAGCAAAGGAAAGTGAAGATTACTGAGTTATTTTGACCTCTCCTCCCCCACTGTGTGTACTTGAGGGTAAATAGGAACTGGGGTTTTCCTTTCTTTCTTTCTTTTTTTTAACTTTTGTTACACATTAATACACTGATATCAAACAAGAATATCTAGAGGTTGATAGAGGTTGATTTTTTTTTTTTAAACAGCATTTGCCTCTTAGATCTGATATGAGAGTCACCTATAAGGTTACCTTTCCCCACATAATTTTCTATTTAACTGACCTTTTTGCTGTCACACAAAGTTCAGAGTAATCTGTATTAGGCACTTCATTTCCCTTGGCAATAGCATATAAATTTGTATAATTTTGAAATGTCTGTTTTAAGTAGTAGTGGTAGTGTCTTTGAACACTTAGAGATGTTTACTTTGTATTACTTTTGATTAAGGTTTTTAAATTCATTTCTGAATTATAATGACTTATGTATTTGGAAGGAAACCAAAACTTGTGCTTTCTAGGAGTTATAGCCTAAAATACACATTGTGTAGATATACCAGATGTAGGAGTCTGTAGTCCATTAAATCTCTCTCTGTCTGTCTCTGTCTCTCTCTTTCTCGTGTGCGTGTCCATGTTGATGTATATGTGTGTTGGGAGAGGGCGAAAGGGATGGGAGGAAAAAGGAGAGGTAGAAGACTTTATTACTTATTGTGTGATTAATTTTAGTGAGTGAAGGAGGATGTTATTTTTAAATCTTGTTTTTCATTTATTATAAATAGCATATTATTTTATAGAAGCATACAAGGAAATTGAAATTACATTCCCCAGATATGCTACATGTTTGTTGCATATTCTTTCAGAGCATTTTCTTTGTGTGATTTTCTGAAAATGGGGTAATATGTTGTTCTTTGGTTTATTACTGTGCCATGTTTGTTTATTTAGAGTTACATTTTCATTAGAGCTATATAATATCCCATTATCTGAAAATATCATAATTTGAATAAATATCTTATGTCTAAGCGACAAAACCGTAGTGAATTATTTGTGTGTATTTATTTTGTATACTCTGCAAGCAACTTTATATTTTAGATTCCTAAAGCAGAGTTGGTTGTAACAGGATTAGTGTAGATTGGGGGGGTATTACAAATTGAAACATTTTGACCTAACATTTAATTAGAAGTGGAAAGAAAGTAATTCTAATTGACCTTTTCTCAATCATTGTTGAAGCTAAACATTTTTTTTTTAAAGATTTATTTATTTATTCATACAGAACTGGGGTACAGGCCAGAGGCTCAGGGACGGTGAGAGGCTTCACCAGAGACAGAGTGGGGAGCAGAACAGGCAGATTGACGAAGTACACTGCTGAGGGGAGCAGCGGGCGGGTCAGGAGAGGTCTGGCTCGCCATGTGGTCTCCTCCGGGGCAGGCGGCAGGCGGGAATCGAACTCATGCGGAAGTGGCTTCAGATTCTCAGTCCTGTGCTTTAACCCGCTGCGCCACCAGGGAGGGCCTTGAAACTAAACATTTTTAAGGAGGAAATTGTAATTTAACAAATTGCTTAGTTTTGTTCTTGGGTGGGTTTTTTAAAAAAAGATTTATGTATACAAGAACTGGGGTACAGGTCACAGGTTGGGGGAGGGTGAGAGAATTCACCAGAGACAAGAATGGGGAGTAGTGGCCCTCCCCGGTGGCGCAGCGGGTTAAAGCGCAGCACTGAGAAGCTAAAGCCACTTCCACATGAGTTCGATTCCCGCCTGCCCTGGAGGAGATCCACATGGCGTGGCAGACCTCTCCTGGCCCGCCAGCTGCTCCCCTCAGCAGTGTACTTCAGTGATCTGCCTGTTCTGCTCCCCACTGTGTTTCTGGTGAAACCTCTCACCTCTCCTGAGCCTCTGGCCTGTACCCCACTCTGTATGCACAAATAAATAAATCTTTAAAAAAAAAAAAAAGAATGGGGAGTAGAACAGGCAGATCTGGTGAAGTACACTGCTGAGGGGAGCAGCTGGTGTGTCAGGAGAGGTCTGCCGCCCGTGTGGATCACCTCCAGAGCCGAGGATCAAACTCACACTCAAGTGTCTGTAGCCAGCTTGCAGTGCTGCGTCCTAACCCCTTGCACCACCAGGGAGAGTCTGTTGGGTGTTTTTTTAATGAGAATTATTGACTTTTCCAGATAGATTTGAGGAGCTTTTTACATATTAGGCAATTTACTTATTTGACATGTAGGAACCCTCCAAGTCTTCCCATCTTCCCCCACATATTCTTTTATTCGGTTAGTAGTTATATCTGTCCTAGTATTGTGCTGGCTCTAACCGCTCTAAGTTTACTTTCCTTATTTGTAGACTAGAGATAATGTAAATAACATTTAACATAGTGCCTGGAACATAGTAAATACTCATTAGCTATTAGCTATTTTTGTTATTAGTTTTATACATGGCGTCTGGTTTTCATGCTCTACTTAAAAAGACCTTAGTCCAAAATTTAAAATATTTACCTATCTGTTATACTGAAAAAAGCCATGAGGGATATTTAGTATGCTATTGCTTGTTTTAAGGAGGAAACATAATGTGCACATATTTGTTTGTATATCAGAGTAGATCAGAAGCAGTATCCAAGAAACCGGTAACATTGTTGTGTAAAGAATTGAGTGACTGAGGTGAGAGAGAGAGGAAAACTCTGTGTATCTTTCAGTATTTTTTAAAACAAAGTAGTTCCCAGGCTTTAATATTTTTATGATTTCTTTTCTTTTTTTAATGTATTTTTTGACCTACCAAGGAATTCATTTCTGGTATAGAAAGTGAGAGATATATTTTTGGGTGATATGTTTGGGGTGTATATTCCCCCCCCCAAATTTGTGTTGGCCCATTTAGTGAATAATCCATATTTTTTCTCAGTGGTTATATTTGCAATTTTTTTTTCACTTACTAAATGTGTTGGAACTATTCCTAATCTGTTATGTTCTATTATGCTCTTCTGGTTGCTCTTACTCTTTTACGGTTTTAATATGGGTCGGGTTAGTTATTTGTTCACTTTTTTTTTTTTTTGGACTTTGACAATTCTGGTCTATGTGTTCTTTGGGTTGAACTTTAGAATCATTCTGTAAAGTTGAAAAAACTTCAAATATATTTTGTAAACTTCTTACCTCTGTTGTTCAATGAGTATGTTTTATAATCAAACAGGGAATTTATATTCTAGTGGAAGAAGGCTGAGTTTAAGTAAAAAAACTGATCCATTTCAGATTTGTAGTCCATTGTAAAATGGGTTGCCTGACTGTGGCTCCTCTTCTATGTGCTTAAAAGGGTCTTATAATGAGATTCAATTGGAGATATACAAAAAGGTTAAAGAGTTTATTTATGAAAAAAAGGTGAAATGAAGAAGAGAGTAATTCAGGGAGAAAGAAAGATGAATTAGGGAATGTGTCCTACCAGTTCTGCTGAGCTTGGACCACAATAGCATGCTGAAAACTTGTGAAAACCCAGAAAGCCCCTCAAAGCCCAGATGTTTGGTTATATACCAATCCTGGCTGCTTAATTCCCCAGCAATTCTGGTGATGACATAAGATTTTTAGTCCTTGGAGCCTTGGGTGGGGGTGGGGTGGGGGTGATGTCCATAAAATCTGTGTTTGTGGAGTTCACTTAGGACACCTTTTCTCTCCAGCACTATAATGGAACAAAAGGTAGTGTGATTGAGAGTTATTGGTGGGAGTATTATCCAATAGATGGTTGGGATAGACCTTTCTGAGGAGATGCCAATTGGACTTAGACTGTATAGGAGCCAGTCACATGCATGAGCCAATAAGAGCATTTCAGGTAGAGTAAAGAAGAATAAGGACCTGAGATTGGGCCTCCGTGGTGGTGCAAGGGGTTAAAGCAAAGCACTGTAAAGCTCTCTGCAGAATGAGAGTTCCATCCTCTGCCAGGGAGGTGACCCACATGGCTCAGCAGACCTCTTCTGTCTTTCTGGCTGCTCCTCTCAGCCATGTATTTTAGTACATCTCCCTGTTCTCGTCCCTACTCTGTTCCCAGTGAATCCGCTCACCCTCCCCACCTCTGACTTGTATCCCAGTTCTCGTACACATAAATAAAACTTTAAAAAAAGACCTGAGACAAGGAAGGGTTTGGTGCCAGGGTTTGGTGAGAGAACTAGAAGAAAGTTCTTGTTGGGACTAATGAGCAATCAAAATCAGGAAGGTAGGACCTGTGGGTCATAGTGAATAGCTGGGATTTTATTTGACATGCTCTGACTTATGACTTAAAAAGAACATTTTTTTTTAATGGGGAAAGTATGGAATTGGAAATTCTAGTTAGGAGATGAGGATGATAGTAGTGGTGATAGAGAAGCAAAGAGAATTGGGGTTGGGGAATGGGGAAGGAAGACTGGGACTTGCTTTTGGAGTGTTTGTTACTGAGCTAAGCACTGCTAAGTACTCGGGAAGCCATCTGAATAAGAGTCTACAGAGCCTGGTGGTTTTGTTTGTAAATTTTAAGTCAGCCCTCCCCCACCTACCCACTCATTTTATTTTGGTATACCTGTTAGAAATAATCTGTTCATTAGCCCGTTTTATTTTGCTTCATAACCTTTAACAGTCTCTGTTAGTGGGTCAAAGGGGAGGGAGTAGAACATGATCTTTAAGATCTGAGTTAAAAAAAAAATTACCTTGGGTAAGTTGCTTAGCTTCTATAGCCTTAATTAAGAATAATAATGAAACTAGTGTTTTAGGAGTGATCATGCCACCAAGCTTTACTATACTGTGGAGGACAGTATAGCCAGGGCTCCATAAATGTTGACTTTTTATTATTTTCCTTAGGTATTATCATATGTATTAGTTCTGGCTAGCCATCTAGAGTTAAAAATTTCCTAATCTCAACACACTGTTCTTTATTATGTGTTTTTTTTTTTAAAGATTTATTTATTCATACAGAATTGGGGTACAGGCCAGAGATACAGAGGGTGAGAGGATTCACCAGGGACAGAGTAGGGAGCAGAACAAGCAGATCGAGATCGACGCAGTACACTGCTGAGGGGAGCAGTGGGCGGGTCAGGAGAGGTCTGCCACGCCATGTGGGTCACCTCCGGGGCAGGCAGGAATCGAACTCATGCGGAAGTGGCTTAGTGCAGTGCTTCTTAGGGCAGTGCTTTAACTGGCTATGCCACCAGGCAGGGCCCTCTTTATTGTGTTTTAATGGATGAGGGAGCTGACAAATAGTTGTTCATTTTGGCTTTGAAATTTATTCTTACAGTGGAAGGAGTGACTGTTGCTCAGTGCAGAGGATTTGTTCAATATAGTGCAAATTTACCACAAAGTTCTCAGTTGCAATGGTGGGGAAATTTTTCCTTTCTCACTCCATGTAGAAATAAAAACAGTATTTTTTAAAATCAAGAATTATTTATTGAATAATTAAACAAGTGATTAATGTTATTAATGTTTTTCTTTCAATGTCATACTTTATTGTATAGGATACATTAGCCTGAGCTTTTTTTTTTAAAAGCATCTTTTAATTGAACTTCTAAGTAAGATTTCATAATGTTAATGGCATTCCCCCATTGGATTTTTTTTTTAAGGGAAGAATGCTTTATTTTATAGGAGAAAATTACTCAAATTTAGTACCACTCTGCTAATTTTGGACAAATTACAGAATTCTCTTAAGTGATCTTTAGTCTTTTCTCCTCTCCTGGAAAGCTGTACTCTGAGGAAGGCTCAGGAAGTTGGGCTCATTACTGTCAGGTTAGAGAATCTTAAAGTGGTTGGCATACCCCTATGGGTGGTCCTTCTAGCCTAGCATACATTTAGAATTGAAGTAAAGCCCAGCTGCTTTGTGAAAAGTAGTGTGACTTGTTTCAGTTTAATGATTATTGCAGTAGATACTGCAATGCCATAGGCCATTTCCCTATTTCTTATTTTTGCACCATAAGGTTTTATTATTTGATCATTTACAAACATTGAATTGTATATTTTGTAGGATCCTTTTTCTGCTCTGATGAAATGTGAGCTTCAATCTTTATTGTGACCGTTGGTGGAGTCATTCTTGCTCATCTAAAGAGGCATCTGCAGTCCTGCCACAGTGAAGTATATTTTTAGCATTTTTTCCAAGATAACTTAGGCCACCTTGAAGCCCTACCCAAGTTCATTTTGGTTATGCAAAGATTGTAGGCTAAAAGCCAGGAGTTCCTAGTGAGACAGGATTGGATTTTTGGGGGGGGGGGGGGAAGGAGGAGGGATTGTTTTTGTTATTGCAAGATAAATTTCCTGTTGAGTCATAGAGATTGTGTGTGCATGTGTGTTTTATATTGGAAAATTCAAATAGGAATTTAAATGGACCATTTCATTTTACTATATTTATTGCCTATTTACTAAATATCGGGCATAGTTTTTGTTTTACATGTAAATTTAGCTAAAATGTGTTCTTCTCACTTATAACAATTACATCTAATTTTACTTTTTCCCATCCTAAAATATGATTATGTGTTTGTGACATCAAGGGTTTGCTAATAGAACCTTAACTAGTTTTCTTAAACATTTCACGGAAACGTTTTACATTTCTTGAGTCAACTATGTTACTAACCCTGAGTTAATGAGTTGTGGTGCTATGAACTGAATTTAAAATGCAAAATATCACTTAAGGTGTTCTCTTCTTCTTTAAGCTTTATGTTCAACCAGATTCTTCATTTCAGTTGTTTAAAACTCTAAAAGTGTCATGCGGAAAATATGTCACCCCTGGTTTGGGGTGAGGATGGAAGACAGGATCCAGAGAATGAAAAGATGAATCAAAATGTTTCTCCTTTGCATATAAATACATTTATTAAAGTGTAAAATGTTTGAGGAAAGAGTGTACTGGTTAAAAAACAAAACCCTCTGAACACAGTTTTTGTCTCATGGATGTTTTGAGGAAGGAGTTCAAGTGGTCTCCAAGTCTCTGTTGTAACCAGGGTTAGGGTCTGCTTTGACCCATAAACTTGCATGTCCGTAAGGTCTAATCTTTGATTTTGGTGACGTTTTATTACTTTCCTACTTACAAATATGGTAGCACTTGTAAATAAACCTATTTTTTGAGGTAATTCAAGTTAAATCACTAAAATCACATCATAACTAGGATATTATGAGAGATTGCAGAAAAAAGGGAAAGTGGACAAATCATTTGACGCATTTAAATGACAATGGATGCAAGTGTTGAACTCAGGAGTTGTTGGTGAAAATTAAAGCAATGACATCAACACAACTGTGCTAAATAGATTTTTCACAGGTAGGTCACTTCTGGAAAAACTTTGAGCTAATGTTTTTCCTTTTGCCTCTACCTTCCATTTATAATTATATTTGCTTAGGGTATTCAAGTTCAGAGATAGGTTGTATGATCAGAATTATTAGTGCAGAGTTAGGGGTGCAGATCAGAATTATTCTGACAACTTTTATAAGATCTGAACATTCAAGAGGTGAAGTATTCTACAGTAATAAAAGAATGATGAAGCTCCTTATGAATGCATGAGAGAGATTGTCAAGATTTTTTTTTTTTAAGATTTATTTATTTGTACATACAGAACTGGGGTACAGGTCAGAGGCTCAGGGGTGGTGAGAGGCTTCACCAGAGACAGAGCGGGGAGCAGAACAGGCAGATCGACGAAGTACACCGCTGAGAGGAGCAGTGGGCGGGCCAGGAGAGGTCTGCCATGCCATGTGGTCACCTCCGGGGTAGGCAGGAATCGAACTCATGCGGAAGTGGCTTTAGCTTCTCAGTGCAGTGCTTTAACCCGCTGCGCCACCAGGGAGGGCCGATTGTCAAGATATTTTTAAGAAAGAAAAACAAGATAGAAAACAGTCATATACCATTTATGTAGAGGAAAAGTATGTGTGTAGAGGGTAAATTAATCAGGCTTTTTATGCCACTTGCCTCTGTGGCTATCACCTGCGGCCTTGTTGGTGTTAATGGGAAAGGCACTTGGGAGCATGTGCGTAGGGCACAGGTGCCTGATTGATTGGGCACACCTGAGCCTGGAAGCAGGGCTATAAGGTCGGCTTCCCTCAAGGTCTGCAACAGGACAGCTATGAGAAGACAAGCAGGGAGACTACGGAAGAGGCAAGACTATGACACAACATGCGACAGAGATGAGAGAGTGTAAAGATTTGTTGGGGTCTGGAATGCTTGCTTGCCTGGGCCATGCGTCCTTGTGGGCTTGCCACTGCAGTGTGTGTGTGTGTATGTGTATGTGTATGTGTGCGCGCTCGTGTGTGTGTGTGTGTGTGTGTATGTGAGTGAGTGAGAGAGAGAGAGAGGGAGAGAGAGAGGTAAGAGGTTTCTAAGGGGTTCTGTAGAAACTAAAAACTTTGGTTCCCGTGTGTGCAGGCATATGGAAGGAACACATCCCAGTTCCTCGGTACCAGGGTCTAGTATGTGTTGAAAAGGTTGCAAAGTATCACAAAAAAACAAAAAAAACAAACAAAAAAAACAATTTTATAATGGATTTTTCTGTCCTCAAATTTGGGTAATTTCAAAACCTTCCAGTTCTTAGGTTTTCTGAATTCTGTGCTTTGGGCTGTGGGAGTGAGCAGGCAGGAAAGCAGGTGAGGGAGATTGTCTCTAATTCTCTCCATTTACAACACAAAAGTGAATAATAAGGATGGTATTTTTTTTTTAAATCGTCTTGTATTACATACTAACAAGTGGAATTTAAAAAACTCTAAATTTTGTTTTAAGGTTGGATTGAATAACAATTCTCTAGGAAATATTATTTTCAGAATTTAGGTGGGTAAAGAATTTGTTGATTAAAATAGATTTGGTCAGGTTGACACTGAATTCTTTTTGAATTTGTTGTCTTTCAGAATAATTTTAAATGACTGAAACAAAGAAAACGAAAATTTTACTATAGGATCATAAAAATTTTAATTGACTAGAATATATACACATAATATACATTTTGATTATATATCTAAATCCCTATATTAAAATGAGTATGTATGCACATATTTGCATATATATATAAATATAAAAAGCTTTGTAGAAATTTGAAGATTTATTTAGCTAATTAATATGGGGAGTATATATAGTTTATTTATACATTTTCCCATCATAGGCAATATTCCCATCATGTATATGCAGTGTATTTGTCTTAATTTTATATATGTGTGTGTATGTGCACACAATTTCCATCCTAAAATATAATCATATATAATTATGTTTTAGGTTGCTAATACCTAATAGGATAAAGTTATCTGTTCTCCCTTGAATATGTCTTCTCACTTAGGGTTTTTTTTAATGGGGCCTAATAGCTGATTTTGATACTCATGTGAAAGGGGAAATGTGCTAGAATATCTCTGAAAGTATGAAAGTAGAAGCACAGCCACCATCTTGCCTTGTAAGGGCAAAAATGTCCCACCAGATATAAAAACATCGTAATGGATAGTGATTTGTTTGACAAAGATGAACAGTGAGATAGATGAGTCTATGATCATGGACAAGTGGATATACTTTATAATAAAGATGATTTTTTTTCTTTATGAACTCAGACCCATAGAAACATGCAGATGTTCATGAAATTATCATCTGTGTTTAAGAAAATTTTAATATTTTGTCATACTTGCTTTATTTTTTGTTTTAAGAAAGTGTTACAGATTGTGTCCCTTTCCTCAATCCTTTCCTTCCTTCCTTAGATATAACTGCTTTAGATGTTATCCTAGAGAATGTTACATGGTCTATGCTTTTATTTTGTGTATATTTAAATGATGTATAGTAGTACTTTCTGTGTTTCTAATATACATTAGTATAATTTAGTAAATTTTACTCAGCTTTACTTTTCTTGAGGTTTTATAACTGAAACATGTAGCTCTAATTTATCATTGTAACTGTTGAATAGTATTTTATCAAAAAGATTATATCCTACCCATTCTTCTGACTGGAATTTAGGTCATTTTCAAGTTTGTTTTTTGAATTGTTACAGTAAATATCCTGTTATATGTAAGTGTGAGTTTCTCTAGGGTATACACCAAAATGACCTAGTTGTAATAAGGACAGTGTTTCAGATCAGTGTGGAAAGATAAAGATGCTCAATAAAGTTTAGTTGGTGTAATTGCCTATAAGTTAGAAGAGAAAATAGAGCCGGCCATAACATGGGTTAGGAAAAAATTAGGTGATTAAGGAGCTAAATATAAAAAATATAAAACATCAAAAAATAAAACATTAAGGAATTTTAAGAGCCATAAATGTTCTAAAATTTTGGAGTAGAGGAAGTCTTTAGAAAGACAAAACAAGTGATCTGTTCTTATAGCATAAAGGTGGAAAACAGATTCATATTCAGACTTTACTCTCCTTGGGTCCTCTGTTTTTTGTCTTAGATCTTCTTTAGTTCTCCCTGGAATGTTCCATCCTCTTTGAGGGTACTAGCTCTTCTCATCTTTCAAACTTTGGTTTAAAAATCATCTAAGAATGTAGTTTATTGCTCTAACTGGAATAGCTTTAAGAATGAAATGGAGCATATTTAATAATTGCACTGGAATGACAGGTATAAATTGGCCTTGTTTAAGAGCATGTGATCATCTTAGCTGAGATTGATTTTATTTGATCACCTCATCAGTAATGTCTTCTCCCATCCTGTTTTATTTATTGTACCTTATTTTTTGTGTGTATTATTTGTGTATTGTCTGTATGTCACCTTATATTAAGATGATATATCTCGATCATCGGTCTATACCAAGGTTATATAAAGAACAGTGTTATTACACCATGGTGTAGTGTTCAATATTTGTTGAATCTATGGCACTCTGCTTTGGGTCTTAAAATCCTGTGAAGATATGACAAACATGAGTTATTGAATAGTAATGGTAGACACTAATCATACTTTTCTAAATAAAATGTCATTTATATCAACTTCTGGTAGTATAAGTAAAATTTACCTGGTTACACTTTAACCAGTGAAACTTTATATATAGTTACTGATTTTTTTAAGTATTTTTTTTGTTGTTGTTGAGGTGCCTAAGTTTATGATACAGTGTAAGTTTCAGGTGTACAACTTTATTTAGATACCTATACATCCTACATTATGATCAACACCAAAAATCTAATTTCTGTCCACCATCATATAATTGACCTCTTTTACATCCTTTATCCATTCAACCCCCTCAGGTAATTTCTCTTATTAAAACTCAAAGGCTTATTTTTGTTTTGCTTTATTTGTTGTTTTCCTTTCTTTCTTCAATATTGGAGTGAATCAGTATCTTTTTCCATTTGACTTATGTTTCAGCAAAACCCCCTCATGATTCATCCAGGTGGTTGAAAAAGCAAGAATTAATCTTTTGTTTCAGCCAAGTAGTATTCCTTGTGCTATAAGCTGCATCTCTATCCATTTACTAGTTGTTGGACACTTAGGTTAGCTGAACTTCTTGAAAACAATTTTCTAAGCTACTGTATTGGATATACGGAACAGTACCCTGAAAAACACTTTCAGGTATTCATCTATGGGTATCTCTATTGAGTAATTATGACTTTCTAGAAGTAGAATTGTCTTAGAGGGCAAAGTGACTTTGTTTTGCTTTTCTGTCATTGATGATGTTGACTTGATTTCTTTTAATTTTGTTAATTCCATGTCCCTTTTATGCTCTGCGTTTCTTTCTTCTTTTTTTTTTTAAAGATTTATTTATTTATGCATACAGAACTGGGGTACAGACCAGAGGTGTGGGGTGGTAAGAAGATTCACCAGAGACAGAATGGGGAGCAGAACAGGCAGATCTACGAAGTACATTGCTGAGGGAAGCAGCGGACGAGACAGGAGAGGTCTGCCATGCCATGTGGATCACCTTCAGGGCAGGGATCGAACTGTGCTGAAGTGGTTTTAGCTTCTTAGTGCTGTGCTTTAACCCACTGTGCCACCAGGGAGGGCCCTGCTTTTCTTACTTCTTAAAAAATATGCTATATTTACATGTAAAATTTTTGCTATTTGTACTTTTCTTATTTGTAGCTTGCTTTTTAAAGGTGTACTTGCTATATGGGAAATATTTTATAAATTAAGATATCGATCTTATTTGTGCTTAAAGATATCCATTTTTATCTCTGGTTCATTGATGTATTTCTGTTAGGTATTTTGAAAATACTATACATGTTACCTGTTTTAAAGGAACTCAGATAGAAATAGCTTTGAGAATATTTGTGTCCTTAAATTCCTTACCTTGTTATGACTCAGGAACAAGGGTAAGTTGGTAATTTCTGTAATGTGAGCTTTCCATGGAGAATGTAGGATAGAAACCAGAGATTTATTGGAAGCTGCAACTCTCTATAATCCTGCATTTCAGCCAGAAGAAATATTTGCTTATAAGATGTTATTTACCTTTACTATTAAAAAGAGTGGCTCTAGTTAAGCCACAAAATGTCTTTGATTATAAGATGTATATAATAATTTCAGAATTTTAAAAGTCTGAACATGTATGGGTTTTAGAATCCACAAAACATGATAACTTTGCAACACAGCCATTTTGAAAAGTTTGTGGTTTATATAGTTCTGTTTCTCATTTTTTTTGTTTTGGTAGTTTTTTTTTGAAGTGGCTTCGTAGAGTTATAATTCATGCCCCACACAATTCATCTATTTAAAGTGTACAATTCATTGGCTTTATTACATTCATAGAATTTTACAATTGTCTCCACAATTTTAGAACATTTTTTTATCAACCTCAAAAAGAAATCCCCAAATGATGGGATATTACTCAGTCTTAAAAGGGAAGGTAATTTTTATATATGCTACCACATGCATAAACTTTGAAGACATTATGCTCAGTGAAATAGTAACAAAAGGACAAATTTTGTATGATTCCACTTATGAGGTAGTTGACTTCATAGAGATAGAAACTGAAATTTGTGATTGCTAAGGCCTGGGAGGAAGGGGAAAGAGGAGTTATTGTTTAATGGATATATAGTTTTCATTGGGCAAGATTAACGTCCTCCGGAGATGAAGGGTGGTGATGGTTGCACAACAATATGAATGTGCTTAATGCTATAGAAATATGTACTTAAAAGTGATTACAGTGGTAACTTTTATGTATTTCACTATAATAAAAACCAAAAGAAACTCTATACTTCAGCTATCACTTGTTTTTCCTCGATCTTTGCTCCACCATCTCTAAGCAGCCACTAATTTGCTTTCTGTTACTATAGATTTGCTTATTCTGGACTTTTATATGAAAGAAGTCATATAATATGTTGACTTAAAGGGCTGTTTTACTTAGCATAATGTTTTTAGGGGTTTTTCATGCTGTAGTATTATCTGTACTTGAGTTTCTTTTTTTCAACGACTGAATAATAAACTGCATGTTGTTCACATTTTACTCATCATTGGTGGCCATAACATTTTATTTGTTTCCGAAGTTTTTGTAGTTATTTTGGGACTTGAGATTTTATTATTATAAGAAATAAAAAACTCTGCCACATGTATTAAGTAAAGGAGGACTTAGCGTAAGGCTATGTACACAGTTTAATACATATCCAAGGACAAGGAAAGCTGAATAGTGTGGCTTCTCATGGGGACTAACTCTGGAACAAATATTTGGGAGCTAAAGCAGTTTCTGCTGTATCTCAGGTGGCAGCCAAGATAGTTTGCCTCAGCTGCTCTCTGTATGTGTACTCTGTTTCCAGACTGGCATTCTTTGCTTCCCTGTGGCTATGCCTTGGCTTTTACCTTTTACTCCTACTCTGGCTACTTTATGGCTTTTTTCCTATGGCTAAGTTCCATTTTTGTAGAGAAGGTTGGTTCATTTCTGGTCCAGTTATGATAATTTACTTAATATAAAATACTTTATAGGCCATACTTTAATTAGAGGCAGATATTCTAGAAGGAGTTTTGTACTTGGATCTGGGTGTGACCAGCCTTTTTAGGACACTACTGTTAATCTAAAGATGATATCTCACTAGGCCAGTGGTCATCAAACTCTTTGTTCTCAAAGTTCCTTTACACTGAAAAATTATTTAATAATTCAGAATGCTTTTGTTTATGTGAATTATATAGATTGTTATATTAAAGATTAAAATGGGGGAATTTTAGATACTCACTTAAAATAATATAAACCCACCACATGTTAATATAAGTAACATTTTTTTTTCAAATAAGAAAATTAGATGAGAAGAAAGGCATTGCTTTACATTTTGCTAACCTCTTTTAATATATGGCTTCTACATTCTTCTACATTTAGCCTTGCAATATGTTGTTTTGATTGAAGTTATAAAGAAAAATTAACCTCACACAGATAAGTAGTTGGAAAAAGGAGGGAGTATTTTCACAGTCTTTTTAGATAATTGTGGCTATTTTTTTGATACCATGCTTCAACTAGACAAGTGGTAAAAGGTTATTTGCCATGCAGAATCTGAAAGCATATCAATGAAATTTTCATATTTTGCTACATGAAATATTTACTGGCTTGTTTTATACTTTAAATATATTTCAGTCATTAGTAATTTTATAACATTCTATTTTGGTCATTGCTTATAAGAGATTGATCCTTCCTGTTATGAAGCTGTTTCAAATGTTGACACATTTTATTATGTGATTATCAGGAACTCACACTTGCCTAATATTTAATGTCATTGCCATTTTTGCCAGATAAATTTCTCTTTAAAAATTTATTTTACTTATGCATGTAGAACTAGGATACAGGCCAGAGGTGCAGAGGCATTGAGAGGATGCACCAGAGACAGAGTGGGGATCAGGCAGATCAACGAAGCACACTGCTGAGGGGAGCAGTGGGCCAGACAGGAAAGGTCTGCCATGCAACGTGGGTCACCTCCAGGGCTGGGGATCAGTCGGCGTTGGTGGTGTAGTGGTGAGCATAGCTGCCTTGCAGGGCTAGGGATCAAACTTTCACTGAAGCGGCCACAGCAGCTTGCCACTATGTACTAATGCTTTACACCACCAGGGAGGGCTGCCAGATAAAATTTTTAAATGTGGGTGGCAGATACAAGTTTTTCCAAAATTCTAATTTTCACAAATTCTGACAACTTTTCCTTGAAGTAATAGGCTCAATTTGTTCTTTTTTTTTTGTGAACAAATTCTTTATTTCAAGTTTACCTTAAAGAATAGGTGCATACAGAACTGGGGTACAGGCCAGAGGCTCAGGGGCGGTGAGAGGCTTCACCAGAGACAGAGCGGGAACAGAACAGGCAGATGGACGAAATACACTGCTGAGGGGAGCAGCGGGCAGGTCAGGAGAGGTCTGCCGCGCCATGTGGTCACCTCCGGGGCAGGCGGGAATCGAACTCATGTGGAAGTGGCCCTAGATTCTCAGTGCTGTGCTTTAACCCACTACGCCACCAGGGAAGGCCTCAATTTGTTCTTTGAATGCTTTCCCATCCTCACTGCCTTCTTAGGGTGTCATTAGGCAGCAGAATTATTTAATACAGATATTTCTTCTGTATGCACGTTTACCTTTCATATAATCTTGAATTCCTTTTAACACTTGATTTTTTTCATAGTCCTAAAATTATCCTCCAGATTTGGGTTTTTTGTAATGTACAATTTATTTTTTTTGGTAGAAGGAAGACATTTACTGAGCAGTTGCCTTTTTGTCAGTTTCCACGCTAAAGTTTTTATAAGAAATTTACCCAGTTATCCAAAAGTAGAGGATTCCTATGAAACCTTTTAATAAGTTGAAATGTTGTATAGCGAAGAAGCGCTTGCCATTAATTTATATAGAAAAATTTTTTAATTCCCAGAACCCAAAAATAATTTACCAAGTTATACAAAATAATGCATAAAACCTGAAATAACACTAACATTTAGTAAAAGCAGAAACGGTGTAATAAATACACAGCCTGCATAATGGAGCTCACAGGGAAGGAACTTGGCAGTTTCACCTTCATTGCTTGTGGTGCATGCTTCCTATTAAACAGTTGCTGCAAAACCAAAGCTGAACCCTACTTTTACATTGTGTAGTAAAAGAAAAATCCTCTTCAGACATCTTTTGTCTAGCAAAATCTTAGATTTTTCTTAAAAACTGACTTAACATAACTTTGAAAAGCAGGGCTACCTGTACATATTTTTACTTTACATAATTACTGATATTATTTGTGATAAACAGAAGCACCCTGGTCATCTGAGTGTAAAACTGAGGCAACCAAAATGGGAGGATGGTTGCCTGCTCACTATGGAGATAGAGGGGGCCTACTGGAGCACAGTGGAGAATTATATGGGCTTTGTAGTTGGCATGGTGTGAAAATAAACAGCGGTAGAAGTTGAACCTATAACCCCTAAAACAAATGCAGTGTTGTAAACCAATATTACTTCAATAAACTTAATTGGAAAAGTAAGAACCTCTTTTTAAAGTGTAAATGAAAAGAACCATTAATATTTTTCTAACTTCAATAATTTATATTAAGTAAATAGATTAGAGAAAGCTTTTACTGGTAATTGTGGTTTTATTTATGTAGTTATAATTTATTAGAAATCCACCTGGTGCTTTAGTTCTTATCAATTCTATTTTTTTCCCATCCTGTTTAGGTGGTTTCCTAGAAACATGATTGTTTGTTGGACTTGATCTCACATCCTGGTGAGGATTTCTTTACTGATAATGTCAAGTTCAGGTTATCCTCCCAACCAAGGAGCATTCAGCACAGAACAAAGTCGTTATCCTCCCCATTCTGTTCAATATACTTTCCCCAGCAACCGTCACCAGCAGGTAAGGATCAAATACCATACAAATTACAAATGTGTATTTTGTATTTTCTTTGTTTCCTATCTAGCACATTTATTTGTTGGTGAAATCAAGTATAATTTTTATATGTGTATTTTTTTATGTGTGTATTTTTTTAATGGCAACCATTTCTCAAAAACGGGGAACCAATGTTTGGGGATTCATTATCTGTATTCTTACTATGGCTTTATGTCATATTTTAGGGGATAGCCATATTTTAGATGATAGGAGCTGTTGACAGAAAAATACTAGTTTTTAGAGTTTCTACATAAAGATCTATGTTTGTCTTCCAGTTCTGGTTGAGTAGTAAGCTGGCCAGATAAATTGGCCTCTCTTGAATTAAGGCCAGGATAGGGCTTGAAAGATTTGCTATCAAGATGAGTTTGCATGATTCGTTTAAATTGTGAAAAATAAAATGAGGTGACATGTTCAATTCAGAGCAGCCAGGGACAAAAGATGTAAGAGACTTTAAGAAAAGAAGGAAGGGAAGGAATGAAATGATCATAGAGACAAAGGAAGCAGACTTACCAGCAAAATTGAGTTGAGTACTAATGCAGACTCCTTTGTATTTTAGTCAGGATTACAAGTGAAAGTAGACATCCTTTCCTTGTTTTGTTTAAGGAAACACACAGTCTGTATTAAGTATAATACTAGTTTTATTTTTTGTAGACATTTTTGGTTGAAGAAATTGCTTTATATTCCTAGGTTGAGAATTTTTATCATGCTTTGGTGTCATATTTTAGTTGAGTGTTCTCCCTCCCCTAATGCTAGTTATCTGATTACTCATTTTCTAGGTTATTGTTACTTTAAAAAAAAAAAATCAGCTTTGAGGGCCTCCCTGATGGTGTAAGGGTTAAGTCTCAACACTATCATGCTATCTCCACTTCAGCCAGGATTTGCTCCTGGGGCAGGGAGCTGACCCACATGGTGCAGCAGACCTCTTCTGTTTTGCCTGCTGCTCCCCTCAGCAGTGTATTTCAGTAGATCTGCCTGTTCTGCTTCCCACTCTGTTTCTGGTGAATCTTCTGACCCCATATTCCATACCTCTACATTCCAGTACTTGTATGTGTAAGTAAATAAAACAAGTAAAAAGCTATAGATCAAAGATTCTTCCCTTTAAAAAAATCAACTTTGAGACTTGGTTTATATTTAGTAAAAATTACATGTACAGATTTATATTTAGATTTAGATTATTTATTATATTTAGATTTATATCTATCAAGCCACCACCATTTCGCTTAGTCCCAAATGTTCCCTTGTACTGCATTCAGATCAGTCCACTTCCATTTTTCACTAACTTTTGCTTCTAGGAAGCCACTGATGTGCTTTTTCTATTAAAAAAAGATTATATTTGTCTTGAGTTTCATATAAACTCTTGCCTATGGATTTTTTTGCATACCTTAATACTTGTGAGATATACCTCAAAAATTCTAACATGTATCAGTAGTCCATTTTTTCCTTATGATTGGATGTGGATATAGAGTTTGTCCAGTTATACCTCTTCCCCATGTTTTGTTACAAATACATTATTTAGGACACATGTATTTATATTTATTATATGTAGATTATATAAAGAAGTACTGCCTGATTTTCTTAGCAGTTTCCTTTGAAAAGTCCTTTTCATTTTTATCAAATCCACTTAACAAAGTTTTATCTTTTGTATTTCTCGCTTTTTGTGTCGTATTTAAGAAACTTTGCCAAATTCAATCTTCGTAAGATTTTTGTCCTCTGTTTTTTCCCCTAAGTTTTCTATTTTCCCTATGTTTTCTAGTTTTAGGTTATATACTTAGGCATGTGACCAGTTTTTGAATTAAGTTTTGTTTATAGTATGAGGTAAAGGGTTGAGTTAGGTATTCAATTATTCTAGAAGTCATTTATTGCAAAGATTTTTCTTTATCCCCTCAATTGTTTTGATACTTGCATTGAAAATCAATTGACTGAATATGTGAAGGTCCATTTCTTTCTATGTTGTTCCACTGAATTTTTAAATAATAATAATAGTTTATTTTTACATAATTTTGTGCATTTTTTCATCTCAGTTGTAATCCCCATGGGCTTCCCATCACCAAATCACCCATGTGCTATCACTGTAGTCCAGTATGTGTTGAATATAAATTTTAATTTGAATGATATTACAATTAATGTTGATTGTTTTAGGTTTGTGGGAAAGAATTAGGTGAGCAGAGAATTGAAATTTATTATTGCTTTTTTTTTTTTAACATTTATTTATTTATACATACAGAACTAGGGTATAGGCCAGAGGTGTGGGGGGTGAGAGAAATCACCAGAGACAGAGTGGGGAACAGAACAGAACACTGCTGAGAGGACCAGTGGGTGAGACAGAGGTCTTCTGTACTATGTGGGTCAATCCCCTTGCTGGGATCAAACTCTTGCTTCAGTGGCTGTGATGGCTTCATGGTGCTGTGCTCCCACAAGGGAGGGCCCTATTATTTCTGCTTATTTCCCACTTACTGACCCATAACTGCCTTTATATATTTATACTTGATTTGTTTCCATGATGTTTTCATTGTTTTGGTTAAAAATTAATTTATGATTATTTTAATACTAGGAGTTCGCAGTCCCTGATTATCGTTCTTCTCATCTTGAAGTCAGTCAGGCATCACAGCTTTTGCAGCAGCAACAGCAGCAACAGCAGCTTCGTAGACGACCTTCCTTGCTATCAGAATTTCACCCAGGTTCTGACAGGTAATGGGATTTCTTTTATGTTTCCATCTAGAAATATATTTGTGAAGCGTGTGCATACTTCACAAGTATGTCATTTGTTATATTTTCATCATTTTATTAGCCAAACTGTGATAATATATACTTAAAGTATGTACTTTGAGCTCTTTTATATTTTTTTGATGGTTTTGGAGTTATTTTGGCAATAGTTAATAAACTATTAAAATATGTTGCCAAAATTCAGAGGTAATGTTACATGTTTGAAAGTCATGTAGTCTAGACTTGAATGATAGTCAGCTTATGTGTAGCCTTGGCACATTGGGTAAAATGGTTGTTCTCATTGATGCTGCATATAAGAACCACCTGGAGAACTTTTAAAACTTGATGCCTAAATCCCATCCAATTAATCAAATCAGTCTTTGGGATTGGGCCCAGACATTTGTTTATGTTTGAAGTCATTCCAGTTATTTTCATTTACAGCAAGAATTGCAAATGACAGATTTCAGTTCTTCAAACCTTACTTTTCTCAGGAGTAAAAATGAAGATAATGGCATTGTTCTCAAAGGCTAGGAAGTATTTAACCATTTAATGTTGGCTCTGTATCTCATAGATGTTCTTTTCCCCTGGTGTCCTTAGCATCTACTATCTTTTATTCCATTCTTATACTTAGTCTATTTTGAAATATAGTTGCCTAAGTAAACCTTTCTTGTTTCAGTAATTTTATAACATACTATTTTCTGGTTTAAAATGTTTGTTATTTAGGTCTTAAAATGTTAATATATTTGAAATTATTTGGCCTTGTTTAGGTTTATTATAAAAATATCATTTCTTAGTGAAGGTTGTGGAGAGAATCAGGTCACTCTTACTCCCAAATCTAGCAAATACATAGCTTTTTTTTTTTTTTTAAAGGGCTAAAAGTGCATCCTCTTAAACAAGGAAAGATATATAGCCACTGTCATAAACTTGGGAAATTGTTGTTCAAAGAAAACAATTAGAAGCATCTTGTGTGACTTGACCTATTCCCATTTTCTACTCTCAAAGAACAAATAAAGAGGGTCAATAAAATGCTAGGGTGTGTGTGTGTGTGTGTGTGTGTGTGTGTGTGTGTGTGTGTGTGTGTGTGTGTAATCCCTAATTTGAGGAGATGTGAATGGAGGTAGTCCGCTTATGAGTCCCCATTTGGTCACTCTTGTTTTCCTTTGGCTGCAGGAATGCCCATCAAGGTGGGCCGTTTTCCAAGTGATGAACCATCCCTCAGGGCAGCTTTACATATTGGGTTGGTAGAATGGGCCAAAGCTCTTGGCAGAGGCTACAATCAAGTTTCCTTTGCCCTTTTCCCCTATACCCTCAGGTTGTAGAAAAATACATAGAACACTATACTTAGTCCGCTGTTTGTAGGTAAATGCATACTAGATAGAGTAGAGATAAAGAAAAATCCAAGCACCCTGTTTTACACCAATAAGAGGGTCTGGGTAGGACTCCCTTTGGTATACCTAAGTATAGAAAGGTAAGGGAAACCATGTTCAAGAAAAATTCCTGGAAAGGAAAATTAAAGGAAATACAGTGTGCAAAAGCAAAGACCCCTGTGTATGTGTGTTTGTGTGTAAGAAGACAAAAATTAAGAATATACCTATAATTTTTTTTTTAAATTATTTTTTCAAAAAAGAGCTAGGGTGTAGGTCAGAGTTGCAAGAGCTGAGAGTATTCACCAAAAACAGAGTGTGAAGCAGAACAGGCAGACAGAGTAAAATACATTGCTGAGGGGAACAGCAGGTGAGACAGGAGAGGTCTGCTGTGCCATGTGGATTATCTTCCTGGATGGCAGTGGCTGTTGATAGCTTCATAGTGCTGATATTTAACCCCTTGCACCATTAGGAAGGCCCATCATGAGTTCTTTGTGTTATAAAATACCTTAAAATTAATTGAGAAGCATTAAAAAAAATAATAGTCAAAGTGGATAAAATGAAATACTGAATATTCCAGTGCCATTGTGTCCTACATTATAAATTAAATTAAATATAAATTATATAAATTAAATATTATATATAAATTATATTAAGTGAGAAAGAATAAGAAATAAAATAGATATAACAAAAAGTCAAACTTTTATCATGGAAAAGGGTCTGAGACAGAGTAAATACAGAAGAAAAGGACAGAGTAAAGCATTTAGACAGGATTTCATAAATATAGAGGACAAATTAAAATATCCAACAAATATGGCCCTCCCTGGTGGTGCAGTGGGTAAAGCACAGCACTAAAAAACTAAAACCACTTCAGCATGAGTTCAATCCCTGCCCCGGAGGTGACCCACATGGCGTGGCAGACCTCTCCTGACCCGCCCACTGCTTCCCTCAGCAGTGTACTTTGTCAGTTTGCTTGTTCTGCTTCCCACTCTGTCTCTGGTGAATCCTCTCACTGCCCCTGTACTCTGGCCAGTACCCAGTTCTGTATGCATAAATAAATAAATCTTAAAAACAAAACAAGACAACATCCAACATATGAAGAGAATATGTTTCTGAGAGAGAACATGGTAAAGGGACAAAATATACTCATTTCAGGCCCTCCCTGGTGGCGCAGTGGGTTAAAGCACAGCACTGAGAATCTAAAGCCTCTTCCGCATGAGTTCAGTTCCTGCCTGCCCTGGAGGTGACCACATGGTGTGGCAGACCTCTCCTGACCTGCCCGCTGCTCCCCTCAGCAGTGTACTTCGTGGATCTGCCTGTTCTGTTCCCCACTCTGTCTCTGGTGACGCCTCTCACCGCCCCTGAGCCTCTGGCCTGTACCCTAGTTCTGTATGCACAAATAAATAAATCTTAAAAAAAAAAAAAATACTCATTTAAAAAGCCAAGTTATTTCCTGTAAAGTGGGGCAAGAACTCTATTGATTGATAGGACGTGTTTTCTTGATTTCATCAGAAAACTTAAGTCCATGAAACTACATACAATATTTGCATGTTTAGATTAAAAAGATGAAGAATAGGTGAGGAATTTTCAGATACTATAAAAGACTCACTTAAATTGAGATAGTTGGTTTTCTTTTGAACAATAAAGGAAGTCATATCATACTTACAAATTTTATAATTCAAATGAAATAATTTTATCCTAAAGAGCAGTACTCTTCCTCAGTTGGGAATAAGTAAAATCCATTGATACAATTCTATACAATCTTTATGGGCCACTATTTTGAATAACTCTGAATGTTGACAGTTTCCTTAAGTGAAGCTGATTTTCTTTGAAAATAAAATGGAAAAGTGTAAGTTTATTACAGTAAAAATAATATTTGAAAATTTTAATTTATTTTAAAAGTATTTAGAGATAGTACTAAGATGATAAAATGACATTTCAAATTTTATTGTATATTTTTATTGACCTCATCTATCCTAAAAATGAAACAGTGAATATCTTTTCAAAGAAATGTTACTTTGTGAGACACTAAAGGTTGACCATAAAATAAAACATTTGTTTCTGTAAATACTTTGCTAGAAAAATGAAAAGTCAAGTTAATGAATATCTATATTTAGTACTTTGTGCAGTACACCATGTAATTAAATCAAAGACAGATTCCTGTATACTTGAAGATACTATGTTTTGGGGGAAACTAGACAGAATTTGTGTTTTGAGGGTCAGAATAATGTTTTAAAATCTATTAGATTTCTGCCTAACATCTTTTTCCCACTGTAGTTCACAGGTCATTTCTCTTTCTGTGTAGCCATTGCTGGGAGATACGTTTTTCTGTTTTATTATTGGTTAAATAATAACTCTTCTAGTTTAGATTGCCCTGAATTCAACTGTTATGTGTAGGTATAAACTTCTTATTTTATTGATATTCTTCAGCAATTTTGAATTGAGATACTGTATTCTTTCACTTCTAGACTGATTTTTTTTTTTTTTAGCTACCACAGCTTTGCCTCCCCTAAAGAAACTTTGTTAGAACTAGAAGCTTGATGGTACTCTTTAACAAGGTATATATTTTTCTGGTGAGAGAAAGAGAGAGAGGGCAGGGACTTGGCTTTGGAAGTAAGTATTGCTTTTTAGTTTATTTCCAAGTCTAACCAGGATGTTAGCTGGGAGTTGTATATCACTTAGAATTTCTCAAGTGTTTATTTATTTATTTATTTATTTTGTTTGGATTAGGCCTCAAGAAAGGAGAACTGGATATGAACAGTTTCACCCAGGCCCATCCCCCGTGGATCATGATTCACTGGAATCCAAACGACCACGTCTGGAGCAGGTTTCTGACTCCCATTTCCAGCGTGTCAGTGCTGCGGTCTTGCCTTTAGTGCATTCGCTGCCAGAAGGGCTGAGGTCTTCTGTAGATGCTAAGAAGGTAAATATTTGTCCTCTTACTCTGTGGAGTTGGTTTCTGATGTTTCTTTAGCCACATTCAAGCATGCCTTAAAAGAAACTCCAATTATTTCAGTCCTTAAAGGTTAGAAGTAGAAATTTTGTGAAACAAAATTAAAAACCACAGATTTAGTGCTCTATACTTTCAAAGTCTGTATGTTTTACTTTTTGGTGAATGAAAACAATTCTGAACTGCAAAGAAAAATTGCTATTGGTAATACCTAAGCATTTTGTGCTGGCTTGCCTGGACTATTTTAAATAAGTCCTTTAAATTCAGTTGCTATTTATTGACTTGCTATGTGGAAGAAACACATTTTAGGTAAGGCTTAACTGTATGTGTAATTTTTTCCTAATTATACATTTTCTGATTTACAGTTTACATAAATACATATATACTACTAGAATACTTGCAAAATATAGAGGAAAAATTTCCCTCAATTCTATAAATTGGAAATAACCATTTTTTAATATAATAGTTTATTTTTACATCATTTTGTGCATTTTTCCATCTCACTTGTAATCCCCTTGGGCTTCCCATCACCAAATCACCCATATGCCATCACCATAGTCCAGTGCATTTCCCTCCCCACCACTGTTCTTGATCCCATTCCCCACTCTACCCCCATAAAATGTCTCTGGTATATAGCTTTTCATTATTATTGGAAATAACCATTTTTTAATATGAGACTATAGTTTGTGATATTTCAGACAATGTGTGTTACGCATTTATTAGAAGACTTTATTAACATCAAACCTCTTTACCTCATTTGCTTATTATTTGCCTTTTGTGAATTGCACGTTCATGTATCATGCCTTTGTTTTGTAGTTGTGTTTATCTTTTTCAGTGTCTGTTTGCTTATCTTTAAACCTGCAGATTAGGAGTGCTTGGCACTTAGGTATAGAATAAATATTTGTTTTAGAAAGAATAAACAGATATGTAAAATTTTTTTAATAGTAAAGCATTAACCCTTTTATTATTATATGTTAATATTTCCCCCAGTTTCTTTCCCACAAAGTTTACTTACTCAATGTCTAATGACCCGTCCTGCCCTGATATCAGATAAATAAGTATTCATACATTTGTTTGAAATGTTATGTAGTGAAAACTAATTTGGGAGAGAGAATATGTTTGCAGTTTATTTTGAAATAATTCAGACAAGAAATAAGCCTAGATATGTGTGCATATAGAAGGAGAGAAAGTGGACACAACAAAATGTTAATAACTAATGAATCTAGGTTGGTAAAATGAGTATCCATTATACTATTAATCCATATTTTATGTAAATTTCAAATTTTTCCAAGCAAAAAAATTAAGTAGAGAAAGTTTTTTGTAAGCTGGAAATTAGTTAAACTTCTGGAAATTTTTGACACCCACACTTCTATGTGAATATCTGTATTACAGTTATTCAGTTTTTAAGAAATATTTTGCTATCTTCAAAAAGTATAGTGAATAAAATTTTTCTTCCAGTGCTGAATAAATTACTACAAATACAATTTATACATACAATTTTTTAAAGCAGAGACTGGTCTTTTAAAAGGTTATTTATTGATTCATCTTTAAAAACTAAAAATGGATATATTAATATGACCATTAATCTTCCTCTGGGGCTTTTAGCCAAAGAGCATGAAGCCATCAGAGCAAAAAACTATATGCTCTACATTGTTTATCACAGCACTGCTTATAGTAGTTAGGACATGGGAGCAGCCTAAATGCCCATTGATAAGTGATTGGATATAAAAGATGTAGTATATCCATAATATGGAATATTGTTTTATTTAGCCATAAGAAAAGATGACATGCAACCATTCACAGCCAAATGGAGAGATCTCGTTTGAGGGAATTGTGTGTAGTAAAACAAGTCAGAATGATAAGTACCAGATACTTTCTTTTTAAAGATTTATTTATTTATACATACAGAACTGCAGTACAGGCCAGAGGCACAGATGTGGTGAGAGGATTCACCAGAGAAGAGTGGGGAGCAGAACAGGCAGATCGACGAAGTACACTGCTGAGGGGAGCAGCGGGTGGGTCAGGAAAGGTCTGCTCACTATGTGGGTCACCCCCGGGGCCGGGGATCGAACTCATACTGAAGTGGCTTTAGCTTTTTAGTGCTGTGCTTTAACCTGCTGCGCCACAAGGGAAGGCCCCAGATACTTTTTTTTTAAACAATTTATTTATGCATATAGATCTGGGTTACAGGCTAGGGGTGTGGGGGGAAGAGGATTCACCAGCAACAGAATGGGAAGCAAAACAGACAGATGTACTGAAATACACTGCTGAGGGGAGCAGCCATTGGGTCAGGAGAGGTCTCCCATGCCATGTGGGTCAGCTACTTGACTAGGGATTGAACTCGTGCTGTAGTGGCTGCCCATAGCTTGGTAGTGCTGTGCTTTAATCTGTTGCACCACAAGGAAGGGCCCAACTATTTCTATTTTATAGCTAAGAAAACAGATGTTAAGATATCAATTTAAGAGAAATTAAGTACCGGAGACAGTTGGAATGAAAATCCATACCCACTTACCCCTGATCTCATTTGTTTTTTCTTAAGTCGTAATTAGGATTTTTTTTGTGTGTAGAAGTAGGCATTTCAAAAGAATTAACATTTGTTAGTGTTTAAAATGTTGTTAAACTCATATATACATATTATATATTAGACTATTTAGATTAATTTGCAGGGAAAAGTTATCTGCAGTCTTAGTAGATAGAAATCATTTACTTTTTGGCTATTCTTATACCTGTCCATATTTTAATATATTCACTTTGTACATTCTTTAACTTTATTTTTGCTTAAATATATCCTGAGCTTAATAAATTTGTGTGAATAAGATTACATATGTAATTTTAGTGATTACTTAGTATTCCATATATAGATAAAAATTTATTTAATCATCACACATTTGAGGTTTCCAGTTTATTCACTTAGTACAATGTTATGATATATATTCTTTAGGCTGAATTTTTTTGTTATACATCCTTACTCCCTTAAAGTAATTTCCTATTAGTATAATTAATTACATACTGTAGCTGACGTATTTTAAAAATCTTAAGTATTTCCAGATTGCTCTGCAAAATTCCAATTCTTTTTCCTTTCAGTAGTTTATAAAGGATACCTGGTTCCTTTGAACCCTTCCTGATACCTTGCTGTATCTATTGTTTTAAAAATTACTGTGAATTGCATATTTTAAACTTATTTTTATTGCTTGTTAATAAAATGAAACTTTTTAAAATTGATCATCTTCCTTGTATTGTGAATTGTTTCCTTCATATTTTTCATTCATTTTTCTGTTGGTATGTTTTCTATTTCATAGTTGCTTATGCTCATGTTTCACAGTTTTTCCATTTACCTTTGAATGTTGTTATTTTGAGAAAGATTGTCTTCTTTCTTTAGCAATCTTTTAAATTAAATGTGCTGCTGACTTTCCCTAACTCAAGATAATTTTATACTTTTTTATGTGTGTTTGCAGCTTCTTGTGATTTACTACATAGTCTCAGTAATTGTTGTTACTTGACTTTTATTGTGATATGTGAGGTAAGAGTCTTAACTCTTTTTCTCCAAAATTGCTGTTGGTGTAGTCCAACATAAGATTGTAAGCTCCATGAGAGAAGGTATCATATCTATTTATTCATTGTCCTTTACCTAGTGCTTTTTTTTTTTTTTTAAGATTACTTATTTATGCATACAGAACTGGGGTACAGGCCAGAGGTGCAGGGGTGGTGAGAGGATTCACCAGAGACAGAGTGGTGAGCAGAACAGGACGACTGATGAAGTACACTGCTGAGGGGAGTAGAAAGTGGGTCAGGAGAGCTCTGCCATGCCATGTGGATCACTTCCGGGGCGGGGATTGAACTCATGCTGAAGTGGCTTTAACTTTTTAGTTCTGTGCTTTAACCTGCTGCGCCACCAGGGAGGTCCCCTAGTGCTTTTGTTAATGGTAGCACTAAAGGGATTTTTTTTTTTTTTTGCTAAATATTTAACTAGAAAGGAAAATACTAATTTGCAATAATAAATCTTAGGTGTGCATCACATTACCTGAGGAGTGTTTTTAAACTCTTGAATCAAATTTTAATGTATTTTGCTATTACATGGTTCTGTAACACAAATTGGCTCATACACATATGGTATGAACATGATATTAATATGACATGGAAGTCCTGGTGGTTCACAAATTATTTTTTATGTTAATGTTTCAAAGCTTTCAGAATCAAGCTGTCTCAATGTTTTCAATGTATAAAGAGACTGACTACTTGAAAATTCTGTATTTAGTATTCATTTAGTGTAAGTAATACCACCTGGCTTAGTGAATTAAAGATCTGTTCTGCTTTTTAGGAGTGAGCAAACTAGTGAAGATTCAAGTGTTGAATGAAACTAAAGACTTCTTTTTAAAGATTTATTTATGCATACAAGAACAAGGGTACAGGCCAGAGGTATGGGGAGGGTGAGTGAGGGAGAGGATTCATCAAGAGACAGAGTAGGGAGCAGAACAGGTGGACCTAATGAAATACATTGCTGAGGGGAGCAGTGAGTGGCTCAGGAGAGGCCTGCTACACCATGTGGGTCACCTCCTTGTCCTGGGATTGAACGCATGCTGCAGTTGCTATGGACAGCTTCACAGTGCTGAAGTTTAACCTGTTGCATTACCAGGGAGGGCCCTGAAGACATTTTCTGCTATATTTTTTAATTTCAAAGGTCGATAAAGTGATGGTACCTGTTTTTGAGTCCCTATTTTGATGCAACATACTTTTTTTGTTGGAAACAAATGATCAAAGGGATTTATGCCTTCATATAGGAAATAATGAATATAAACAGGGCTGGGCCCTCCATGGTGGAGCAACAGGTGAAAGCATTATGACATGACCCCCAACCACTGCAGCACAGGTTTGATTCCTGTCCAAGGAGGTGACCCACATGGCGCAGCAAACTTCTCCTGTCTAGCCTGCTGCTCCCTTTAGCAGTGTATTTCAATCTGCCTGTTCTGCTCTCCACTGTCTTTGGTGAATTTTCTCACCCCCTGCATCTCTGGCCTGTACCCCAGCGCTTGTATGCATAAATAATATTAAAAAAATTAATAAGCTGCAGGGCTGAAGTTTGCCTAAGATTGATGATCGGCTGAATACAAATGATAGGGGAGCTTTAATTATACTACTTCTATTAGAATTGTTACTACTTTGTAAATGTTCTGCATACAAAATTATACGTTTTAAGTAATATGCATAATCCTCTTTTCCTCAGAAGTTTTATATTTAGCACATATAGTTACAGAATGTAGGACTTTTAAGGAATATGCATACATATTATGTTTTAGCTGAAATTTCTGTTCCAGGATTTTTTAGAACAGCTATCCGTCCATGTATAGTTAAGTGCAGTTTTGGTTAAAACACAGTTCTTATTCATTATTTAACATATGTTAGGGCTCTGTAGTCTTATGAACTATGCTATTTTTTGGTTTCTTTTTGTCTAAAGAAAAGTAGTACCATAGTTTAAAATTAATTTCTTTTGCTCTATTCTATCTTTGCCTCAGATTGGAAATCATTGGCGGGGGGAGTATGTGTGTATTGGTAGATTTTTGGTGGAGGGAGACTTTCATTCTCTTACAGTTACCTGTTGAGTTGGAGGTGGAATGGGATATATATACCAAAACAATAATGTAGTATAGGCAGGCTTTAGAAGTGTAGGGCTGAATCAATAAAAGTTTCCATGGTCATTTTTCTGACTTCTATACTTCAGTATTGGCCCATAGAAAGCCTGCAGACTTTTTTGCTAGGAACTTTTGACACTACTGAGTGGGGTAGGCATACTTGTAGTTTATACTACTTCCCAGAAATTTGTGTTATTTTACCTGGAGCTCATACTATTTCCCAAGAGCTTTTGAAAAATCACTGAAGTGGCTCAGACACTGTAATTTTTTTTTGTTGTGGTTGTATAATTATTTCTCCAGAAAGTCTCTACATTCTCAGTAGTATTAACTAAAGGCAGATTGGCCACTTAGCCACCTTCTTCATGAATAGCTTTTAAAATCTACAAAATAGTGAATGATATATGTAAGCTATAAAAATGAGACAGTGAGGGAGAACTGCTATCATAGAACTACTGTCTAAAGGAGAAATAGAAATATGACCACTGTCTGCTGTATTTTCAAATTAGACTTTAAGCTAAGGAAACTTAGCTAACAATGGAAATTAGTGAGAAATAAATCATTCTTGACCTTTTCTTCTCTCAAGGATCCAGCATTTGGAAGCAAACATGAAGCTCCATCTTCTCCAATCTCTGGGCAGCCATGTGGAGATGATCAAAATGCTTCACCTTCAAAACTTTCAAAGGAAGAGTTAATACAGAGTATGGATCGTGTTGATCGAGAAATTGCAAAAGTAGAACAGCAGATTCTTAAACTGAAAAAGAAACAAGTAAGTGTTTGAATTTTCTGCTTTTTGTATTCTACGAATGTGTTTCCCTAGAGAAAGTATGTTAAATTTTCCATATTTAAAAATAATCATGCCTCATATATTCCATGAATTACTTTTGAGCCTTTTTTCCCTCTGTTAATTTCTGTGGATTCATTCATTTTTCTTGCTGTATTGTCGATTTTTGATAGCCAAACTTTTATGTCCCATTAGTTTTTGATTTTACTGGATGCATTATTTCTGGTTTGTTTCTGTTTCACATAATGGTGCTGTGTTTTTGGTTTACATGAAGAGAGATTTTCTAGGGCATGTGCATAGCATTAGTAGGCCCAAGGGTATGCATATAGTCTATTGTACTAGATGATATTAAGTTGCTAAGATGTCAGTACCATTTTACGTTCTCACTGGCAGCGTATACAAGTTCCAGTTGGTACACATCCTTGCCTTTACTGATTAATTTTTTTTTTCAGTTGAATGTGAAATATTTCTTAATGTGTTTTTAATATGCATTTCTTTGATTAGAAATGAGATGGACCTTTTTTTTATTTATGGATTATTTGTGTTCTTGTGGATTGTTAGTACTTTGTCATCCTCCTTTTTTGTATTTCCTCTAAAGTTATAGAGATAGGAGATCTCTTCTGATTTGTGCCTTACCATTTTGTTTTTTGGTGGGGGGGAGGATTTTTTTTTACTGAACTAAAAAATGTACATGTCATAATAGTTACCTTTTTAAAAAGTACAATTGACTTTTAATGTATTCTTGATGTTGTGTAACTATCACCACTACAAAGTTCCAAAACATTTTTATCACTTGAAAAAGAACCCTCATATGTGTTAGCAGTTACTCTTTATTTCTCCCGCTCCTCAGCCCTTGGCATCCACTATGTTTTGTTTCTGTGGACTGCATATTATGGACATTCTCAGATAAATGAAATCATTTTTGTGACCATCTGTTTTTCACTACCATGTTTTCAAGATTCTTCTATGTTATATCTTGTATCAGCACTTTACTACTTTTATGGCTAAATAAAATTCCCTTGCATGAATATGTTTTGTTTATCTTGTTCACTAGTTGATGGACATTTGAGTTGTATTTCACTTTTTGGTGATTATGAATAATGCTGCAATGATGTTAACATATTTTTGTAGGGTCATAGTTTTTCAGTTCTATTGGCTATATACTTAAGAGTGTAGTGCCACTGGTTTATATTTTAATTCTCTGAAGTTTTGAGGAACTACCAAACTGTTTTCCAAAGAGCTGTACCATTTATGTTTCTAGCAGTAGTTCTATTCGTTCCTTACTCTTGTCAGCATTTGTTATCTATCCTGGTAAATGTGAATTTTGATTCACATTTGATTATGGTATCTGATTATGGTTTCGGTTTCCATTTCCTTAATGACTGATGATTGTGAATATCTTTTCATGTGCTTGTTGGCCATTTTATATACAGACATGTCTTGGAGATATTGTGGATTCATTTCCAGACCAAAATAATAAAGCGAATATCACAGTAAAGCAAGTCATAAGTGTTTTGTTTTCCCAGTGCATATAAAATACATTTACAGCATATCTAGTCTGTTAGACATAGTGGCATTATGTTTATAAAGGCAATGTACACATCATAATTAAAAAATACTTTATTGCTTAAAAAAATGCTATGATCTGAGACTTCAGCAAGTCAATCCTTTTGCCGGTTGGAGGATCTTGTATTAATGTATTATCTGTGAAAGACAGTAAAACCAGCGCAATATAAAGCCATGCTTGTGTTTTCCTTAGAGAAATGTCCATTCAGATCCTTTGCCCATTTTTTGGTTGGATTTTGTCTCTTTATTGTTGAGTTGTTAGGAGTTCTTCCTATATTCTGCATATTTAAATAAATTATTTGCAGGTATATTCTCTATTAATGTGGGTTGTCTTTTTATTTTCGTGATACTATCTTTGCTATACAGATGTTTTTGTTTTCTTATTTGATCATTCAAATATATATTGAGCAACTAGGAAGATACAAAGGTGATTAAAATACCTTTAAAGAGGTGAGTCAGATGTGCAAGTGATGGAAAGCAAGGTATAAGGCTCACTGAGTCACAGCAGTTAAAAGTGCTTTAGGAAATCAAGTGTAAACTTGTTTCTAGCCTGGAAAGGAATGCATTGGTGGCAAATTAGGAAAGGAGGTTGAGATTATACTACATGTCTTTAGTTTGCACTGCTAATCACAATATACACTTTTAAAAAAATTTTTTTTTAAATAATATACAGTTTATTTTTACATCATTTTGTACACTTTTTTGTTTTTATCTCAATTGTAATTCCCATGGGCTTCCCATCACCGAATCACCTGTGTGCCATCACCATAGTCCCGTGCACTTCCCTCCCCACCCCCATCTCCCATTTTTTATCCCATTCCCTACTCCACCCCCACAAAATGTCTCTGGTATATGGCTGTTCATTATTATTATTTTCTCGCCTGGTCCATTATACTCCTGCTGTGAGCAAAACCATTCGGTATTTTTCTTTTTCTTTCTGGCTTATCTCACTAAGCATGATCTTTTCCAGCTCCATCCAAGTTGCTGCAAAAGACATATTTCTGTTTTTTGGTTGCTGAGTAATATTCCATTGTATGTATGTGCCCCATCTTTTTAATCCAGTCATCTACTTTTGGGCATTTGGGCTGCTTCCATGTTTTTCCAATTGTAAATAAAGCAGCAATAAACATGGGGGTGCAGGTATCTTTTTGAATCAGTGTTTTTGTGTTTTTTGGGTAGATACCTAGGAATGGGATTGCTGGGTCATAGGGAAGCTCCATGTTTAGCAGTTTGAGGAATCTCCAAACAGTTTTCCATAGTGGTTGTACTAGTTTGCATTCCCACCAGCAGTGCAGGAGAGTTCCTTTTTCTCCACATCCTCGCCAACATTTGTTGTTGCTAGTTGTTTGAAGATGTGCCATTCTCACTGGAGTGAGGTAGTATCTTATTGTGGTTTTAATTTGCATCTCCCTTATTACGAGTGATGTTGAACTTTTTTCATATGCTTATTGGCCATCTGCATTTCCTCTTTGGAGAAGTGTCTTTAGCTCTTCTGCCCATTTTTTGATGGGGTTGTTTACTTTTGTTGAGTTTCGTCAGTTCACCGTATATTTTTGTGATCAGTCCTTTATCACTACTTTTGTGTGAGAAAATGTTTTCCCAATTAGTGGGCTGTCTGTTTGTTTTTTGTAATGTCTCTTTTGCTGTACAGAAGCTCTTTAACTTGATGTAGTCTCATGTATTTATCCTTGCCTTCACTGTTGTGGCATTGGGTGCTCTATCTTTAAAGATGTCTTTGAAGTGTATGTCGTGTAGTGTTTGGCCCATCTTTGTTTCCAGGTATTTTATGGTTTCCGTTCTTATGTCTAGGTCTTTAATCCACTTCGAGTTGATTTTTGTGACTGGAGTGAGGCAGTGATCTAGTTTCATTTTTTCGCATGTAGCTTCCCAGTTCTTCCAGCACCATTTGCTGAACAAAATTTCATTGTTCCATTGTATCTTCTTTGCTCCCTTGTCAAAAATTAGCTGTCCATAAACTTGTGGGTTTATATCTGGGTTTTCTATTCGAATCCCCTGGTCTGTATGTGTATTCTTATTCCAGTACCATGCAGTTTTGGTTATTATGGCTTTGTAGTAAAGCTTGAAGTTTGGGATTGTAATGCCTCCATTTTGTTTTTTCTTAGACATGAAGGTTTTGGGTATTCGAGGTCTTTTGTTGTTCCATATGAATCTCATCAACATTTTTTCTATTTCTTTGAAGAATGTCATTGAGATTTTTATTGGGATGGCATTAAATCTGTATACAATATACACTATTTTTATCTCCTTTTTCTCTTCATCTTTGGGTGTAACTTAAATTTATCAGTAGTGCCAGGATTGTTAAGTGTACCTTTTTATGACATGGCCTGATTTTTGCCTTACTGTCATTTGCTTTTTCCTCGCCTTCATTATCATTTTTATCTGCACATTTGACTTTTTTTTCTATGACCCTATTACCACTTCCAGGGCTCTATCTCTTTATAGAAAACCTGAGGAGTTTCATATTCCCCTCATCATCTCCTGACTCTCCTTCTTCCTCCTTAGCTTCTAAGTGCTGGTCACTTATATTTACAAACCCTCAATCAAACCTGAAACGAAGACATTGGCTCAACAGACATTTTTCAGAGTTGTTACTGTTACATGAATTGAACTGCTTTCTTAACTCATTGCCTCTTTATGCTAGCCCTTGCACTGTTCTTAAAAATAATGGGTGTTGGGCCCTCCTTGGTGGTGCAGTGAGTTAAAGTACAGCACTAAGACACGAAAGCCACTTCAGCATGAGTTCAATCCCCACCCCAGAGGTGACACTTGGCGCAGCAGACCTCTCCTGACCCGCCCGCTGCTCCCCTCAGCAGTGTACTTTGTCAGTCGTACTGTCCTGTTCCCCACTCTCTCTGGTGAATCCTCTCACTGCCCCTGCATCTCTGGCCTCTACCCTAGCTCTGCATAAATAAATAAATCTTTAAAAATAATAATAATTGGTGTTCATTTTCATAATTACCTGCTTTAAAGTGTTGATTTTGTTGTTGATGATTTATAAAAAGATAGTTTGGGGGCCTTTGGGAGTTCATGTCTGTACCCATTAAATCTTCCCTGGGTGGTGGCACTCAGTTGGGACAGAAGATGGGTAGAAATAAAGGATTACTGTTTCAGAGAACAACGTTACAGGTGCAATCACAGCTAGCTTTTAATTGTGTTGGCAGTCCAGTTTATTTTTCTTTCACAACTTGTGCTTTGGATGTCTTATCTAAGAAAGTGTTACATAATCCAAGGTCATAAAGATACCTATGTTTTCTGTAGTTTTAAAACTCAGATTTAGATTTTTGAGTCTACTAGTAATGCTTTTGATGAACAGAATTTCTTTAGATTTTTATATTAGAAATTAATACAGATGCTCTAGAGTTACTAGTTTATTTTATTGACTTTATATAATTTTTGTTTTATTCTTATTCCACCAGATATGAGTTTTTTTGTGTTTGCCCCAAGGTAGGGATCAAAATTAATTTTTTTCCTGTATGGGTAATTAATTGAAAAGTTCACCTTCTCCAGTTGTTCTATTATTTAGCTGTATTATAATTCAAGTTTGCATCTATATATACATATATAGTTTACATATATATAGATTTTTGGACTTTGTTGTTTGTCTATTATGAGTTATTCTCAGAATTAGAGTTTTATGATTCTTTTTTAAGGCAAACCTACCTCACTTCTGCAGGCATGTTATAAATATAACATTTTCTGCTCTCTACAATGTCTTTATATAATTTTAATTGGAATCATACAGAATATAAAGATCAATTTGAAGAGAATGTTATCTTTATAATACCGAGTCTTCCAATCATTGAATATAGTGTATCTGCCCATTTAGAAGGTTTTTTATTTTTATTTTTTTTTTACTTTCTGTCCATTAATATCTTATATGCCTTTGTTAGATTCAACTCTGGGTATTTTCTATTTTTGATGCTATTGTTAATATCTTTATATTGCATTGATTTTTTTTTAATAAACCAGCAACCTCCCTGTGAATTACCTTTTTTTCTTTATTATAGATTGATTTATTTATGCATACAGAACTGGGGTACAAGCCCGAGGTGCAGGGGCTGTGAGAATATGCACCAGAGACAAAGTGGGGAGCAGAACAGGCAGATCGATGAAGTACATGGCTGAGGGGAGTATCAGGCAAGACAGGAGAGGTCTGCTGTGTTATGTGGGTCACTTCTGGGGCTGGGGATCGAACTCATGCTGAGGTAATGCAACTAGCTTTGTAATGCTGCACTTTAACTTCTTGCATCACTGGAGAGGGCCCTGAATTATCTTTTCAGTACTTGGACTTTCTGTTTGATAGTGGTCATATCAGCAATTAATAAAAACAGTAATTTTATTTTTCCATTCCAGTTCTTAAGTTTTTTCCATTGTCTTATTGCTCTGGCTAAAACTGTAATATAGCATTAAAAGTGGTTATTTTTGTTTCTTTTAAAGGACTACTTTTTAGTTTTTTTTACTAATTATTATCAGTTTTTAAATATTTATTTATGCATACAGAACTGGGGTACAGGCCAGAGGTGCAAAGGGCAGTGAGAGGATTTACCAGAGACAGAGTGGGGAGCAGAACAGGCAGATTAACTGAAATACATTGCTGAGGGGAGCAGCGGGCGGTCAAAAGAGGCCTGGTGTGCCATGTGGGTCACCTTCCTGTCTTGGAATCAAACTTGTGCTGAAGTGGTGTTAGCTTCATAGTGCAGTGCTTTAACCCACTGCACCACCAGGGAGGGCCCATTATCAATTTTATAGATAAAACCTTTGTCAGGTTGGGAAGTGCCCTTCAATTCATAGTATGTTAAGTTTTTTTTTTTAAGGATTTGAGTCCTGGTTCTGTTTCTTGCCAGCTGTATTACTTGAATTGCATAAGAAACTGTTCTTGAGCATCAAGGAGTTTCTGTATAATGGAGACAATAAGGGAATCTGTTTCACTAGGTTGAAGAATAACATGTTCACTTCTTTATAAATTCCAAATAAGTACTTATTCATAAATAACTCATACCAAACTCTCAGAATTTGTCAGCTAATCTTTTGTCTAAGAGATTAAACTTGAATTTTTTTTTTAAGATTTATTTATTTGTGCCTACAGAACTGGGGTGTGCAGGCCAGAGGTGCGGCAGGCAGAGATCAAACTCATGTGGAAGTGGCTTTGGTTTCTTTGTGCATTACTTTAACCTGCTACGCCAGCAGGGAGGGTCCTAAATTTCAGTATTTTGACAGTAAATTTTCAATGTATCAGATCAAAATGAGCATCAGTAATTTGATAACTCATTAAAAAATTGAACCTAAGCCTCAGTTACCTTTGTGATCCTTAATATAGTAACCTGAATTAAGGGCATAAAAAATTTTAAGACATGACTCCCTCAAACTTGAAACTCTTGATATCATCAAAAGTTGGTGGCAGGGGGAGAAGGGAGTCACAGGAGACAAAAACAAAAATTCCATCTACTTGGAGCTTATAATGGCAATGCCATTTAACTAGCAATTCTCTCAGAAGTCATCAAACCAGTTCTAGTTCTATGAAGGCTGACTTCATACTTGTGGTCATATTTTATGTATAAACTTCCTACAAACCTAAGCATATAGCAAATGCTTAGTCAATTCTAGTAGAAAGTGTATCATTTTCTACCTGTGCTTTATTTACCTAGTATATACTACTCTTTATCTATGATCTTTAAATAAAAGAGAACCATAAACACAGTCTTAGAAGGAAGTGATTTTTTTCATGATGTTGAATTTTTTAATGGTGATTTTTCTTCATATTAGTATCATTTTCTCCTTCATTGAATTAGTATAACAAACTATTTTGCTAGTGTTAAATCACCTGTGCTTTCTAGGTTTAATCTAACTTAGGCATGATGTATTACCTACTTTTTTTAAATCATTGAATTTGCTTTAACAATATTTAGGGTCACAGACTTCACCCTTTTTTATGCTGATATCAGCATCTCCCCCCCCCCCCCCAGTTTTTATTTTGGATTGATTGTCTTATTCCATTTACTCTTATCCTACTAGTTTGGATATTATATGTTACCTCTTTAAGTTTAGTGGTTCTCTGGAAATTTTATATGTTTAGCATGCAGCTTAAAACTAATTGGTATCAACAGCCTTCTTAATTAGTATGAAGATGCAGAACTTCTTAAATTTTTTTTTTAAGATTTATTTATTTGTGCATACAGAACTGGGGTACAGGTCAGAGGCTCAGGGGCTGCGAGAGGCTTCACTATAGACAGAGTGGGGAGCAGAACAGACAGATCGAGGAAGTACACTGCTGAGGGGAGCAGCGGGCGGGTCAGGAGAGGTCTGCCACGCCATGTGGTTCATCTTCAGGGTGGCGATTAAATTCGTGTTGAAGTGGCTTCAGCTTAGTGCTGTGCTTTAACCCGCTGTGCCACCAGGGCCAGAACTTCTTAATTTTTACTTCTATGCTCTTGTAGGCTTTTATTTTAGTTCTTATTCTATTATTTTATATAGGCAATGTTCATTTAGGATTACCCACATAGCTGTCATCTTATTTGCTCAGAATGCTTTCTTGCAATGTAGATTTGGAGAATGCTTGAAGAATATCCATGAGTATTTCCTATTATTTGGCAATTCAGTATTTGATTGGTTTTTAAATATTGTCTTTATGCATATTTATTGAAAGATATTTTCATTTGGTATGTGATTATTTTCTCTATTCTGGCTCCCATTGTTAAGAAATCAACCCTCAGTCTAATTTTTATTATTTTGTGAATAATCTGACTTTTCTGTCTTGACTGTTTTTAATATCTTTTTTCTTTGGGTTCTATTATTTTTACTGTGTTTTATTTTAATCTATACAGCTTGAGAGTCTTGGGGCTTCCTGAATATGTTGTTAGTTTTTCATTAGTTCTGGAAAATTCTAAGCCATTCCCTTTTTTGTAAAAATGTCCCATGGCTCCTTTGTTATGTCCTTCTGAACTTCCACTTAGATATAACATCTTACTGCTCTTGACCATCATGTCTCTTAATTGCTTTCTTTTCCATTTATTTTTCTTATTTGAGACTCATTGTGGAGTTCTTCAGTTTGATCTTTCAGTTTATATTTCTCTTCAGTTATATTTGATCTGCTGTCAAATGCACCTTCAGTTTTGATAATTAACTTTTTTTGTTTTTTAAAGATTCATTTATATATGCTTACAGAACTGGGGTATAGGCCAGAGGTGTGGTGGGTGAGGTGATTCACCAGAGACAGAGTGGGGAGCAGAACAGGCAAATTGACAAAAGTACACTGTTGAGGGGAGCAGTGGGCGGAACAGATGAGGTCTGACATGCCACATCGGTCAGCTCCCTGGCTGGGGACTGCTGCAGTGGCTTCAGAGAGCTTCATAATGTGGTGCTTTAACCTGTTGCACCACCAGGGAGAGCCTTAACATTTTTATCATTATTTTTGTTTGGCTCATTTTTAATCTGTTCGGTCATTTTAAAAGATACTCTTTTTTTTTTGTTTTTAAATATGTCAATCCCCTAAATATGTCAATTTGTTGAGTCTGCAGGGTAAATTTTCTTTTCTCTCCTTTAGTTTTCTTTACTTTTTACTTATAAATTGTCAACAATACTTCAAACACTAAATTTTAGATTTGACATATATTTAGATAAAGTATTTGATTTAGATAATCAAAGTACTGCTTAATATATGGCATGTAACAAATAATGGCATGTAGTCTACTATAATACTAGAAGTATTGAAAAATAGGGGTTAAGCCACAGCATTATGAAGCTACCCACAGCTACTTCAAAATTCATTCCATCTCAGCTAGCTAAGGAGCTGACCCAGATGGCACAGCAGACCTTTTTGTCTCGCTTCTGCTCCCCTCAGCAGTGTGCTTCAGCAGTCTGCCTGTTCTGCTCCCCACTCTGTCTCTGGTGAATCCTCGCATCCCCCTTTTCCCCATCTCTGGCCTGTGCCCGGTTCTTGTATGCATAAAAATGAATAAATCTTTAAAAAAATACTGAAATGCATGATACTTTTGAAATTTTTAGTACCATACATTTTATTGAGGAATATGAAAGACAACTTCAGCCAAAACAAAAACAAAAACAAAACACAGCTGGAAAGTACACAGTATTAAAATTTTTGTGTTCATCTTGTGTTGATTCATATTTTTATATTTTAATAAAATTTCCAACTAAATTTATTTTTAAAATATGGCAAAATTATTGTAAAGTGAATGTTAAAGAACAAGATAGTTAAGGGAAATTTTAATCTTGTTTTTAATTTTGTTACAGTGGCTTCGTGCAGCACTATTTTGATAGTAAGAACAAAATATGATTTTTGAAAGCCTAGTTGTACCTTTCTCTATACCTGCTTAATAGGTAAAAGAAGTCCCTGTGAGCAGGAAAGAAGTGGCGTGGTTGAAGAACCGTTACCCATAGAAATGACCTCAGAACTCCAAATATTTTTTTTTTGCTTACACATGTAGCAGATTGCAAAGGAACTTTCAGTTCTAGGATGGTCCTCAAAGCTTTTCTTGGAGGATTTTTATTCTTATTTTGGGACGTAGTCTAACCCAATCACTAGGAGCCTAGCCTTTTAGTCTAAGTAGCACAGATCATTTTTACCATAGGCCTTTATTATATATGAGATTTTAACCTAATGTCTTTTTCATTATCTTAGTGAACTTATACTGTTTTCATGTGACTATCTGTTGAGCACTTATACCTAAATATGAGGCACAAGTTAAGGTACTGGGGATAAAAAACAATGAGTAGACAAAATCCTGCTTACTTCAGTAATACTTGTAGGTAATATTTACTGAAGGGATGGTTGTAATATGCTTGACATATTTTGAATCTTTTAGACTCTTAAACTGTATGATAGGATTAACATCCCTACTTTATATAAAAATGGCTTAGCTACTTGCTTAAGATAGAGTAGGCACCTAGAAAGGCTTTAGGAGCATACTACCACTAAGGCTCCACTTCAGGCAGAATAATAGAGATAGCTTTTGGCTTTATATTGCACTCATCAACAATCAATCTTTTTGTGTTGTTTGATAGTTCTTGACTACAAAACATAGACATTGGCTGAGGGGTGAGGGATAGAAGTAGGCAATATGCTATGCTGAGTTAATGATTTACTCTTAATCTCTGTTCTATGCTCTTCCCATCAGATATTAACACAGTATGTAAATCTATAAAAAGAAGTGTTTTATTTTCTAGTGCTACAGAATGTTACTGTGATGATAGATGTTTAATTTTTCTTATTTTGCTTTAAATAATCAGGATGAAAATATAAAAGGTATATATTTACCTAATGGTGATTTATGTTTTTAGTTATATTAGTCAAAATAAATCTGATTGGATTTGTTAGTTCCCTTTGGGTCTATTAGACGCCAGTAGATTAAATGATTACCCTATAGAATCAGCAAGTCATGGCTCAGTAGCATGAGTTATCTCTGGCGGTTAATTATTGGTGGGGATGACATGCAGCAGATGCCTGACTCTTCCTTTCTGGGTCTCTTAGCAACAGCTCGAAGAAGAGGCAGCTAAACCCCCTGAGCCTGAGAAGCCTGTGTCCCCTCCTCCTGTGGAGCAGAAGCATCGCAGTATTGTCCAAATTATTTATGATGAAAATCGGGTAAGCTCATGCCATTTCTCATTATACAGGCCGTTAAGACTACTTGACTGCCTTTTCTAGTTACTAGTCCTTTGTGGTGGTGTTAATTTGTATTTAAGCCTGATTACTGTTAGAATTTTTAATTTTTTTAAACTTTGGCTAAAAACTTTGGTTTTTTTTCCTTATAGACTAAAAAAGTTTATAATTGTGTCTTAAATTATTTAACATTTTATTTTGCATGTTATATTCTATAAATATTATTTAATCAGCATATAATTACATTAGCTGAGTCTCTCTCCTATTTATGGAAATACTGGCAAACAAGTTTAGTAGAACATAATACAAAACAGCCATTCTGTACTCTCTTACTTCATAAGGGGCATTTAATGACAAATATCATTGGATATGGAAGTGACTTCCATTATCAGCTTTAGAATTGATTGCTTGGCTATTGTTGAATTATAGTTGACCTTAAGTAGCCTTTGCTTTCCTTTTTTTATTAAAGTAATTTCTTTCATATTCTTCATTAAATGTATAAATGGATTTAGGAAAGCCAGTCTTCAATTCTATGAATTTTGTGATGTTGAAGCCAGTTTTTAGCCAGAATATAACTTAGGAATGAATTGTTACAGGGAAAGTGAATTCAGGTAAAAACAAAAATCAGGAAACTTCTAAAAGAGCTGCTTAACAGTGAGCTTTCAGTACTCCCCAATCCAAAAAAGAAAAATATGCTTTTAAGCATTATGGAAGAAAATATGCCTACTAGCTAACAGTGCTAGAAGTTGGGGTGGTTAATTCAGTTTATTTGCTTTGCAGTGAGTGGAGTCATATCAAAGAGCTACCTCTAACTTTGTAGTAGCTCAGATCCTAAAAAAAATTGGCCCTAAGAAAAACAACCATGAATTAGTCATTAAACATTTATAGAAAGAATCTTGTAGTTAGATATACATGTATTTATATATATAGGTTACTGAAGGTTATATATACGGTTTTTGTAACAGGTGGTTAAAAATGTGGACTATTAAGTTTTTTCTTGGCTGTATTCAAACATAGTCCAGTTTATTGGATTAACAGCAGATTTCTTTATGAAAAACAGTCCAGTAAAGATAAAGGGTAATAAGGGAAAGTAGTGACAAGGCCTGCCTCATGCCAGTGTGCCGAGATGCACACTGGCATGGTGGTCACACCAGGGGTATGCCACAGACTGGAGGGTGCGCTTTTGTTTAAGAGAAACTGGGAACATAGGGGTTCTCCCTAAATGAAAACAGCTTTAAACAGTCCTCAGTAGAACAATGATTTTGTGGACTGATTGGCTTTATTACTAATTTGTGAACTCAGAGATAAAATAAATCTGGATTAGAACTAAAATAATGGTGGAAAAGAATCTTAAATAATGGTAACTTCTTTCTAAATGTTATTTTCAAATAAATTGAATTTAGTACTTTTTATTAATTGATTGGAATTCTTGATTAGCCGTTTCGCATAAACCTAATAAGTGGTTCCTATATTAGTGAGTTCTTTGGTTGCCTGACTGTAATGTGAGGGCTAAATACTATTGAACAAGTTGTCAGTGGGGTTAGTGTGTGTTTAATTTTTGTATATATGTTTTCATTAATAAGTATATTAAATGTTCTTCCGTATCCATCAACAAAACTGAAAGTCCCTTTCAAACCTCTGTTCACTTTAGAATTTATATATTCTTTATTCTATTAAGTATATGAAAACAACTTTATTTGAAGGCTGAATGTTAGTTTTATAATAACTCATAGTAACTGTAAAGATTATCTTTTTAAAAAAAATTTGCATGCCTTACTAACATCTGCCATGACTAGGCTTATGAGTCATAGCATTGTTGCAAAGGTTCCTGGAAGGGTGGTGCTGGGTACAGGGCTGTACCAGGAACACAGGCTTTCTCACCATTGACTCCTCAATGGTCTTCCTGCCTTACCATGCTGCCATTTGTCAGGCCTTCACTGCCTCTTTAGCTTTCTTTAATGAATCACCTTATCTGTTCTGCCACCATTATTGGCAAGGAGAGATGGGTGATGGATGACAAGAATACATCTCGCTCTTGTTTCTTACTTGGCTGCAGCCTATACTGGCTAGAAATTAAGCCTAATGCGGCTAAGGAGACAGTAGCCATTATCCTGTATCAGACATATATGTATTTATTTGGAAAGTTAGTGGGTGGCAAGAAAATACTCAAAAGTAATGGTTAATTTTAGAGCTCACTTCCTGAGAGAAAAATTGCTTTGCATCATATTTAAACATTAGGCTGAGTCTTTTAGTCTCTATAAACACTCTACTCCTGCACTTTTTTTTTTAAATAATATAATAGTTTATTTTTACATTTTGTTCATTTTTCCATCTCAGTTGCAATTCCCTTGGGCTTCCCATCACCAAATCACCCATGTGCCATCACCATAGTCCATTGCATTTCCTTCCCCCCACTGTTTTTGATCCCATTCCCTACTCCATCTCCACAAATTTCTCTGGTATATAGCTGTTTATCATTATTTTCTCGCCTGTTCCATTATATTCCTGCTGTGAGAGAAACCATCCAGTATTTCTCCTTTTCTTTCTGGCTTATTTCACAAAAGCACTGATCTTTTCCAGTTCCATCCATGTTGTTGCAAAAGACATGTGTTTCTTTTTTTTGGTTGTTGAGTAATATTTTGTGTATATGTACCACATCTTTTTAATCCAGTCATCCACTTTTGGACATTTGGGCTGTTTCCATGTGTTTCCAATTGTGAATAAAGCAGCAATAAACATGAGGAATCCTGCACTATTTTTTTTTTAAAGATTTATTTATTTATTTGTACAGAACTGGGGTACAGGCCAGAGATGCGGAGGGTGAGAGGATTCACCAGAGACAGAGTGGGGTACAGAACATGCAGATCTATGAAGTACACCTCTGAGGGGAGCAGTGAGCGGGCCAGAGAGGTCTGCCACGCCATGTGGTCACCTCCGGGGCAGGCGGGATTCGAACTCATGCGGAAGTGGCTTTAGCTTCTCACTGCTGTGCTTTAACCCGCTGCGCCACCAGGGAGGGCCTTCCTGCACTATTTTAAAAGTTCAGTTTGCTGTTACCTTCCCCAGATAATAGGTTTTAAGAATATTTATAGAATTATAATACACATAGAAAAGGGATTGTGTGTAGTTTTCAAAAACATGTTTATATTTTGATGGAATGATTTGCAATATAATGTTATTCAAGAAGAAAGAAGAGGTTGACTATAGAGAGTATACTTGGACACACCAATCTTTGGTTGCCTTGCATGTGACCTGGGAATTTTCTTTCTTTGCCAGTCTGGATTTAGTTAATGAGTGAAGTGCATTAGTCCTACCCCCTAAATATCTGGTTAGCTTTTACACTCTTCTTCCTTTCAAACTGATGGCTCAGTTTGAACCATCGTCTCTCACACAGGCTATTGAATTTCCTTCCTTCAGTCATTTTTTCTTCCTAACCCATCCATCACATTGACTTGTGTGATTTTCCAACTACCCCCAATTTTTGATCTACCTATGTGGCTGCCTGCCTGGTCTTAGCCTGATATTCCTTTCTTAGTAATATCCTAATAGAATAGGTTTTGAGTGTCCTCTTTAAGTTCTTAGTACTTTAGCTTAAGATGTTACTTCTATCTTCAGTTGGCTTAGTATTTTGTCTTTCTATGTCCAGGGCACTTGGACTTCAAGACCCAGCATAAGTATCAGTTTTCTATTTGAATCCTTTCAAGACCTCTTATCCTTCTATACAAGGAAGAGCTATCTTACTCTTTCTTTTTTTTTATGTCTAGCAAGTACCTGGCATATAGAACATATTCAACATATGAATCAAAATCTTTAAAATTACATTGTTTTGGGTCTCCCTGGTGCCACAGGGGTTAAAGTCTCAGCACCATGAAGCTATCATCAGCCACTACAGCACTATATTGATCCCCGAGCTGACCCACATATGGCAAAGTGGACCTCTCTTGTCTCGTCCACTGCTTCCTTCAGCACTGTATTTTAGTAGATCTGCCTGTTCTGCTCCCACTCTGTCTCTGGTGAATCCTTTCATCGCCACACCTCTGGCCTGCACCCCAGTCCTTATTATGCATAAATAAATAAAAATAAATCCTTAAAAAGTAACTGTCCTTTTAAAAGTTTATTGTAATAGAATACTAGTAAATATATTTGGTAATATAGTTTTACATGTTTCTGTTATTTGTGTACAATTTCACTTAGTCTACCTTTTCTTGGTATAGACTATAATATAGATTGTCTTAAAGCAGATTTGAAAACCATTGACTATTGGTTAACATTTCTTGTTCATGATCTAGAGATTTTAAAATTTATCATCTGTGAAAATATTTGTGTTATTTACTATATGCCCTGATAAATTTGAATTACATTTTGGCTTATTGGGGTTAATAGGTTCCTTAGAACAGTTTCCCCCCCACTTCAATTGGAAACCTTTGTATTTGGAATAACTTGGGGAAAGGTTGGAGGACTACTGGCTTTTAGTGGATAGAGGCCAAAGCATACTGCTGAATATCTTACAATGTGTAGAACAGACCTCAGAACAAATAATTACTTGGCACAAAATAGTAGAGCCAAGGTTAATAAACCATTTCTTAAAACTATCTATAGAGGGCCTCCCTGGCTCAAGGGGTTAAGTCTCGGCACTATGAATCTATCTGCAGCCACTGCAACAGGAGTTTGATCCCCAGCAGACCTCTCTTGCCTCACTGACTGCTCCCTTTAGCAGTGAATTTCAGTCAGCCTGCCTATTCTGTAGTGAATTGTCTCACCACTCCACATCTCTGGCCTATATCCCAGCTCTTGTATACAAAAAGATACAAATCTTTAAAGAAAAGAAAAAAAACCATCTTAGAAGTAACTTGCTATTCAAATTTAATGGGTTTTTATAGTTTTGTATTTGACATTCTTTATATATTCTCCTCTTAACATTTTAAGATTTTTGGAGTGTGGAAATTGTTTTACACAATATTTGTGTTTCTTATGCTAATTGAACAGTTATTTTCACATTATTTATACTAAATAAATATTTGATTGATAAAGGTGGAGGGGAGAATATTTATTTAAGGGAAGGTCTTTACACTTGGGCAATGCTGATTGACATTCATTCTCCTTTGTGTGTCATAGCAAAAGCTCTGGAGAGCTTTGCAGCTACAAATGCATTGTGGGAGTTGCAGCAGCAGTCAATGAGTGATTATTGCTATTGAGAATGTGAGCACTATGGACACATTTCCTAGACATGTAATTTCAGTGTACATTATTTGTCTAGTAAGGGAAAGTTTCTGTTATATAGTACCTTGTAGATTACTGTACCTTTGAAAATGGCATACAATAATATGTAATTCAACATTTATATGCCATCAAATGCTTTTGAGTAACTCAAGCTAATTGTTTCCTCTATTTTTGGCTATTACCAAGGTTTTATTGTGACTAGAAAGTAAGTTCACTTTCAGTTTTTCTTCAGAGTTTAATTTTTTGGACTGTAGTAAAGATAGGTAATTTTATGGTTTTAAATTTTCATTACTTATTATGAATTAAACTATTTAGATTTTGATTCATTTAAATAGTAGATCTCTAGGCCTCCTCCTTAGAATCTTTATTTCAGTAAATTTTTATTAAGATAATACTAGTTTATAGCATTATATAAATTTCAGGGTATGCAGTGTTATACCTAGAATCTTAATTTTTGATTTTAAGAATTTATCAATTCTTGAGGTGTTGCGTTCAGTACAAATGTTAAGCTTTGACCTACTTTGGTGAGGAACTATGAAAATAAAATTAGAGCATATTTCAGCATATGACATGTAAGAGGAATATTTGGAAATAAAGATTAAGTTCAATGTGTAGAGTAACATTTAGGTAAATATTGTCAAATATGTATTGATTTTGATTTGGAATAATGTAATTTTTAGTTATGTAGCACAATAATGTTTTTATTCTAGAAAAAAGCAGAAGAAGCTCATAAAATATTTGAAGGTCTTGGCCCAAAAGTTGAACTGGTAAGTAAGAATTTCTTTTTTCATTTATAATGCTTTTTCAATAGTAGTTTCTATTAGGCTAAGAGGGGGTGCAATATATTTACTCTGGAATGAGAGGGATGTAGCTGGGAAGAAAATTTTGGTAAAATTGATGATAATCATGCATGAACTTAGCTACTTTGTAGAAGCATTATTCTAAGAATGTGTTGCTTGAGCAACTGCTTAATCAATCCAGGGTAGAAGAAAAAGGAAATAACAAATAAAAAGCCCTTTGAAGTCATACAGTTAGGATGAGATGGTGCTTAATATTCTTTTAACTTTTAAATTAAAAGTCTGAGTGAATGCATTTATTGTGGATTTACACACTGTCAGTATGTAAAGGTTTGGTGTTATGAGGAGATAGGGTAAACAGTTATTGAGGGCACTCAAGTCCAGAGATTCTGGCAGGGCATGTATTATATAGCTCTATTAATACTTTATCTAAAGTTAAATTAAAATAGAAATTGTTCCTTTGTTTCTCATAGACATATGTAACACTATATATAAATGTTTATTTTATAGCCACTTTATAACCAGCCATCAGACACCAAGGTGTACCATGAAAACATCAAGACGTAAGTATTTATCATCTTGGAGATCTTCAGTTAAAGACCATACATTCTATAAAGAGATTGTTATATGTTATTTGCTGACATATTATTATAATGTAGTATAGGTGTGTTTTAGATTTGTGTAATTTGCTGTCGTTTTACTATATGTTATCTTCCTCTGGCTTCTTGGGGGTTGGGGTGACAGCTTTGAATTTCCGAGGCCAAAAAATGAAATAAAATTTATTGCATAAAACTAGCTGGTTTTATAATCTGCTAGTAAAAAAGGTGAATACTTAACATTGAAATGGCTTACCTTGAGGCTTGAATTTTTTGCCTCCTGTTTTGTCTTTTTTTCAGTGGAGTACCTGCAAGGCGCATGATGAAGTAAGATAATGAAGCTTTTTCATTTAAGACTAGTGATGACACCGTCCCCCACCAAGCCACATCTGCCATTGCAAAGTAGAAGTGCCACGGATCATTTTATCATTATTCAAAATCCTATTCTAGGGAAATCCCTTCCATGATCTTGCTAATGACGGTATTTGTAGACCCTTCTGCCATTTAATGTCCTGGTGCCTTGGAAGCGCTCAAGTCACCTCACGTGGGTGAGGAGACTGCTCCAATCTGTAGTTTGCTTAGCCTTGCTCATCCTAGATACCAGGCCTTTATGGATGCAGATTTTGAAATAAGAAAATAAGTGAAAAAAACCTAATTTATTGAACTGATTGAAGAGAGGAAGCTAGATAAACCTTTAAAAAAATTATCATACTTTAAGAGAATTTTAGGTGAATTATTCTTAGTTTGTAACAAAAATGTGATATTTCTACTTTATATGTATTATTAGTACAACCAGAACATTATAATAATTATTTACTGGTATAGTTACTAATGACCACATTGCTGTTTATATATATATATTTTTTTTTTTTTCTTTTCAAAAATTTCTTACTGAGGGTATTTGCATTACATTAGTTAACTACTTTGCAGAACTGGTGGCAAATATAATTTGCATGGTAGTATGCATGAAAAGTTGAAATTTGAATAAGTTTAACTTTTGTTTAGTGTGGTTCATGGTAAAAGTCATATACTTACCGTTTTTCTGTGAGACTCTACTATGGTCTGGACAACCCTTAGAAGTAGGTTAGGCAAAACTGTTCTAAATACACCTTGTTTTGGAACTATTTAGCTCTTTCAACATTTTAAAAAGTAAGAATAGCAGATAAAAATCTACTTGGGTACTTTTAATGATTTTTTTTTTCTTCACAAAGCTTTAGTTATGTTTGTGTTCTGTCTCCCCCTCTCCCCCTACCCAATATTAGCTGGAGAGCAGATGTGTCTAATTTATTTCCTGCTATCTCTATTGTCTGTTACAGTGCTTATTACTAGTACACTGTTCTGTACTTAGTACAGACTGGCTGACTTCTTCACTGTTATTCTTAGGAAACTTAAAATATGCTTTTGAGCAATGCATAATTGCAATTAGTTAACTGAATATATGGTAACACTTATACTCTATATCACCTTCTGAAATACCATTTATTCAGCTGCATGCATCCATATCATTCAGTAGCTCTTCTTTCATCACCATTATTTGCTTTGTATGAAATAGCAAATGTGCTTTTTAATAATTCTTTTCATCTCTTGGCTACTTTTCCAAATAGATAGCTCCTGATTGTTTATGCTTATTTGAATGGAGTCACTGTCACTGTTAGTCCTGAGTGGCATATAATCCAAAACATTACTTCTATTGCCTTGGCTTTATATTTATATTTGAATAATCAGCTTGAAATCTGTTCTGGAAGTAGGTGGGGTCTAAATACTTATATTTGAACTTGCATGTCATTGTTGTTGTTTTTTTTTAAAGTAACTGTTTATAGTTTAAAAATCGAAACTGTTGTATTACTGTAAGAGAATCTTCCTGTTTTGTCACTTTGCCCTCCATTACTTCTTAAAGTGGACTATCATTTCTGTGACTGAAGAAAATCTGTTTAAAGCAGAAGTCACCTCTAAATATATTGCTATATATTCTTATAGAAAGGAGGTCAACATTATATCTAAGGTGGTGAAGTACCTTTAAAAATTTCCTTCCCACCTACCACACCTCCTCCAATGAGGTTTATGTTACCAGCATTCTTAAGAAGAATCAGTGACTTTAATTACAACTTGAAAATAAGGTTTCTTTTTATTGAATGTAATAATCGAAAATTAACTGCTTAAAATCTTGCTGTAGAACAGGAGGAATTTTAGTTATAGTTATTGCAAAATTCTTATTTTGCAGATTGAAAAATTAAAATGAATTTGATTACATCACATATTCTTAAGTGAACTTTGCTTGTTTTCCAGTTTCTCTGAAAAGTGAAAAGTGCATTATTGTGCATTTTCTTAATGTCATACAACCATTATTTTTCTCTTCTAGAAACCAGGTGATGAGGAAAAAACTCATTTTATTTTTTAAAAGAAGAAATCATGCAAGAAAACAAAGGGTGAGGTCCTATCCTTGTTAACTGAAATTTGTGCAACTTTCCCATCCCACTTGTGTAGACATTCACTTTCATATTAATAAGAATGGTTCTTGATTAAATTTGTGAAAAAGTGCTTATTTTAGAAAGTAACTTGATAATGACTTAAATGTAAATCTACTTTCGGTAATATTTTTATATCACAGTTCATATTTAGTACCATTATCAAATTAATTTCTTTGGTCATCTGTGGACATTTTCATCTAGGCCCCCCACCCCCTAAAATGGTGAGTAGTTAAAAAGTATGAAAGAGAAATAGGATAATCTACATTTAGTCTCCTTAGCCCTCAAAACAATGTGGGTAAGTTATGGTTGTACTAATTAGACATTACTGCTCTTTCTTTTAGATACTGGGTCTGCTAAAGTTCAGTCTTTTTAAATTCAAGTAGTTTCACATTTTATTGTATAATTTGCAGTCCAAAAGTTTTATGGTTATAATCCTCATGAGAATAAAGGTAAAAACAATATAATGCCAGTGTTCTTATTTTCATAAAATGTTGATACTAATTTTAGGCAAACTATTCATTTGAATTCCATTGTTTAGTAAATAAATGATATTAATTCACATTACAAGTGAAGTGTGTACCTTATATTTAGTGATTTGACAATTTAATGAATTTTGAGTCAGCAACTTTTATTTGATATATACAACTTCTATTGTCTTAACTTGTTAGTCCTTCAGCTATCCTAAATTACTCGTATTGACATTTTTTAATTTAATTTTTTATGTGTGCAAATAATAGACAACTATTAAATAAGAAAGTAGCTAAAATATTTTTTTCCTGTTCTGTGATTGTGTTGTAATTGTGGTAATTGCTAAATTTGCTGTTTGGTCATTTAAACACAAAAACACAGATTTTGCTTTTGGACTTCACAGAATATTTGTCTATATGTTTATGTGTTTAACAATTTGTTTATTTAATAATCATTTATTGGCTGTTTACTCTGTCCCATGTATTATATAAAGGTGAGCAAGATGGCCATATGGTTAGCCTTTAGGGAGCATAGGGTGTGGGTGTGAGGGCAGATAGTCATCAGGCAGTTATAGTATTGTGATTGTGAGCAATGCAAGAGGGGTAGTAATACATATATGAATCATGAAGGGGACACTTCCACAAGAAACTTGTAATTGGAAAAATTGGACAGAAGGAGCAGCATAAGTGAAGGTCTAGGAGGTGGAGCAAGTGTGAACTGGTTCAAAGACACTGAGCTTAGACTAACTGGGAATATAGTGAGAGATGAGGCATATTGAGGGAAGTCAGGACCTGGAGGTACCACAGCCCTGTAGGTCACATAGGAGTCTTTAGATTGGATTCTGAGAGTCTTTCCTAAGTGTTTAAGGAAGTGAAATGTTCACATTTGTATTTTAAGAACTTGTATCTGGCTATAACATTGAGACTGCATGGGAGACCTTTAGGAATTACTTTACTCTAGGTAGGGTAATGTTCATCTGGACTGAGGATTTAACTGTAGAGATGGAGAAAAAGAGAAAGGTAAAAAAACATGGAGGCGTTGAAAAGAATGATTAGGAAATAGGGGTAGAGGATTGGTATTGGGTGTGAGGAAGATAATACTCTCTTCTCAAATGCCAGTTTCTGAGATGATCAATGTTAACAGTCTTTCATGAGCCCTTTCACATCATTTTTTGTATGACATTAGATAGGTAGACAGTTCTGTTCACATATCGAGGGTTTTTCTGCGTTTTCATCTGTATTTAAGAAATAGGGTCATGCTTGACTGATTCTGAAAGACATTAATTTTAAGCTTAATGTGTTTTGTTGGACTTCTTTTTAACCATAAAACACAGCCAGTTTCTGCCTTTTCCGCACTGTCAAAAATGTTTGTTTATATAGCTTTATTTCTTATAGCAAAAAATTGCAAGTAACTGAAACCTGCAGCAATAGAGGAACTGTTACGGTGTGTTTTCTGACAGATTGGAAAGTGACAACAAAATGTTAGTACCATTCCTTGTAGGTGATTTGGATATAGAGTATTTACATGTTTCTGTTTTTTAATTTCCCAATTTTTTTGAACAATGAAGACATTGTTATCAGAAAAAAATAAAAATGACTGTCGGCCGCTAGTTGTAGTTCATTAGTTTATTACTTTGTATATTCTTAAAGTGAATGAAAAATCCCAGCTAAAATATGCTCTGTATGTTGATCTTTCATAGGAAAACAGGAGCTCCTTTTAAGATCAAGGACAGCTTTTTATTCACAGTTGAATCGTAGGCCAAATGTACTTTTGACTTGACTATAATAGGTTTGTCAAAATCATAGTTTAGTTTAATTATTGATTTGCACGGGTATTTAATAGGAACAAAAAATCTGCCAACGTTATGATCAGCTCATGGAGGCATGGGAGAAAAAAGTGGACAGAATAGAAAATAATCCTCGGAGGAAAGCTAAAGAAAGCAAAACAAGGGAGTACTATGAAAAGCAGTTTCCAGAAATTCGAAAGCAAAGAGAACAGCAAGAAAGATTCCAACGGTAAATAGTTTGATATTTATTAGCTGTACAATTTTTCTTTTGAATCACACTTTGCTCTTTTTACTTTTTTGTTAAATGAAGATTATTAAGAAAATTCATAAGAAATTTTTTAAATATAAAATTCCATTATCAACCAATAAACATCTTTGTAAATTTAGCATTAATTTTTTAATATTTAATCATACTGTTGAATCTAAATTTAAGTGAATATTTCAAAATTCTTTAGTTTTTGAAAAATATCTATTCCTTTGGAAATTACAATCAATAAGAATAGACCTCATATCTCTTAATATTTCATCACCAAAGGACACTAACTTGATTGGTAATTAAGAAACCCTTTGATGTTAATATATTTTGATTTCTTTTTACTTTTAGAGAACAAGTATTTTGCAAAGGCTTTAAAAGCTTTAGTTTTCATCTCCATTCTCTCATGTAAATGTCCTATAAGCACTTTTAATCACAGTTAAGATTTTTGTGAGGGGATTATAGTTGTATAATAAATAGTATTTCTTCTTCTCTTTAAAAATGTCTAATGTGTTTTTCTAAGCCTGCAACCCTCTGGAAGGCAGACAAAAAGCTGCTACTTGAAATGGCACTATTAAGTGGTTTTCTAGAAATTTTACATAAGGACTATGCCATTTGAACTTTGACATGTAACTTTTAACTTACAACATTTAAATATAATATTTGCTGAAAAGTAGTTAATGACATTTTCAGTTTTTTTCTCTGACTTAAGTTCAGTAAAAAAATATCATTCAGAAAAATGTTTATAAGAGTAATTTAGCCTTTATAAAAGACTTTAAAATATATTTATTTCTCTCTCATATTTAGAGTTGGACAGAGGGGAGCTGGTCTTTCAGCCACCATTGCTAGGAGTGAGCATGAAATTTCTGAAATTATTGATGGGCTTTCTGAGCAGGAGGTAAGAAAATTAATTGATTTAATTATTCAGGCATTTTAGCCTTATATCCTAGTAACTAGTGGTTTATTTATTTAAAGATTTATTTTTATTTATTTATGTATACAAGAACTGGGGTACAGGCCAGAGATGGGGGAAAATGAGAAGATCTGTTAGAGAGTGAGTGGGGAGCAGAACAGGCGACTCTACTGAAATACACTGCTATGGGGAACAGTGGATGAGAGAGGAGAGGTCTGCTGTGCCATGTGGGTCAGCTCCCTGGATGGGGATCCAACTCATGCTGCAGTGGCTGCTGATAGCTTTATAACTCTGAGACTTTAACATCTGTGCCACCAGGGAGGCCTACTAAGGATTTACTTTTATGTAAACAAAGGAATATAGAGTTTGGATTGTTCCAGGTTTTCAACCAACCACTGAAAAATTTTAAACAAGTCAGTCACATGATCATGTTTGCATTTTACAAAGACTTCACAGAGATGTTTTTTGTAACAGGAAGGTGTTTGAAGAGTTTGGGTAAAAATAGGGTCTGAGTCAGGACAACAGTAGTAGGGTTGTAGAGAAGACACTAATAGAAATTGCAGTGGAGAAGACAAGATGAATAGATTAACTGGATAAGAAAGAAGAAGAAAAATGGCAATAGTTCCCTGATTTCTTGGTCAGAGGACTGAGCTAGTGTTGACACTGCCTAAAATAGCAAAGGGAGTATGTATTTTGCAGGTGTTGGTATGTTCAGTTGTGGATCCGAGGTGCTGGTAGGAACTCCAAAGGTGGTTTCCACCTAGGGGAGCCTTGGGAGAGAGAAATGATTATTAATAAGAGAATAAATTTCAGTTCTTAGCTGTGTTCAAACTCTGTTAAAATTGATCTCAGCGTCATTCACTATCTGTTGAAGTTTGCCAGTTTTGATTTTATAAATTCTGAAAATCTTACTTATTGAATGTGGTGACCCCCTAAAGTAATGATCACAGACATTTATTATATTGCTCTATATTTTGGAATTTGTGATCATAGTCCATGCAGTGAATACTGAGCCTCTGTTAAATGTCTTTGCTTTTTGACTGATTCATTTAAGGGACACCTCTAAACATCCAAAAACTAGTTTCAGTTGATGTATTTCAGTTTAGTATTTGTTTAAAACAGACTCTGGCATTCAAGAGGATTGAGAAAAATCCCTAAAATTAAACACTTTGTAAAAACTTTTCTGTTACGTGCATATCTACTTTTCTGAAGAAGAGTTTTAGGAAAAAGCCTAACCTTATATTTGATTAAACACTTGTAATTTTGGTAAGAAACAAATTCATGCAAGTTTATATCTACAACCTTACTGAATTAAACTTTGGGAAAAATTAATTACATAGAGGAAATAAAGTTTTAATTGAAATTCTAAGGCTAATAGTCTTAAAATTTTAATGGAAAGATTGTTAGCATAGCAAGGAATATTTAATGCTAAAGTGACTTTAGTTAACTTAAAATTTGCTTATTTTTCTACTTATTTTCTAAAATGTTAATGCTTTGTAGCATTTAATTACATGAATACTTATTAAGTCACTGCTTCAATGAACTTGACATTACTTTGCATCTTTTTTTTGTGAACTATTATGTCCCTCTTAATGCACTCAATTGACATTTATTTGATAGAAGTAATTACTGTATGTTAGATGCCATGGCATACATTACTAAGGTCATTAAGCTACATAACTTTTTTTTTTTTTTTTAAAGATTTATTTATTTATTCATACAGAACTGGGGTACAGGCCAGAGGCTCAGGGGCAGTGAGAGGCTTCACCAGAGACAGAGTGGGGAGCAGAACAGGCAGATCGACGAAGTACACTGCTGAGGGGAGCAGCGGGCGGGTCAGGAGAGGTCTGGCTCGCCATGTGGTCTCCTCTGGGGCAGGCGGCAGGCGGGAATCGAACTCATACGGAAGTGGCTTCAGATTCTCAGTGCTGTGCTTTAACCCGCTGCGCCACCAGGGAGGGCCCGCTACATAACTTTTTTAGTGTGTATTAAGACAGTTGGTCTATGGCCCTCTTTAAGTACTTGTCTAAGAAATTCTATTTCTTTGCAGAATAATGAGAAACAAATGCGGCAGCTCTCTGTGATCCCACCTATGATGTTTGATGCAGAACAGAGACGGGTCAAATTCATTAACATGAATGGACTTATGGAAGATCCCATGAAGGTTTATAAAGATAGGCAGTTTATGAATGTTTGGACTGACCATGAGAAGGAAATCTTTAAGGACAAGTAATTTAAATTTTAAACTATGCTCTTATAGAAGTCAGTATAAAGTTAGTGACATTTACTTGTAAATTGAACTGTTTACCCCAAAACTTAGCCCTCTTTTGGCATTTGATAGGGTACTGTGGTGAATATAGATTTGATGGGACTTTTCCAAAAGCTTATCTTATTATTCTGTAAGCAATACAGGTAACAGATGACAACTGGGATTTATGGAATCATGGTTAAGAGTGGTACCCAAACTTGAGTGGGTATCCAGATCATGTGAGGGAATTCTTTGGAAAGTACAGATTTTGTACCCTACTGTCCATCATTCTAACTACTTCCTAGTGAAGTTGCTGGGGACCTGCCCCTAAAAGCCTCCAGTGATTCTGCAGTTAGTTGTTCCTCAGAGGACAAGTAGAAATCACTGGGAATTAGTATGTGCTTAATATTTTATTTTCAGATTGTTTTTAACTTCTTAAGGTTTTAAATAGATTTTTGTTGTTTTGTTTTTTAAATTCAGGTTTATCCAGCATCCAAAAAACTTTGGACTGATTGCATCCTACTTGGAAAGGAAGGTAAGAAACTGCCTTCAGAACGTTAATGGGTTTATTAGCATTTTTGCTTGAAATTCTTCTGCCACTTTAACTTTTTAAGTTTTATTGACTTGCCACTAGTTTACACAACTATATTTTTGGGAGTACAACTTCATGCCTCCATATGTGAATGTGCCATACTCCATCAAAGCCCCAGTTTCACAACCAGCATCTTCTTTCCCTTACATCCTTCTCCCTCCCCACCATTTTCTGTTGTTTTCTGGTATAGTTAGTCATACAGTCTGAGAATTACTCTTGCTGTTTTGCCAGTTTATTTATTTATATTCCACAAGTGAGTGAGACCATCAGTATTTTTTTCACTTTCTGACTTACTTCACTTAGCATAATCACCACAACATCCACCCCTTTTGTCCCAAAAGGCACTATTTCATCTATTTTGTTGATTGCGTAGTATTCTCATGAGTATATATTTCACTTTTTTTTTTAATCCATTCATCTCTGGATGGACTTTTAGATTGACTTCATATCCTGACTTTTATAAATATTGCTGTGATGAACATGGTAGTGCACAAATCTTTCACATTAATGTTTTTGTATTCTTTGCATAAATACCTGGCTGTGGTATTGCTGGATCATACAGTCTTTCAGTTTTTAGTTCAGGGTTTTTTTTTGTGGGATCCTACCCCATTATCCATAAAGGTAACCCCAACTTACACTCCCACTAACAATGGATGAGAGTTCCTTTTTAAGTCTTCACTGATGTTGTTTCTGATCTTTTTGTTATAAGTCATTCTCACACAGGAGAGGCGATATCTCACTGTGGTTTTGATTTGTATTTTCCTCATAATAAGTGACATTGAGTTTTTGTTATTTTTTTTTTTTTAATGTGCCTGTAGGGCTATCTGTTTTCTTTGGAGAAATGTTTGTTTAGGGCTTTTGCCCATTTTCTGATTGGGCTGCTGCTGCTGTTGAATTATTTATTTAATTATTTTGGGAATCACCCTCTCATCAGATATGTGATTTGCAAATATTTTTCCAGTCTGTAGGTTACTTTTTTTTTTCCATGAGTTCTTTTCAGGTACCTTTTCAGTTTGATGTAGTACCATTTGTTTACTTTTGTCCAGGAGTGTATCACCTGTGTTTTTTGTACTAATGTATTAAGGTTTCAGGGCTTACATGCAAGTCTTTAGTACATTTTGAATTAAGTTTTGTATACAGAGCTAAGTAATAGTTTAGTATGCTTTTTTTTTGCATTTGGCTTTCTAGGATGTAGTGTTCCCAGTACCACTGGACGAGGCTTTTCCTATTTCTAGTGTATGATCATGGTTCCTAAGCCAAAGGTTAACTATTCCTATTTGTGTGGGTTTATCCCTGGGTTCTATTCTGCTTCTTTGGTCTGTATTATGGTTTTATTCCAGTACCGAAGAGTTTTGATCAATATCACTCTTAAGTCAGGGGCATGATACCTTTATTTTTCTCCTTTTCTCTGAGGATTGCTTTGGCTACTTGGGACCTTTGTAGTTCCATATACATTTGTGACTGATGTTCTATTTCTTTGAAGAACGTCACTGAGATTTTGATAGGTATTGCATTGAATCTGTAAATTGCTTTAGGTGTTGTGGCCATTTTAATGATGTTAATTTTTCCAACCCATGAACACAGGATATCTTTCTATTTCTTTGTCTTCTTTTAATTCCTTATATAACATCCAACAGTTTTTTTTTTTAAAAGATTTATTTATTCATACAGAACTGGGGTACAGGCCAGAGATGCGGAGGGTGAGAGGATTCACCAGAGACAGAGCGGGGTACAGAACAGGCAGATCGATGAAGTACACTGCTGAGGGGAGCAGTGGGCGGGTCAGGAGAGGTCTGCCACGCCATGTGGATCTCTTCCAGGGCAGGCAGGGATGGAACTCATGAGGAAGTGACTTAAGCTTCTTAGTGCTGTGCTTTAACCCGCTGCGCCACCAGGGAGGGCCCCAACAGTTTTTATTGGATAATTCATTTGCTTCATTTGTTAAATTTATTCTTAGGCAGTTCATCTTTTTATGTACAATGTTAAATGGAATTGCTTCCTCAACTCTTCTTTTTTCCTCTGAAGAGTTATTTATTTATGCATAGAAGAACTGGGGTACACACCAGAGGCATGGGGGCTGGTGAGAGGATTTACTAGAGACAGTGGGATCAGAACAAGCAGATCTACTGAAATACACTGCTGAGGGAAGCAGTGGGTGAGATAGGAGAGGTCTGCTGCACCATATGGGTCATCTCCCTGGCCAGGATTTAACTGATGCTGCATTTGCTGCTGTAGCTTCATAGTGCTGCACTTTAACCTGTTGTGACACCAGCGAGAGGCCTCAATTCTCTTCTAATTCATTGTTTGTGTTTGCTGATTTTTATGTGTTGATTTTGTGTTCTGCCACTTTACTATAATCATTTATTACTTCTAGTTTTTTTGTGAAGTCTTTTGGATGTTTTTATATATGCTATCTGCAAATGGTGATAGGTTTACTTCTTCTTTTCCAGTTTGGATCCATTAGGTCTTTTTCTTGTCTAATTGCTCAGGCTTGGCCTTCCAATACTCTGTTGAATAATAGTGGTGACATTCATGTTTTGTTCTTGATTTTGGGGGAAATACTTTGTGTTGTTTTGAAATTTTTTTTTTTTTTTAAGATTTATTTATTTATTCATACAGAACTGGGGTACAAGCTAGAGGTGCGGGGGGTGAGAGGATTCACCAGAGACAGAGCGGGGAGCAGAACAGGCAGGTCGACGAAGTACACTGCTGAGGGGAGCAGCGGGCGGGTCAGGAGAGGTCTGCCTCGCCATGTGGTCGCCTCCGGGGCAGGCGGGAATCGAACTCATGCGGAAGTGGCTTTAGCTTCTTAGTACAGTGCTTTAACCCGCTGCGCCACCAGGGAGGACCTGTTTTGAAATTTTTATACTCTCATACATATAAGTAGTTAGAGTAGTTTTTTGCAAAGGGCTTAATACAGAAAGGACTCTGATAGGACTAATAGAGTTATATTACAATTATATGCTAGCACATCTTAAGTACAAGTTAAAACATAGTTGTAGTTAAAACATAGATGTAGCTAAAACATAGATGTAGTTAAGTACATCTTAAAACATAGTTTAGTTTTCATGTTAAGTGAAAAATGACCTGATAATTATATTTCTCTGAAAGTAATGCTTTTTGAACCTCATTAAATTTCTAATTAAAAAATCACAATACTGATTTTCCCTGAATTTTTGTCACAATGGATTTAGTATTTTTGAGCAAAATAGTTGAAGAAACATTTTGAATATTTACATATATAGAGTCAGGTAATTTAGTTACTGGTTACTAAATTTGTCTTTTACATAATTTGTATTAGGGAAGCTGTAATCATCCATGAATATAGTAGATATAGTGTATTTATTTTGGAGCCTGTATGTTTCTCTTCAGTTTATACTTCAGAATACCAGAAATTTTCCTTAAAAGTGTTAACATGGTGTTTTAGAATTTTTTGTTTCACTGGATCCTCAATAAAATGTTTTTCCTTACAGAGTGTCCCTGATTGTGTTTTATATTATTATTTAACCAAGAAAAATGAGAATTATAAAGCCCTAGTAAGAAGGAATTATGGAAAACGCCGAGGAAGAAACCAGGTATGTTTCATTATTGCATGGAAAGATGTTTCAGAATTGGTGAGAATATGAAGATGAAGAGTATTATAATAGGAGCTTTGGGCACCAGTCCTTCTGCCTATGCAGGCGCTTCTTTTCACCAACTCTCTGTCCCTCCACAGGGCAGCAGCCTCCTGCCTGGCTATGACCTGTACCATGTTTGTTGGTGCTTGTCTTCACTGACCTCCCCTCGTGGGGGTAGCTCTCCTCAAGGCTGCCTGCCTGCGACCATGTAGGCCTCTATCTTATCAAACCTGTCCCACTTGGACAGCCCTTTCTGTCCCTTTTGTTTATATGAAAGATCATTTATTCATCTCTCCCTTTTATATTAAGCCTGCCCTTTTGGATATTGAAAAAAAAATAGGAGCTTTGTACTTAATGTATACTTTAGGGATTGCCATTTCTATTAACTTAATAAGGATGTTATGAACCTGTTATAATTATTTTGAAGTTTTTATATATATGATGCTGTGTAGCTTCTATTTTGGCTGTATGTTTTTCTAGTGTACTAGCGTTAATGAGAATAGTTTTACACTTCTTTGTCATCTAAATCATGCTTTTCAGTGTTAACAATAATAATGTAACTTAATGTGATACCCTTAAGACCTAACATGCTATCATTACTAACCCTTTTATGTGAGGAGACAGGTAGGATAAGGAAGAGAAGCATGGGATTGTTTACAGAAATATCTGGAATCTAATTATGTATCAGATTAACTTCATTTTTGGAGTTTAGGTTAATTCTTAAGAACACTTGACCTAAAAAGGTAGTTTTGTTTTTTTTTTTAACACAGTAGAGTATGTTTTCACAGTTGCAATTCAATGCTTTAAAAATTGTTTCCCCTCAAGTAACTGATCAATAACTGTCATAGCTCATATATTTACCCAGAGGATGCTGTGTAATGCCATTGCCTGTTCCTCTCCATACCCAGGAATAAGTCAATATGGAGTTGCATGCATGAACTCTTGACCACTGATGACAGTTTATTAGCATTCCTTAATCTCTTGGTTTCCTCACATGTCCTTCCTTTCTTCCCTGAAGTGTCCTGGCCACCAAATTTGACATAGTTCTATCATTGTTTGTAGCCATAACCTTTTTGTGTTTTCTGGATAATTATTTCTTACAGAACATTACTACCTCATAAGATTTGATGACACAGTCTTAAGAGACAGTATTTCCTGGTCAAAAAAAAAAAAATGTGTCGGGGCGCTGTTTCATGAGTCAGTTCTCTGAAATACTGTTCTAGTGATTGTATAAAATGAAGTGACTTTACCATCCATTTTTAGTACATTGGTGAGGGGACCAGAAATAAGATTATCATGAGCTGAAGAGAGTAAATGGCAACAGTACAAGCATGCCCTTGTTTGTTTGATTTGTTTATAAAAGAGAAGAGAGGATTGGGTGATGAGGATCAGAGGGAGGAAAATATCATGCTTGTACACTGATGGAAATAATCCCCTGGAGACAAAGAGGTGATTTTAGAGGTCCATAAAGATTTGTTAACTGAAGGGGAGAAAATTGAATGTTGGCAATGAAGTAGGAAATGCTCTTTCACCAAAGGATCTGGGACCTTTTCTGCTTCCCAGAGAGAAAATAAAGTCAGGGTTTTTTAGCTAAAGATGCTAGAACCTGTTAATATTTTATTTCTTTTTTTCTTTTTCTATTTTTAAAAGATTTATTTATTTATACATGCAAGAACTGGGGTACAGGCTAGAGGTGCAGGTGATGAGAGGATTTACCAGACAGATTGTGGTACAGCACAAGCAGATGTACTGAAACACACTGCTGTGGGGAGCAGTGGGTGAGTCAGGAGAGATCTACTTGGCCATGTGGGTCACCTCCCTGGCTGGTGATCAAATTCCTGCTACAGTGATTGCAGATAGTTTCATAGTGCTGTGCCTTAACCTGTTGCCCCACTGGGGAGTGCCCAAAACCTGTGAATATATTAAACAAGTTTCTTACTAAATTTTTTTTTTAAGATTTATTGATTTATTCATCCAGAACTGGGGTATAGGCCAGAGATGCGGAGGGTGAGAGGATTCACCAGAGACAGAGTGGGGAGCAGAACAGGCAGATCGACGAAGTACACTGCTGAGGGGAGCAGCAGGCGGGTCAGGAGAGGTCTGCCACGCCATGTGGATCTCCTCCAGGGCAGGCGGGGATCGAACTCATGCGGAAGTGGCTTTAGCTTCTCAGTGCAGTGCTTTAACCCACTGCGCCACCAGGGAGGGCCCACTTACTAAATTTTTAATAATAGCTTTATTCCTAATTACAACACAATACTTAAAACTTTTAATTTACTTGTTTATTTTTATTTTTAAAGAGTAAGTTTATTAGAAAGACACAGGAGAGGAAAAGGCACTTGCATAGGCACAAGCAGGCAGAAAGAGCTGCCCCGAAAGGAACAGTTTTACAGAGAGAGAGGCCTGATGGTTGCACACATGTGGCCTTAGGAGAGCAGCATCCACCGAGGGAGGTCAGTGCAGAGAAGTCATGGCGTGGTACAGGTCAGGGCAGGCAGGAAGCTGTTGTCTTGCAGAGGGAGAGAGTGGGTGGAAAGAAGCACCTGCATAGTCACAGGTGGGCAGAGGAGTGGCTGCCTTTAATTTTATTTTATTTTTATTTTTATTTTTTTAAGATTTTTTTATTTATTATTTGTGCATACAGAACTGGGGTACAGGCCAGAGGCTCAGGGGCGGTGAGAGGCCTCACCAGAGACAGAGCGGGGAGCAGAACAGGCAGATTGACGAAGTACACTGCTGAGGGGAGCAGCGGGCGGGCCAGGAGAGGTCTGCCGCGCCATGTGGTCACCTCCGGGGCAGGCGGGAATCGAACTTCATGCGGAAGCGGCTTTAGATTCTCAGTGCTGTGCTTCAACCCGCTGCGCCACCAGGGAGGGCCTAATTTTATTTTTTAAGAAATTGTTTATCTTAAATATATTTCAATGCCAGCATAATACTAGAGGATAATCTATTATATTTCACCTTTGCCAGATTAGCAATCTGCTGCTTATGATGACAGAGGAGAGAGCTTTAGTGGGAAGTTTTGTGTGGTGGGGGAGTATCTGTTATTCTGAAACATCATTTTTCTGTACAAATGTTATCTGGGACACTATTTTACTCCTCTCTGTGGCATATTTGCCTTTGTTAAGTTCCAGCAATATTAGTATTCTGAACATTTCATGTGCTAACATTGTTAGCATGTCCCGGAATGTATTTATAGAAGTGAGGTTTTCCATATGCACACTTATCTTCACCTGATCTTAGTATGCCAGCCACCAGGTAAGCTCAGTTTCTTACAGTCTAGCCCTAGCTTTTAAGTTATTGACTTAAGTTTTTCATCTGATTTTGTATTTTTCTAGTTGTTTCTCAGAACAAAAAAGATCTTATCTCCATTTTGTCGTTGGTGTGCATCATTAATTCCCTCTTTTCCCAAATTCTCAGTGAAACAAGTTCCCAGTTAGGAAGTTACTTTAATAATCTGAGTGGCTTGGACTAGGATGGTCAATTTCTGTGTATAGAAATTGATTTTGCTGATTGTTTGGGGTAGTTGGCAGGAATCAAGAAAAATGGTCATCAAAGATAATTGAAGTTTTGATTGATGGAGTTACTTATTTGGTGATCAGCATGACTGAAGGAGAGGCAGAACTGGTGAGCAAATTGGGATGTGCTGAATTTCAGACACCTCTTGGATGTGTAAATGGAGATATCAAGCGGGCACTTAGATATATAAGTGGTAGTTAGGGAAAAGATCTGGGTGGAAGATGCAGAAATTGCTTTATAGAAGAAATTTCCTAAAGAATCTAGTACAAGTTAAGAATTTTTAAATTTGTATGACAACCTTTGGAATTTACCCTTGTGAATATAGAGATCCAACTAATTTGAAAACCACTTTACTGCTTTATTATACAATAAAGTCTGAACAGTAGGACTTACTCAGGTAATCCTAGAGAAATTAGAACAAATTTATTTCAATGCTTTGTAAGTTTCTTCTGAAGTTTATGCTCGATATTTTCAATTTTAATTTGTTTACTTCCCCTCCAATCTCTTACTCATAGAGAGTAATTTTTATTCAGATGTATAGGGTTAAGGTACATAATTAACCTACATCCTAGGTGATGGGGATTGGCACTTTTTGATACAGATATGCTTTTCTTAAGGGAAAAAAAAAGCAAATTATACTCTGAGTGCTGTTAACTGCACTCTCTGGCCTCCCTAGCACCCTTTCTCCACTGGTTGCTACCTAGCCAGTGTGAGTGCCATTGTGGGATGAGCAAGAGGTTCTGTTCTAGATCTGTCCTGGGCTTTTCTTCCAAATGACTGGTTTAAGCAGGTGCTCCAGCTGCTTCTTAGTCTTCTTACTGGGGACGAGATTGAAGACAGCTGTTGCCTAGATTTCAGGCATCAGGGAGTGTTTGGCATTACATACTTACTTCAGAGTGCTGGTTAACATTCAAAGTAGAAAAGTATAGGGAAATAAGATTAAATGTATTGTCCAAGTATAATGAAATAGTAACTCTCATACCTTCAATTGGCTGATACCTTCCCATAATTCTTAGGGAAATGTGTAAAAATAACCATTTTCTGATTATGCAAGTTCACTTGCAATGCCAAGAGCCAAGTTAGTTGTTGGTATGTGATCTTGTTGGTTCAGAATGACAGATGAGTGCTGTAGTTGTGGAAGTGTGTGGGGTGAGGTTACTAGCATTTGAATTGTTTCTTGTGGTATACTAGGAAGTCAGTCAGTTTGAATAAGTACTCCCAGTTATAAAGCATACCTTGTCATAGCTGGACAGTATACATTTGAAAATCTTCCCTATTTCTTAGTTTTATGTAATAAGAATAAATCTCAGAAGAAAAGGAAACTGGAAAGTAGGTAGGGTGAGAAACTGGGAAGGTCAGATAAAATGAGAAAGAGACTCATGGTATTGAAATGATTTATCAAAAGGTCAAAGTGGAGTAATTCTTGATGGACCGTGAAAGTTGCATATAAAAAAGGGGTAAAAGTTCAAGACTAGTACAAAGCAGGATTGGCAACAATGAAAATGTAGGATGAGTGAGGCATGGGTGGTGGTGATGGAGAGATGTTCTTCTGTCAGGATCTTGGCAGTGTAGTAGTGCCAACTGATTGGTGAGGACACTGTTTCAATTAGGGGGAATTTAATGGGCATGACCTGAAAGTAATTCAAGTGCAGAATGTCATAGTGCTATAAAAGTCATTGAGATGCATTTTGAAATCTTAAAAATAATAGCAAGGATAATGTGCCATGTAATGAGGTCTGTACATTATTAGGGATTGTTTGAGAAGTCACTCCACAACTCCAGAAGAGAAAGAAGTCTGTCATAGATTTTGTGAAATATGACAAAGGAAGTATTTTTAAAATATTTTAATTGTTTATTAAATGATAAAAGAGAGAACCATTTTGAGATTTCAGATTTCTAAGTGAAATCTTAACGTTCACTTCTGGTAGGTCAGGCATGAATTTTTGTATGTATGTTTTTTTATAATCAATACATATGAAACAATAAAAAACATTAGACTAGTTTTTAATACATGGTCTCTAATTGATTAATACATTAATCATTAAAAGATTTTCCTCACATTTACTATAATTCATCACCACAATTTGAGTAGCTGTTTCTTTTACTTTTGAACTTTGCTAATGTTGGTTCCTTCTAGCAGCAAATTGCCCGACCCTCACAAGAGGAAAAAGTAGAAGAAAAAGAAGAAGATAAAGCAGAAAAAGCAGAAAAAAAAGAAGAGGAAAAGAAAGATGAAGAAGATAAGGATGAGAAGGAAGATTCTAAGTGAGTTAAACAGAGTTGAATATGAATAATGAAATATTACAGGTTTTTTTTTAAAGGAAATTAAAAGATTTATAAAGAAATTAAAACTACTGGAGTTAAAACATTTTAAATAAAAGAGTCTGTGGGGTATTTGCTTTGGCTTTCCCATCGTTATTTGATATAACTAAGGATTTGACTATTCTAGTAAATACAACTTTCGGGCTAGTGAACTTACTTGCCAGACATGGGATATTAATTTCTTGAATGGCATTGACTGTAAAAATAAGCAAGTGTCACTAGAGAGAGTGTAATTTAGTCTTTGATTTGGAAGATAGCTTCAGATTTATTTTTGAATCTCAGGAGTATACACTTATGTAAAAATGGTGATAAGTGATTTTTTAATTTAATGCCTTATATTCCAGTCTTATTGATTTTATTTATCATTAAGATAGAGCTCCTAGTTTATTTGTGGTTTTTATTGCTGTTTTCCTGGTTATAAAAGTAATCTTGTTCAATATAGAAAATCAAGAGAAAAACACAATATAATGAGTTGATTTGATTCTGCTTCTCAAAGAAAGCTACTATTTATGGCTGTGTGTACTTACTGGGACAGAATAGTATAGGGGCCTTAGTAGCTGGGTTGATTGTTTTCCCTCCAAATTTTAGCTTTGTTGAGGCGTAGTTTATGTCAAATAAAATTTACCAGTGTTAATGGATTCAGATAATTTTTTTGTACTCATAAACCATTTCTACTATGTGATGTAGAATATTTCTGTCACCCCAAAAGGTTCCTTTGCAGTTTTCTTCTCATTACAGTATCTGGCAATTGCAGATCTGTTTTACTTATCTAGAATTTCCTATAAATAGAATCAAAGAACATGTAATCCTTGTGTTATTTCTGTAATTTTGGTGGAAAATTTGAAGGTTTATCTAGTTTTGTGGTAACTGAAACAGTCTAAATTATTTGCCATGGTTCTTTTTTTTAATGCATACAAGAACTGGGGTACAGGCCAGAGGTGCAGGGGGTATGTGTGAGAGAGGATTCACTAGAGACAGAGTGGGGAGGAGACAGGCAGATAGACTGAAATACACTGCTGAGGGAGCAGCAGGTGAGACAGGAGAGGTCTGCTGTGCCATGTGAGTTAGCTCCCTGGCTGGAGATTGAACTTGTTACTGCTGTGGCTGCAGGTGGCTTCATAGTGCTGTGCTTTAACCCCTTGTGCTAGCAGGGAGGCCCCTGCCATAGTAGTTCTTCAAGAGTTTGATACTCATGGCATTCTAATTATATACTACAGGAAGATACTTACTATAAAGTTTTTTTTTTTCCTTCCAGTTGTTCAGGTATTTATACACCCATGTGGTCAGTGATTTTATTCACATGGAATTGTTTTATCTTGATTTTACTTTTTTCTTAAATTCTCTAATTTAGCAGTTATTCATACATTTATTACTGATGTGAATGTGGTTTTACAGAGGATGCAAAATAGGTAATATATGTACTATTCTCAGGTAATTGGTGAACTTATGGGAGAAATTAAGCAAAGCAAAAATACCACTTAAGACAAGAAAAAAATCTGAAAAAAAAAAAAAATGAGTAGACCAATAATGTACGTTGACCAATTAAGAAGAGATCAAGGTTAACTCTGTTTAGTTTGGAGCATTAATGCAACAACTAGTAGTTAATGGTAGAGTATAAGGAACTGCATGAACTGATAAACTGTTTTGAGAAATGTCAGATAGTAGTTTCAGTATACTAAAACATAGATGCCTGAAAAGAAAAGTTGATGCAGCTGGGTTAGATTATGTGACTCAACAAAAGTGAAAATGTTTTCTTCTTTCAGGAGGCTATGGGTGTCTCTTTGAGTATAGCATAAGGTTAGAATGGATAGTTTATTGCTAAAGTTCTGTAGAATATTGCTCTATTAGCAGTATAGAATCTGTGGGTTAGAAATGTAAGAGTTAGGGAGTCTGTTATAAAGGACAGATTGGGATACTAAGTACTGAATAATATTTCAGAGGAGAAATAGAGATTGAATTTGTAGGAGAAATATTACTGAATTGAAACTTATTTAATATAAGGAAGGAAAAGGGAGCAAACTAGAGATGATATCAAAACTGTAAGCCTGAGTGACTTGGAACATGGTATAATATTAGCTAGGAAATTAGGAGGCAAGAAAGAAGGATATGAAGATGAATATATTTTGGATTTGTTGCATTTGTATTGATAAGTTGAATTGACTATTCCCGCAGGTAGTTGGGAAGGTAAGTCTGAGCCTTAGGAAATGGAGTTTCGAGGTAAAGATTTGAGGTCATCCCAGTAGAGTTGATAACCTCACAGAGGTAAATAGGCAGCCTTACAGAGCTCTTAGGCCTGGTAGAACCTTGGTAAATTTCTGTATTAAAAGATTAGAGAAAAAAGTCAGTTCTCAGAAGGAGAGCCAGAATAGCAGTAGGGGTGTTAGGAACATGTGAAATCCTAAAAAAACCTAAGTTGAAAAGGCTATAAAAAAGAGTTATCCACAGTGTCAGTTGCGGCAGGAAGACTAAAGTGATGAGAATTGAGAAAGATTATTTGATTTTGTGGTTTCTAATTCACTTTTGAATTCTGACAAAATATCATTAATAAGAGACTATAGTTTTAGTCTTTGGTAAGAAAACAGAAGTAAGGAGAGAAGACTACTTATTAACTTCAAGGGTAATTAGGACTGAATGCAGGAAAATTCTTGAAGTTTTGTTTTCTTATACTGGTTTCAGATCACCAACTTGTAACTTGGTAAGTGAGCCATAACAAGTCTTATACTTGGAAATAAAATAAAAAAATAAAACTCTCCCCAAACCAATACCTTCAAAGAAGCAAGAATAGCTGAATCTTTGATTACTGCCAGCTATGTAGTCATATGCAAAAACGTACATTAAGCACCTTGTTTTTAAATATACTAGGGAATAACTAGTACAGAGAATGGTATTCCAGTATTATTTATATTGCTATTAATATTAGTAGTAACCATTATCGGGTTTTCCCTAAGTGCTTGAAACGCTAAATACCTAAGGGAGGTTTAATCTGTTTTTTTTTTTCTTTAAAGATATATTTATTTATGTATACAGAACTGGGGTACAGGCCGGAGGTGCAGGGGCAGTAAGAAGATTCACCAGAGACAGAGGGGGGAGCAGAACAGGCAGATTGAAGAAGTACACTGCTGAGGGAGGTCTGCCGCACCATGTGTATCTCCTTGGGGGAGGGATCGAACTCATGCTGAAGTGGCTTTTTAGCTTCTTAGTGCTGTGTTTTTAACCTGCTGTGCCACCAGGGAGGGCCCAGGGAGGTTTAATCTTAATCATAGCAAACACATACGATGCTATTTCCCAGTCACTGTTCTGAGCATTTTGTATAAATTAGCTCCTTTAATCCTTGCAACAGCCCTTTAAAATACATTATTATCCTCATTTTGCAGAAGGGGAAACTGACAGGGAGGTGAGGCAGCTCGTCCAAAATTATTTAACATGGCCTAGTAAATCATAGAAACAGACCTGGCTCCAGAGTTTATTCTAATTAATAGGTCAGATTGTCCTATTTGCATGTAATTAGTACCAGAGATGATTTAGCATGTTGAGTCTGGTTTTACTTTATTTATTTATTTTAAAAGATTTATTTATTTATGCATACAAGAGTTGAGGTGCAGGCCAGAGGTACAGGAGGGAGGTGAGAGATTTCACCAGAGACAGAGTGGGGAGCAGAACAGGTAGATCTACTGAAATACACTGCTGAAGGGGACAATGGACAAGAGACAGGAGAGATCTGCTACATTATGTGGGTCACTTCCCTGGTGGGGGAGTGTGAACTTGTGCTACAGTGGCCATTGGAGAGCTTCACAGTGCTACAATTCAACTCCATTTGCCACCAGGGGGGGCCCACCCAAATTAGGTTTTAATAAAAAGATATTGTAGATCATCTCCCTTGGAGACCATCTGTTAAGCTTCTTCTTTTTACTGAGGAGAAAATATATGTCAATGCAAGTAAAAAAATCCATACTCCTGCCTTTTTATGTACCCTACTCCCTTTGAATTACAGAGGGTTTAGTGGGTTTTCTGCTGCTACTTCCCCTAGAATGTTTTGGCTTTCAGATCACTTAATTTGAAATGTGTTCAGGTATTAAGTCCATTAATATATACAACAGAATTTTGTGAATATCTTAATTTTAGTCAGAGTTCTTCAAAATTGGGACACAAGATTTTTTGTAAATTTTGATTGTACTAAAGATTGGATAGTTTTATTCATTTTCTATTTAAAAATTTTTCAAAAATAGAATCTTCTCTGATGTATACTTTGAAATTACACAAACTTTTTATTCACTTTTGTTTCTAGAGAAAACACCAAGGAAAAAGACAAGACAGAAGGTGCAGTAGAAGAAACTGAGGAGAAAGAACAGGCCACACCCCGGGGACGAAAGACAGCCAATAGTCAGGGCCGCAGAAAGGGCCGCATAACCAGGTCCATGACAAATGAAGCTGCAGCGGCCAGTGCTGCAGCCGCAGCGGCCACTGAGGACCCCCCACCACCTTTGCCACCTCCACCAGAACCCAGTGAGTGGATGAGATTGGAGGGAACAGGCTATGGTTGTGTTGGAATTCTGTTTCTGTATTAGGGTAGAGCTGGAGGAACCTCTCTAATGCTGACAACCTACAAATAATGCAAAATAGTTATGACCTTTTATATCAAATAATATGACTTTTATATCAAGTTCTTTAAAAAAAAAAATCAGCCCCAATATTGTTTTCCTAATGTAGCTGTATATCGTATGTAATTTCTAGTTTCCAAGTAATCTTCAGTTTGATTTTTTGATGACTGAGTAATGTTGGCAAGGTATTCTTGATGTCTGGAACCCTTCCCTATTGCTGATAGGCTGTCTCTTCCTTCCTTTTAAGCTAGTTTAGCTAGCATTTGAATAAAAAAATAATCTTTTAACTCACATTATTTTCCTGTGAAATAATATTTTTTTTTAGGAATAAATTCTTAGACAAGGGAAGATTTCTTCCCTCTGTTGCTAAGTATTGTCTCATTAGTTTATAAAGGGATTACCTTAATAAAGAGTATTGCCATTGGTGGTTCACTGACACCAATTTTATCATAATGTGAAGTATTAAAGAAAAGTTCTAGGAATGGCAGTAATGATTTGAGAGAAATAACTGGACAGAAGGTTGGGGATAGGCCCCACTTTGCTTACAAAGTAGGGAGACTGCAAGGGTTTTAAATAGAAGAAAACTATGTTTTGGAAGGATAACTGTGGTCACAGTTGTGGAGATCAGATAAGAGAAAGAGCTGGAGAGAAAAGCGATCATTTGGAAGGTTATCATTAGCAAGGGCCCATTCAGATTAGAATTGATACACATTATTGGATGTAGATGGTAAATGAGAGAAAGAATTAAAAAAATCACTAAGCATCCTGTTGATAATTCAAATGACTGACTAGGTGAATGCTCTTTCTATTAATTAAGGGAAGTATAGTAGGAGCTCATTTTAAGCCCAGTAGTGTTCAGTATTGATTCATCTGTGCTTATCAGCCCTTATGTACATGAGCATCTTCAACAGTGAGAAGAGATGAGGGTTCAGAAAATGAGAGAGAACTATGCTTATCTAGCAGGGATGGAACCCTCACAGGTGGGAAAACCCTGCAGAAGAGGGACTCAGACTATTCCAACATGTAGACATGGGTGGATATTAAGGATCTTTGAAAAAAAGACCATCATACTGAGAATTGTTGAATTTTCCCCTTTAGTTTAGTGGAGGAGGAGATTGGTATCATCCTGTTTCCATTGTTCTTTTTTTTTTTTTTTCCACGAGGTGTTTTAAACAGCCATCAGATAAATAGGCTAAAGATTTTTTTTTTTTTTTAAAGATTTATTTATTTGTTCATACAGAACTGGGGTACAGGCCAGAGGCTCAGGGGTGGCGAGAGGCTTCACCAGAGACAGAGTGGGGAGCAGAAACAGGCAGATCTACGAAGTACACTGCTGAGGGGAGCAGCGGGCGGGTCAGGAGAGGTCTGCCACGCCATGTGGTCACCTCCGGGGCAGGCGGGAGTCGAACTCATGAGGAAGTGGCTTTAGCTTCTCAGTGCTGTGCATTTACCCGCTGCGCCACCAGGGAGGGCCAAATAGGCTAAAGATTTTATGATTGGTACCATACAATCTATGAAGAAAGAATTTAACTTAATTAAATTAAAGAAGCCTTACTGGATCCTTTATCTTTATTTCAGTTTCTACAGAGCCTGTAGAAACCTCTCGATGGACAGAAGAAGAAATGGAAGTCGCTAAAAAAGGTAAATGATTCAGCTTCTTTACATCTGTTTAGGGTTATTAATGATGAGTGAGATGAGGCTTTTTTTTTTTTAATTAAAGAATACATTCTTTCAGAGTGGTGAATTTAATTTTAGAAATAAACTTAAGAGTTCTTTTTAATGATGTGTTACCCAATAAGTTACCACAGTATGCCTTAAAAGTCCCATTTTTATTTTGAAGGTCTTTTTATTAGACAATATAGGCTCTTATATATGCATAGTCTACATACTCTGGAATTTTATGACTCCTATTTCTCTCATATGACTCTCGTTGTTTACTAATGTTGTGTACTTTGAAAGCAAAGTAAAATTTCTGATATAATTGGTTTATAAATAAAAATTTATCTTTTAAAATAAAATTGGTGGAGAGGTGTTAAGTGTTTACTTTGTAGTTCTAAAGAAAAAAATATTGTAAATATCTTGATCTTTTAGTGACATATTTTGCATTTTTATATAGTAGGTGATGAGTAATGCCTCTAAGTATCATATAAGTCAACTTTGCCAAATCTATAGCAGTTAAAAGTGTTCTATCGTCAAAATATTTTTATTTGAGGTTAATTTGCCATGATTAGCAAATTTATTATTTACTATGATTAGATGCATAACTTTATAATATTCACATTTGTTCCCTCCTGATCGTAAAAATGTCACAGTAAAGTAGATGTTAGCCATAATATAAATTTTTTTTTAGGCAGATAATACCTGCATGTATACCTGTTTAACCATCTAAATAGTGTTTAGACACTACTCTTTTCATTTCTTATTCATATCATTTGGAAATGATACTCCACCTATCATTGTTAAGGGAGCTACTTATATTAATCTTAAAAACCAGATGTCTTCCTCTACAATTTTAAACTTGTGAACATCTCTGCTTGGGTGCACTTGTATCTAAAGTATATTTTTTGTACATATTTTTCTATGTGAATTTATCCATATTCCTTGCACCTCTATTTATGTGTATGTGTACATGTATTTGGTTAAAGAAGTGTAAAATTGCTTGATTGCAAATAGATATGCCTTTTACAGAGCTTTATATGTATATGTGTATATATATATATTTGTGTAAATGAATTATATTAATAATTTTACTAGGTTTGTCCTCAGTGACTTAGATGCACTTTATCACTCAATTTAAAAGTTTGACCTAATACTATGTGTCCAACATTGTCCTGGCCTGGTAGGAAATACACAGTAAGGATCAGTTGAACTTTTCCATTAATAAGTATGTTTTAAATGTAGGTGGGAAATAGAACTGTCAGTGATTTTGTATATCAGTACCTATTTCAATAAGTACTTCAGTATTTCAGTAAATTACTGAAAGCACACTTTTAGTGTTAATGATTATCAATACAATAATTGAATTTTTTCCCCCTCTTGTTGGCTTATCAGGTGACTATACAATTAATATTTTGTCTGTTTTCAAAATACAGGTTTAGTAGAACATGGCCGTAACTGGGCAGCAATTGCCAAAATGGTGGGAACAAAGAGTGAAGCTCAATGTAAAAATTTCTATTTTAACTATAAAAGGCGACACAATCTTGATAACCTTTTGCAGCAGCATAAGCAGAAAGTGAGTAAATGAGAGGTGTTGAACTTTTTATTTACCATCTTTTATTATAGGTTGGGTATTTTTGTTTTGTTTTTTAAAAATATTTTAAGAATAGGCTTATTAGGAAAAGGGAAAAAAATAGAGACACTTGCATAAATAAAGGTGTGAAAAGAACTGCTACTTTGCAAAGGGAAAGGTTTGTGAAAAGAAATGATTGGATAGTCACAGAAAGGCAGGAGAGCTGTTATAGGTGTTTTTGTTTTTTTGGTGAGGCTGGGGGGAAAGAGGATGATAAGATTGGTTTTGAGAGAAAAATTCTTGTCTTGTATTTTTTTATTTATTGTATCTTCCTGTAAAGGATGTACTTGTTTCTTGGCACAGGTTGACTAGTTCTCCATTTACTGATCAAGGAATGCAGTTTTTACTTGAATAATGGGAATCCAAAGTCTTTGAACTAATGTGGACTGGTTTTGAAAAATACAAGTAATTCTATTGTACATGTTGAATAAGTTCATTTGTTACATTAAAAGAACTTTTCTCAGAAAAATTCCTTGGTATAAATATTAAAAGCCAGAAAGTTTAAGATTATTGAAACTTGTTTAACAAGGGAGTTCCAGTATTCTCAAAGTCCGTGGGTTAATAATGTTAAAACTATTTTCATACGTCCTTTACTATTCCCCACTGCATTGACATTTGCATTCATGATGACAAAACAATATTGGCAGAAAGAGCTAAATGCCTTAGTATGAATCATAGTGGGGTCATACTGTGCTAACTGCAATTTGTTTTTCATGTCTAGGTGCAGTTTTGTTTAATGCCAGTTTCATTTATGAATGTGACATTATGAATGTCATTTTTATTTATGAATGTCCTTGATCAAGCAAGATTTAGCTTTATTGTATCTTCATCTTTGAGTATATTTCAGCACATATGTGAACAAGTGCAAAGTCTGCCTAAAGCTCTTCTGCTGTATACCAAGTATGGCGGTTCTTTCAAATACTTTCTCAGTAATTTAAGTTACAAGCTGAACTTATCTCCATCTTTTTATGAAATACCATTTTTGATAAAAAGAATGACAGGCAGGCCCTCCCTGGTGGTGCAACAGATTAAAGTGCAGCACTGCGAAGATGGCAGCAGCAGCTTTGCTGTGAGTTTGATCCCCGCTCCAGAGGTGATCCACATGGCGTGGCAGACATCTCCTGACCCGCCTACTGCTCCCCTCAGCAGTGTACTTCGTCCCTATTCTGACTATGGTGAATCTTCTCACTGCCCCTGCACCTCTGACCTGTACCCCAGTTCTATATGAATAAAATAAATCTTTGGAAAAAAAAAGAATGACAGGCAAAGTGATTTTTTTTCAGGCTTGAATGTTTGCAGATATTTTCTGTAAACATAGTCTGTCAAAACAAAACAAAACACAGTATTATCTGTTGCTGCTTACAAGTTTTGAGCTTTGAAGTAAAAATTAGAATTTTGGAAAATAGATCCTTTACCAGGAGCTTAAAATATTCCCAAGAACTTAAAGACTTCTGATGGTATCAGTGGTAATAATAACTCATGATATTTTGGTATTATATAAGAAAATGTATGCAAATTTTAAAAAATCTGTGTAATAGTATACTCCAGATGTGTATTTTTTAATACACCAGAGTTCAGAAGAATAAATTTTAATAGACTACAAAAACTCTGCTGGTAGGGCTTTAGGTTTCAATTTTGTTAATACAGTGTCAGATTTCAATTTTGTTAATACAGATTCAGATTTTATATTGCATCTGATTTTAAATAACTGTTTGCTGAGTTTGGTACAAGGAATAGTATCCATGGTCATCTGAAAGTCTATTAAATAATGAGTTCCTTTTCGAACTACATTTCTCTGGGAGGACAGATTTTTTTTCATCTACTTCTACCCAAACTGTATTATCTCCATTTACTAGATTTCTAGAGGAAGCACATTTGAAAATTATGCTGTTTCCTACTGGACACTAAAAGATTTCTAAAAATGTAAAACAGTGTGACTGTTTCACTGTTTTTTATAGTAACTTTTAATTAAAAATATGTGCTTTATGTCAACATGTTATTACTGTTTTTCAGTTAAATATTTTAACAATACTTCAGTTGTAAATTTTAATATAGTAAATATCAATATCTATATATCTAAAACCCTCATTGAACAAAAATTCTTTAGGGTCTCTAATATGTGTTGTGTCCTTAGGCCAACTAGTTTGACATTCATTAAAGATTGGGTAATAAGAGTGGATATTTATATGTGCTTAGATTTGCACTTACAAGTAAGAGCATTCGAAGTATAACATTGACTTAAAAAATTGTATACAAAGAGCTTTTAGTTAAAAATAAGAATGTAAGAGTTAAAAATGTACTGTAGCAACTAAAAGGAAAGCAAGCAGCTACAATAACAAAAAGTGTGACAAGACTGAGCTTCACCAAATATTGCTTAAAAATATTGTTTGGGAAAAGTAAAGAGTGAATCAGACACTGTTTTAAAAACAAAGATTGTATAATTCAGGGTTCTTCAGAGAAACAGAACCAACATGGTGTGTGTGTTGGGGTGGAGGGGGGGTTGCGTAGTTGTGGAGGACAGCAGGGTTTCTGGGTATATATTTGAGATGTAAGAATTTGATGGTAATTTTGGAGGTCCAAATCCGAAGGGGTTTGACAGTCTGGAGACTCAGCGATGAGTTGCAGGTGCAGGTGGAGACTGCTGGCCAAATTCCTTCTTTGTAGGGTGTGTGTGTTGTGTAGGGTGTAAAGAATGCTTAATCTTTATTGTACTAAGAAGTTCAGTTGATTGGATAAGCCTAACTCCATTCACATTATGCTCCACTGATTAGTCCATTGACTTAATCATATCCGAAAGCCAATGACACAGAAATAGCTGGGATAATGTTTGACCAAATACTTGGATACTGTGGCCTAGCCAAGTTGACACAAAATTAACCATCACAGATATCTTTAAAAATTTTTATTCTAATCATTTTAATTACAACCAAAATAATAGAAATTTGTTTATCTAGAATATTTAATGATTTTTAAAAAGACCTCAAGAAAAAAAAATGGCAAAATGTCTTTTGTCTATTAAATTTCATTGGAAGATTTCTGTATAGTAAACAATTAATTAAAAATTTGTGAATACTGTACACACACATATTTACTACATATAGAGAAAATACTTGGATCTATAGTAGACTGTTGTATATGAAGGCAGGAATGTTGCAATATACTGGTAAAAAGTTGTCTTTACTGCAGTTTTCTGTGAAAGTATCAAACAGAATGGGTTAGTATTGGCAAAGGAGGGAAACAGATTGGGCATAGAGAGAATCTATACTATAGGTGTTTTTTAATGCTTAAAATATTATAGAGTTCTTCTGAATGATATACATACATACATATATACACATATAAAGAGAAAGAAAGAGAAATCGTAATAAAGTAAAAAAATAACATCAGTTAACAACTATAAACCAGAGACATTCTGTGGGGCAGGAGAGGGGATTAAGACCGAAAATGAGGTGGGAAGAGCACCTGAGACTATAGTGATGGCATATGGGTGAAGTGGTGGTAGGAAGTCCATGAGATTAAAAAAAAAAAGTACAAAATAAGAATAATGTAAAGAAGAAAAAAAAGAGTATAGCCAATATCTGTAATTCTTTGCTTTTTACATTCCTGCTAGAAATATAAAGATGGATTTTTCTTAACCTTTAGCATTTTTTGTGATTCTGACACCAGAAAATTATTGTTTCTTTTGATTTAAATAATAAGTTGAGTCCAAAGTAGCATATTCATCTCTAAACTACAAACAACAATAAAAATACTGGTAGCTTTTTATAGTTGGGATTATAATTATTTTACTCTATGAGAAATCTCATTGTGAAAGATTACTACGGTCTGGACTCTATAAAAAGCAGAGAACTATTAGGACTTGGACTCTTGGGTCTGTAAAGACAGGAGACCTATCTATATTTAGCCACATAAGATTATATATGTCAAATGGCTAATGTCTTACTTTTAAATATTTACACATATAACCTTACAGATGTTACTCCATTAGACAAGTGAGCAGTTTCATGTAAACATACTTTGCAGAAGCTAAAATCCTATTAAAGAAAAAAAAAGAATTTATCATGATTAATAGTAAAAAATTTAATCACACTGATGATGATTGGTATGATGAGTTGTTGTTTATAAAATAGCATTCTTTTTTAAAATTTATTTTAAAATAACATTATTCTTAATGCTGGTGAAAAAGTGAAGCCACTGCTAGAAGAGTTTTTATAGCATTATTTGCAATACCAAAAGTTAAATATTCCCTGAATGCCTTAAAATAGGCGAATTGAAAATATATGTTGACAGTGTTTTATGGACCCATTAATAAAAATAATGCTTTTAAAAATTTATGATTTATGAATATGTTCAGTTTGTGACTATTTGGTTAAATCATATAGGATATATAATTCCATAGAAACTTACTGTTTTTGGGCCCTCCCTGGTAATGCAGTTGGTTAAAGCACAGCGCTGCAAGCTAGCCACAGCCGCTTTGGTGCTTCATGCAAGTTTGATCCCCAGCTCTTGTAGGTAACCTCTCCTGACCTGCCCACTGTTCTCCTCAGCAGTGTACTTCATAGATCTGCCCACTCTGTCTCTGGTGAATCCTCTTCCCTCTTACCTCTGGCCTGTACTCCAGTTCTGTATACATAAATAAATAAATCTGTAAAAAAAAAAAAAGAGAGAGAAACTTACTGGTTTTGTTTAGCTTGTGTACTTGTAAATGCATTTAATAGAGTGAAAGAGAAAATACCAGTATTATAACAAAATACCAGATAAAATGCCTGTTATCTCTAGGTGGAAAACTATGAGCAATTACTGTTTTTCTTAACATTATTTTCTCTTTTTATTTTTCACATTTCAATGCATGCTATTTTTGCTAGGAAAATGTATGTTAATTAGGAAAGTGCATTTTGGTATTTGTGCTAGGGAAAATGTATGTTTATTAAGAATGTACATTTTTTGGATGTGGAAGAACAAGAGTTTTCTGATTTTTGGGTTTTGTACATGCATAGTAATAAGTACTTCCAAAAAATGGTTCAGGTGTAACTTTCGATTGGTTTGATGAAAGCAATAAAAGCAAGATGGCACTTTTGACCTAGAGTAACTGCAGTTGAACCAGAGCAGTTGTTGAGCATGCAGCTTTCTTGCTCTGTGTCTGTGTGTAGTGTTCTTTGTTATTTTAGATGTGAAGAAGTTTTTTTTCTTGTAGTTATTTAAATCAGAAACAAACTTAATATTTCCTACTCTTTTAGACTTCACGAAAGCCTCGCGAAGAGCGAGATGTGTCTCAGTGTGAAAGTGTAGCTTCTACTGTTTCTGCTCAGGAGGATGAAGATATTGAAGCCTCCAATGAAGAAGAAAATCCAGAGGACAGTGAAGGTATCTCAAAATCCTAGATTTAGTTGAGACTTCAACTAGCTCCAAATGTGTAATTTTTTACCTTAGTCATTTGACTACTTAGCAGTCGCTTCATTAAAGAAAGTGTATCAGTGTTATTAGGGAATGGAGACTTTAACCTTGAGTGGAATGTATTCATTCAGTGAACAGATTCTGATTTATGTAGCACCTGAGATGGGCCACGTGCTATAATCATAAGATCTTTTAAATGGCTCTTCCACTTCAGACATTAGTGTCAATATCAATAAAATGTGCATCTGTATCAGTGCCACATTTGTTTGTTCAGTTGGTATCATCACTTACATTCCTCTTTATTTTATTGCATTGATTTTGACTTATTTTGTTTTTGATAAAAATCTTTGTCATATTTGTGTTTTCATATAAAAATAATGAATGCTCTAGAAACAACTGTAGGAAAAAAAATCAACTCAAGAAGCTTAGGAAAAGATGCAAAGTTCTTTTTGTCACTTGAATAAATTAATGACAGTCTGTTGAAGAAGTATTACTTTGAGCTTTTGTTAAAGAAAAATAAGTACCTAATTTCAGTTTATATTAATGTTAAAGTTTCTGTGGAATTTTTTTGTAAGTTAACCATTTCTGAAGTGTGAATCTTCACAATGCTTTTAGTAACATTTTATGTGTTACATATTGAGCATGTTCATATTTTGTATATGCAAATATTTTCTCCATCTTGTTCCATATTTTATCTTTAAATTACCAGAGTTTAAGCTTTGTCTATAATTAGAACTGTTTATGTATTCCTATATAGGGTCTTACATTTTACGTTTAGGAAATTATGGGAATTTTAGAAATATTAGATTTTTTTGCTTATTTTTTTCCCTATATGTTGTTGACTTTTAAACCTAAAATTTGTCTTGAAATGGGTTTGACCTGGAATGGTAAGTAAATTTTTTTTCTTTGAGATTATGTGAAAAGTAAACCAGTATTACAAAAATAAAGTGAATATTGGAACAAGTTCACCCTAGAGTGCTGCAAAAAATGGGAGGCAAGATGGTTTGTTTATTGCACTTTCAAGGAGATCAATTGTAATGGTATTGTAGCCTAGTGCCAAGATTCCCTGGGTTGTAAATGTGTATCAAGGCTGTATTGATTTGCTAGGCTACCACAACAAAATACTACCAGGTGATTTAAACAGCAGAAATTTATTGTCTCATGGTTTTAGATAATTGGAAGTTCAAGGTCAAGACACTGGCCTGATTGGTTTCTGGTGAATCTCTGTTCCTGGCTTGCAGTTGGCCACCATATATTTTTGTCCTTTCATATCTTTTCCTCCATGTTGCTGGTGTCTCTTTATTTTCTAACCTAACCTTTATGACTTCATTTAGTCTTAACTACTTGGAGTCCTTATTACCAAATCAGTCCCATTGGAAGATAGGGCTTCAGCATATGAATTGAGGGTAGGTGGAGGGGTGCTGGCTACATAGTTCAATTCACAACCTAAAATATAGTTATTAGACTTAGACATAGTTATTATAAGTCCTCTTTCTTTCAGAACAAAGAATTCTATCATGTATGGGCTCACAAATTCCCCAAAACTGACATTTTTCTTCTGTTTTCTTCCTGTTACTTTGTCTTTTGTGTGATACTTTTTTCAAATTGTCAAACATGTTATTATAATGTTTCCACTTAATGAAGTATAGAGTGGCATAGTTATATCATGCCCATTTATATATGTGGTTGTGTTATGACATCTAGAATAATTTCTTCCTTGTAGGAAATAAACTTGTCACTAGAGTCATTTCCTTGACTTCATTTGAAAAGTGTCAAGGAAAAGACAGTGCAATACAGTTTGCATGAACTATGATTCACACTTACTGCTAAACTTAATGAGACAAGGTTTACTCTTTATTGTATAGCAGGGCTCTTGTCTGTGGGAAAGTGAAGGCAACTGCTGAAAAGAAAGAGTCCCTCTGTATCTCTTTTCCTAAAACACATGTTTGACTGTGTCACTATCCTCACAGTTAGAAGAGTAAATCATAACAACCAGTTAGAAGAGTAAATCAGAACTAACAAAATTTGGATTTGTTTATTTTCTCCTAAGTTATTCTTTAAGGAATTTTTAAAAATTAGGGGGAAAAAGGACAATTATATTTGTTGCTTGGTGAAACATGCCTTAGAAATATCCCTGTTCTTTTTGGCGTGGAAGAAAAAAATAATTGAAAAAGTACATATGTCAAATGATACAGTTGCAGTCACTATCATGTCTTCCAATAGTTTGAATATAAAAGACTTGTTGATTTCCCTTTGTTTTTGAGGTTTCCCATCACTAGATGGATAAAAATGAAGGTGAAATAAGGCTTTTGTAAGCCTTTTAACTTTTGGTAACATGTTCTTTGAATTCTTTGAGTAAGGACTAAATAGCTGTGAAGTGCTGTTCTGAATTTTTGTTTTCTTTGGTTTTGATTTCATCTTTGAGACTTGAAATTTCATCTGAATTTTAAGGCTCATGAATGTAACTGCCTAGTTAACATTTCCATTTGGATGCCTATAGCCCCCAAAACATCCAATGCAAACTTTTATTATCCCATCACTGCCGCCTACTTTTCCTTCTGTTCTTTCCCTAAGTTACTAAGTGATTCTTTAATAACTCTCTCATATACCCCCAGAGTCTACCAGCAGATCTTGCCAACTTTTCTTTAGAGATACTATTAGAATCCTCATGTCTCCATTGATGCTACTTTGTCATCTCCATTGCAGTACTCTTGATTAGTGTCTTTGCTGCATATGTGCTATTGTATTTTTCCCCCTTCACACAACAGCGAGTGATCCTTATAAAATATAATCAGATATTTTTCTCTTTAAAATCCTGTGATACTTTTCCATCTCATTAGAATAAAAGCCAGAGGCCTTTCTATGACTCATGAAACCCTACATGAACTGACCTGTACATCCCTATGATCTCTCTGCCTACTACTTTTCTGGGCTCATTTTGTTCATTTGTTTATTACATATTATTGGTATGACATTGTTTTCCAGATGTAAAATATACAATGATTCGATATTTATGTTTATTATTAAATGTTCAATTAAGTATAGTTAACTAACATAGCTAGAATTTTTTTCTTGCGATACAAGCTTTTGAGATCTCTGCTCTTTATAACCAAGTATTATTAACTATACAATACAGTTTATTAACCCTGGTTACCATTGCAATACATTACACCCCAGGATTTAATAGTTTTTTTGTACACAATTTCATGCTTTTATTAAAATACATCATTTGATTTAAAAACCTATTATAAAAAATTTAGAAAGGGAAGATTAATAAAAATCATTAAATCTTAGATTTGTTAACGTTTTTTGGTTGTGTTGCCCTTCTAATATTTATATATTTGTGAATACATAACAACCTGTGTTCCTTCTAAGCTGTATCACGCATAGTCAGATGCGCAAATAGCTTCCTACACTGTATATTTGAGTGAATGAATGCCTTTGTAGTATCTGAATATATTACACATTAAAGTATTTTTCCTATATGGTAATTTAAGTTGCTACTTTGTTTTCTATGCAAGTGATATATTTATAGCCTCAGTTTCCTATTGTGCTTAAGGTAATTTCTATATGCTTTCTGAGGTTGTATGTAGCTTGCCCCAAATTATCATCTAAAAGCTTTAAAAATCTTTATTCCATCTGGAATGACTTTTCTGTATGATAATGTCCATGTTTTTCTTTCAGACAGACATTTTGGGAGAGAGAGTTTATATATAAACAGTAAAATATAAGCTTTCATATATGTTGATTTTTTAATATGTGTTAACTTACCATTTAATTTCAGGATCTGTTCCTAGCCATTGTTAGCTGTACAATTAATTCATTTTTTTTCTGTCACTGTGACAGTTCCAAATATGTTGTTATACATTGACTTCATAGTAAATATGAATTATCTGGAAAGGCAGATATTCTTTCACTCTAGTATACTTCATAATTTTCTCAGGGACATTATAAATTTAAGAAATTTTTTATACACTATTGGGATTGTCACTAGATGTGTATTTTATATGTGTATGCATTATATATGTATATGCAAATAAAGTTTAGGTATATATGTTGTGTCATAGTCTATTTTAAGAAAATAGTTTAAAAATCTTATGTTGCAGTGCATATCTCTGTATATTATAACAGTGGCAAGTTGGAACTAGTCCAAGGACCCAGTAATAAAGGAAAGGTTAAGTAAATTTAGATAAATTTACAACCTTTTACTCCCTTTATACTTCAGGAAATGTGTGAGTTTGTTGTGTTGTAGGCATAGTGCTTGTCTCTTAAACTTTGACTTCTGTCCTGATAGTATTTATTGCCCAGTGGAAGAAACATTCAGGAACCAAATGTTTATGAATAAATGTTAAATTGTACCTGAAACCAGTACATATATTTTAAAAGCCATAGTAGCAAAACTAAAATGTTAGGAAAATGATAATAGAAGTCATTTTTAAACATGTAACAACTGATATGATAGCCAAAAGAAATAAATGAAAGTATACCTTTCATAGGTGAAAATGGAATATTCCCTGTAGTAGGGGACACATGTGTTCATAAAATTTAAAGCATGTCCGTGATCATGGAAGACAGGTTGTTGAGGGCAGACTAAAGCTCAAAGGACTGGCAGGGGCTCAGCAGGCCTTATAACAATGCCATACTATAAATTTTGGTGCTTTGCCACAAGAGTATTGAGGTTCCATTGAAATGTTTTAAGAGGGAGGGGCAGAGGGAGAGCATGTGAGTGGGCTATGGTAAAATTTTGCTTTTTCAAAGCTCCCACTGGCATTGTTGCAGAGAATGGCCTGAAGTAGAAGGTGGGTACAGTTTGTTTTGGACTAGACTGGTAGTCGTAAATTTTAATAGAACTGGATATCTTCAGGGAGTATTTTTAGAGAAAAATCCATGAGACATGTAGGCAGGATTTGGGGGTAAATGTAAAAAGGTTTTAAAGAGGATTCCAAAGTTTCTGACTTAGTTATTTGGATAACAACACTAGAAAAGATGCTAATTTGGGATTGTTAAGTACAAGTGTTAGTGTAGGACAAACTGGATTTGTGCTTCTTTTTTTGAGATTGCTAGGTAAAGATATCAAAACATTAAAGATATATTTATATAATGATACAATGAAATGGATAAAAACCAATATTACAAAATTAAATGAAAAATTTAGATTTTTTTTTTCCTACAACTTTCCTCTTAGGTTGTGGTCACCACTAGACACATGTTGCTTATGAGCTCTTGCAATATATCTAGTATAAATTGAGATATGCTGAAAATGTAAACTAAGATTTTAAAGGCTTAGTACCAAAAAAGTAAAACATTACTGGTTTAATATTGATTACATGTTAAAAAGGTAGTGTTTTCAACATATTGCTAATTTTACTTAGCTCTTTTTACTTTGTTAATATGATTACCAGAAAAATTTGAATTACAGCTGCAATTCTCATTATGTTCCTATTGGATAGTGCTGTTCTAGAGTATCCACTCTCTTGGGTAAAAAAATCCCATAAACAGGCTGGTAGAAATAGACCTGAATACTACCATTTATGGGAATGGTTTTGTTTAGTTTTGTTTTTCCATCTTTCTTAGTCTTAAATTCCATGTTAAGTTTTTTTTTGTAGTCATTAGAAGCTTTTACACTTTCAATTTCAGAAGGTCAAGACAATTTGGTCTTTCTTTTTCGTACTCTATAGTGTACTTTAGCTTTCCCAATGGCTGTAATACTTCATTGAGATCATCAAAGGATTCTAATTCATCCTGAACAGCTACTTTCAATCATGGCTCTGTCACCATCTGAAACATGTTCATTATCAGATTTTTATGCTGTATCATTATCTTTAAGGTGCTGAAAATAGTTCTGATACAGAAAGTGCTCCTTCTCCTTCACCAGTTGAAGCTGTCAAGCCCAGCGAAGATAGCACTGAAAATGCTACTTCTAGAGGAGATACTGAACCTGTGGCTGAGCTCGTGTCTACAACTGAACCTGCACCCAGCGCATCTCCCTCTCCAGCAGTTCCAATTACAAAACCAGCTGAAAATGAAAGTGTGGAGACCCAGGTGAATGACAGCATCAGTGTTGAGACAGCAGAACCTATGGATGTTGAACATCAGGAAAGCAGTGCTGAAGTGACTTCAGTTCTTGATCTCCCCACGACTACCAAAGCAGAATCTTTAGATGTTGAAATGAGGGTGCCAGAAAACAACTCCTCTAAAGTGGACGATGATACCAAAGAAAGAGACCTAGAGAGAGGTAGTGAGAATACTGAGTCTAGAGATGAAGATTTGGTTGTGACTCAGCAAATAAATGTCCAAAGGCCTGAACCCCAATCAGACAATGATTCCAGTGCCACCTGCAGTGCTGATGAAGATGTGGATGGAGAGCCAGAGAGGCAGCGGTAAGGCTCACTCCATCAGTATAATCCTATTCGTATTCCTTTTTTTGAATGAGTTACAGAATGGTACTCCTGCAGAAATTACTCCTGTATAAATGTTGGCAGGTTAAAGGTACTATGTATGTTGGTTAGATTGGGTTATATGCATTTCATCCGTTTATATGTCAAGAACAATTGTGTGATGATTATTTTTTAGTGAAACAGATAATTCTCTTCAGTTGTTACCTATATTCTGTATGGTAGCAGAAAAGAAGGGAATCTCAGCTAATAAAGTGGTAAAATAAACACAGGTGCTGTTCTTGACGATGGAAGCAGTGTAATGCAGTGGTGAAGGAAGAGGCAAGAGATACCAGCTCCTGCTTTGTTTGCTCTTAGACCAGCCTCAAAGCAAGATCTATTCTACTTACGTATTAGATGTAAGAAAATGCTGACAGGAGAAACATAATAAGTGTTCTAAAAGTATTTTAGAAAGCGTAATTTGAGTACAACTTAATATTACTTATAATACAAATATTTTAGGGGGTAGATACTATTTTACTTAACATACTTAATTTCCCAGGTTGCCTTTTCTTGAATTGAGATTATCTAGAAATGGTAGAATACTAATAAATTCATCTATATGATGAAGTATCTCATCTGAAATTAGGGCTATTTGTGTTTTGTTAACTATATATTATAAATGAAGGAAAATGAGAATGTCAGTAATCTCAAAGGAAGAACATCCTAAAAAATCAACATGATGTTCTCTAAATTAGATTGAAACATCACGTAATCAGAAACCCAGTTCATCCTGCCTTTCTCCTCCTTTTTTTCCCTCTTCTTTTAATTTAATTTTAAAATATATTCATTATAACATCCTTCATTTATGTACAATGTATGGTTTCTCTTTCCTTTTTAATAAGAAAGAGGTAACTAAGTTACTCATCAGACAGCAGAATTTTATTTAGTGTTCAGCTTTAATAATCCGTCCTGGTATCAATCCATACCTAGCACATGTTATACTGATTCTCATACTTGAGAGTCAGACTCAATATTAGAATAATACTGAGCATTAAGTGATGATTTCTCCAAAGAAACTCTTGTAGAATAGATGCTAGAATTTTCATCAATGAGAATTGAAGTAGGGATTCTACTTAATCATTGGTTTTCCAGGAAATTCAACCAACTAGCTTCCTCTCCCCTCATCTCACAAAAATGTTGATTTTATTTTAAAGGTTCAAACATTTTTTTTAAAGATTTATTTATTCATTCGTACAGAACTGGGGTACAGGCCAGAGATGTGGAGGGTGAGAAGATTCACCAGAGACAGAGTGGGGTACAGAACAGGCAGATTGACGAAGTACACTGCTGAGGGGAGCAGCAGGCAGGTCAGGAGAGGTCTGCCTCGCCATGTGGATCTCCTCCAGGGTAGGCGGGGATCGAACTCATGCTGAAGTGACTTAGGCATCTTTTTTCTGTGCTTTATCCCGCTGCGCCACCAGGGAGGGCCCAAAGGTTCAAACTTTTTTTTTTTTTTTAAAGATTTATTTATTTATTCATACAGAACTGGGGTACAGGCCAGAGATGGGGAGGGTGAGAGGATTCACCAGAGACAGAGTAGGGAGCAGAACAGGCAGATCAAGAAGTACACTGCTGAGGGGAGCAGCGAGCGGGTCAGGAGAGGTCTGCCTCGCCATATGGTCACCTCCGGGGCAGGCGGGGATCGAACTCATGCGGAAGTGGCTTTAACTTCTTAGTGCTGTGCTTTAACCCGCTGCGCCACCAGAGAGGGCCCCAAAGGTTCAAACTTTTAACAGAGTAAACATAAGTGGCTTCTGGTTGTGTATTTCCTTTTTAAATATTCTTTAATGAAATATCTCATCTGAAGTTGGGACTGTTCAGTGTTTTGATAACTATTAATGAAGGAAAATTACAATCTCAAAGGAGGAGCATCTTAAAAAATGAACATGACAGGCCCCTCCCTGGTGGCGCAGCGGGTTAAAGCACAGCACTAAGAAGCTTAAGCCCCTTCCACATGAGTTCGATCCCCGCCTGCCCTGGAGGAGATCCACATGGCGCGGCAGACCTCTCCTGACCCGCCCTCTGCTTCCCTCAGCAGTGTACTTCGTCGATCCGCCTGTTCTACTCCCCGCTCTGTCTCTGGTGAATCCTCTCACCCACCGCATCTCTGGCCTGTACCCCAGTTCTGTCTGAGTGAATAAATAAATCTTTAAAAAAAAAAAAAAAAAAGAACATGACATTAGCCTTGAAATTGAGAAATTCCTTGTGTAAATATATGGTGGTCTGTAAATGAAACGCTAACGTCAATATCACTTCCACACTATCAAAATAGCTATTTCAGTTTTACATCTTTATTTTTAATTTTTTCAAAAGACTTTATTTGTGCATACACCAACTTAGGTACAGGCCAGAGGTACAGGGGCTGAAAGGATTCACCAGACAATGGGGAGCAGAACAGGCAGATTGACTGAAATATACTGCTGAGGGGAGCAGTGGGTGAGACAGGAGAGGTCTGATGCATCATGTGGGTCAGCTCCCTGGCCAGGCATTGAACTAGTGCTATAGTGGCTGCCAATAGCCTCATAGGGCTGAGACTTAATCCCTTGTGCCAGCAGGGATGCCCAGTTTTCTATGTCTTTAAGATCAACTTTATTTTTTTTTTGAGTAAAATGTAACTAATTTTCTTTTATACATTCTAGTTTCTTAATTTAAAATTAAAAAAAGATTTATTTATTGATGTATACAGAACTAGGGTACAGGCGGGAGGTGCAGGGGTGGTACGAGGATTCACTAGAGACAGATTGGGGCACAGAACAGACAGATCAACAAAGTACACTGCTGAGGGGGGTATCAGTGGATGGGTCAGAAGAGATCTGCTGCACCATGTGGGTCACCTCCCTGGAGGGGATCGAACTCATGCTGACGTGGCTGTGGCTAGCTTCATAGTGCTGTGCTTTAACCTGTTGTGCCACGAGGGAGGGCCCCATATATGATTTTAAAGTACTCATGTTCCACTAATAACTGACAATAAGCCTGCAATGTATGACACCAATATATAATTTTTTCAGTTCATTTATTGGGTGTCCTAAGTTCAAGTGCAAGTGGTGAATATGAGTGAAGCAAATAGAATATTAGTATTTGTGTTAGCAAATAGAGGAACATGAGCCAATTTGAAGGGGCAGCTGCTGCCAGTCTAACATGTAATTGATATGCTGGTGGGAATGATGGTTCTGCAAAAATAGTTTTCATTTTTCTTGAATAACCAGGAATCTGGAATTTGGGGTGAAATCCTAAATTTTAAGGTGGTCATAGCTTATTGAAATGTTTTTAAAAATGGGTTGTGATTCTAGCAAAGCATTCCATAACTGGAAACTATTTTGTAACCTATATTAGTGGTCATTTTTTGATGGCTTTTGTTCAGACTTTGTTAGCTGTAGATAATTCACTTCAGATAAATCTCAACCTATAAATCAGTATTAGGTTTCTTTAACTGGAAATCTAGCATTATAATTGTCTTTACTTTTCAGATATCTTGTGAGGTTAATATGGCATGTATGTGTTCATATTAACCTAGAAGGAATTGTGATTGCATCTTTAATGTCTTAAATAAAAATGTATTATTTTCTTTATTGATGATTACAGAATGTTTCCTATTGATTCAAAGCCATCATTATTAAACCCCACTGGATCTATACTGGTCTCATCTCCAATAAAACCAAATCCACTGGACCTGCCACAGCTTCAGCATCGAGCAGCTGTTATCCCACCAATGGTAAGATATCGATATGAGTAAGAAAATTAAAATAAAAATATTTAGAAAGTAGTTCTTCTCATCTTTAATGAGTTCATTCAAAAAAATGTAAAATGTATCAAATTTACCATTCTAACCATTTTTAAGTGTGTAGTTTACTGATGTTAAGTGTATTCTCATTGTGAAGCAAATCTCCAGAAGTCTTTCATCTTGTAAAGTTGAACTCTGTTATACTTTCTGCTTCTGTGAATTTGCCTACTATAGGTTCTTATGTGAGTGGAATAATACAGGATTTACCTTTTGTGACTGACTTATTTTACTCCATATGATGTACTTGGGCATCATCCATGTAGCCCATGTCAGAATCTCCTTTTTAAGACTGACACTTTCCAGTATTGTATAAAGGTCACATTTTGTTTTATCCATTCATCTGTTGATGAACTTTTGGGTTGCCTCCACCTTTTGGTGTTGTGAATAGTGCTGCTATGATTGGTATTTGATTTTAGTATTTTGTTTTCTTTTAAATCTCTTGAGTTGGGCTTGAGTTAGGTAGTATGAGGGTATATGGAACAGAAGAGTAGAAATTCCTGAATCTGACTTTGTGGAAGAACCCCTTTACATAACTGAAGTTTATATGCATAGTATGTTGTTTTTCTAGATAGATTCATTGTGGTGATTTATTGAAATGGTCATTTGTAATTAAAAAAAACATATGCTTTAACCAGAAATGTTAGTGTGTCCTATTTTTGTTTAACTTGTTTAAGACTTGAGTAGAACAAATAATGAAGTTTTGAAAATTTAGAATGACTTAGAGATTATAATGAACTTTGGTATATGATTTCAAATCTAATTTTGTTTACAATATACATTAAGTGTGCCTGAAAGTTTGACTCATTTTTGATACTGAATTCCAGTTCTTGGTATTGCTCTTTTACTTAGTTGTATTTCCAGCTTTTGCTTTATTTCAAAGGGTATGAATTCATTTTCTGCCTCACAAAATTGGTAAAAGTTATGTGAGATTATTAAATTTGTCCATTCGTTGATTTTTTTTTAGATGGACATTTGTCTGCCCAGTGCAAGACAACATTTTTAATGTTGTAGGCAGTATTTATGTATTACAACCTTCTAGATTTACAGATTGCTTACCTCAGTGAGAATGGCTTGTGTACAAAATTACAAAAACAGCAAATGTTGGTGAGGATGTTGAGGACTAAAGAAATAAAAAAAACCTTCATACATTGTTGGAAATGCATTCTCATCTAGCCCCTATGGAAAACAATATGGAGGTTCCTCAGAATATCAGAAGTAGATAACACTGTATGATCCAGCCATACTACTAGGAATCTACCTGAAGAATATAAAATCACTAATTCAAAGGTGTATACATACTTCTGTGTTCACTGTAACACTACTTATAGTTGTCAAGTTATGGAAACAACCTAAATGCCTTTTCACTGAGCAGTGGAGTAAGAAGATGTAGTATGTATACAGCAGAATACTACTCAGCTATAAAAAGAAAAATGAAACCTTGCCATTTGTGATGACATGAATGGAACTGGAGGGGATTATGCTAAGTGAAATAAGTCAGAAGGAGGAAGACAAACACTGGATGATTTCACTCTTATGTAGAGTATATAAAAAAAACCCCACAAAGGAACTGACAAAAACAAACCCTAGAAGTCTGACTGCAAAGATAAGGACAAAGGGGCAGGAGAGAGGGTTGGTAACAAGCCAGGGGTGGTCCAGTAGGGGACTATAGGTGCTTTGATGGTGAGGCTGTTTTGGTCACATACATCTGAAGTGTGAACCTATTCCCCTAGCTCATGTACAGTGTTGTAAGCCAATGTTACCTTAATAAACAAACAAAATTTAAGAGATTGGTCTTGATAATAAAACATAGGAAAAAAATTGTGATTAAAGTGTGATGCTCTGTTGGTTAAAAAATATAGCAAGGGCATTTCAGAGGAAGAAGAATTTCCTTCTTAATGAGACACTTGAGGAAGACTTCACATAGGAAATAAAATTTTGGTTTGACCAAAATAGTTCATTTGGTTTTATAAGAAAAGGAGGAAGAGCTGTTAGGTGTTTATTTTAGGTTTAGTGAAAAATCCTACTTACAGTAATGTTAAAAACATAAAATTTTTAGATAACAGGTTTTAAAGTGTCAGATCTTTACTCTTCCAGGACTATTTTGTATTTGTGACATAATACATTGTGATGAGGACTGTTTATTTAGTATTGGACAAAGCACTTTTCCTCCATGATGTAGGAGAGAAAATAAACATAATTACAAATTGTGGTTAAGTGCTGTGTACTGGGCAAGAAATGCAACAGGCAACAAGGGAACCAGAGAGGGAGTCATCATATTTGATTAGATGATTGGGGGTGACTGGTCTGAAGAAGTAACATTTAATTTCCATCCTTAGAGAATGGTATGTTAATGAGCTAGTTGTGGGAGCAGAAGAGATCGTTTAGTAGGATGACTGCCAGTTTTCTGGTTTAAGCTGCTGAGGTTCCATTTTCTCAGAGCATAGACAGTCTATAATCCAGGAAGCAAACCTCCTTCTCTGGTAGTCGTTAATATCTATGACCTGCTGCCAGTAACGAGCTACTTCAGGCAAATTCAGAGCCTCACAGAGATAGACCAAATTCAGAATGTCTTTGTGAAAGTAGCTCCTGTTACAGGGAAGCCCAGAGTGAACTGGGCCGCCTGTCTGTGGGCCTCACCCGCGCCCTCACAATTCGTTAACACTGCAGGTACACACAAAAGGGTCAATAACGGGTTTATTTACAAAAGGGGAAAGGAATAGGAAACAGCCCAGTGAAAGCAGGATACAAAGTAAGTGGAATACATTACAGATAGGCTGACTGAACACACCAACTCACAGGGTCCGGAGAACTGTTTCCCGAGTGAGAGAGCCCGAGATGCAATCATGCCCTATTTATCCCCCCAAATGTCCCAGAATTCATTCCTGCTAGCTCGGCCCTTGGGTCCTCACATTCTCTCCCTGGTACTACTGGGAGTTGTAGTTTCCAATCACTGGAGTAGTGTGTAGGGTTCAGAAAGCTGGAGTAGGGGGTGGAGTCCATAAGACTCTGCAGAGTTCCTTTAGGACGTCCTTCCCCTTAACAATCCCACCAAAACCAACACTGGCTTTGAGAAACTTATTTCTAATTCTTTGTCCATTCCAATGGCTGTTGCTACTCCTATGTCAGCTCTGTTGCCTCAGAGAGGGCACTTACAGAGTTAATGCTGCTGATTCTCTGGGCAAGGAAAGCATTTGCTGCCAGTTTGGAAAATTCTGAAGACCAAGTATTAGTGGTGAAAGTCTTTTCTCTGGGAACCCAGTGTTCATATGCAGCACACAGTGCCTGCATGGCTTTCTGACCCTCAGGGGTCTCATCTCCCGTCAGTACTCTGTCTGGGTTCTTTAGGTCCTTAATGGCTGTTCCTTCTGCCAAGAACTCAGGGTTGGACAGCACCTATAAATTCAAGTTGGGTTTTATATTTGCATCAAATATTCGACGAATGCTTTCTGCCGCCCGTGGGAATTTTGCACGATGCGTCTAAGCACAAGCTTCAGTATACTTAAGGTCGACTGCACAGCCGTTACCCATTCCATAGATTTTTGTTGGAGTGTACACAGAAATAAACACACTGTCAGCTTCTTTAATGGCATCATCAATGTTGGTAGAAAACAATAAATTTTTTCCTCAGTAGGATTTTACCACTTTTTTTAGTTCTGGCTCATAAATAAGAAGTGTAGGAGAGTTCCATGCATTGATTCTTGATTCATTGACATCAACAACTGTTACCCTGATTTTAGGGCACATATGAGCAATGACACTACATGTGGGTCCTCAAGCATAGCCAACACTAATGAAGCAGATTAATTTCAAACATGATGGCACCACTTCCAAGCATCAAACCCAGCGTCTGCTCCACTTCCGATAGCTGGGACAGCTCCTGGCTTGGGCCGGCCACTGTAGCTTCTGTACTACACCAGGCTCACCAGGTCTCCCCTTAGTGCCCCTCCCCCTGGCTGCAGACGCTTAGCACCCCTAGTCCCAAGAGGGTATTTAAAGGCTTTAGTCCCAGAAAGCGGGGTGTGTGTGTGGGGGGGGGTTTCATTCCTTAGCAGCCAGACCCTCCGCATCCCTGCCTTACCTCTGCCCCCCATTCCTCTCAGAGAGCATAGAAGAAAAAGCATTGATTTTAGAAAATGAACAGTACACCTTTGACTATGTTTTGAGTTTCTTTGAGATACCCAAATGGAGTTGTTATATAGGTTATTTTATCAGTGTAGAACTTGGAGAAAACTTAGTCTTAAAAACAGAAATGCATGATTTATTAACATATGATATATTAATCCACAGAAGTGGGTGTGGTTACCTGGGGGGGGGGAGGACATTGGGAGGAAGGTGGATACCCAAACTGACCTACCAGGAACTTGACCATCTTATGTTAGAAGCAAATAAATGTATTTTAATTCCTCTTTTTTTTTTTTAAGATTTATTTATTTATACATACAGAACTGGGGTACAAGCCAGAGATCTAAGGGCAGTGAGAGGCTTCACCAGAGACAGAGTGGGGAGCATAACAGGCAGATCAACGAAGTACACTGCTGAGGGGAGTGGCTTGTGCGTCAGGAAAGTCTGCCGTGCCATGTGGATTAGCTCCGGACCAGAGATCGAACTCACACAGGGGTGGCTGTGGCCCTTTTGCAGAGCTGCACTTTAGCTAGTTGTGCTACCAGGGCAGGCTTGGTTTTGATTTTTTTTTTAATACAAACTTTGTGATTTATAGTGCGTTCAGTTTTGAAAGTAAATTATCAATTCAAACATTACATTTAAAGTTGCTTTGTTTAAAAAATGGTAAAATCACTTCAACCAGTAATATTACAAAAAATAAGCATTACTTGGTAACAGACAGTATTATTACTATGTCGGTCTTGGCGTATTCAGATTTTTTTTTCTTCCTGTAGGTTTCCTGCACCCCATGTAATATACCAGTTGGAACCCCAGTGAGCGGTTATGCCCTCTACCAGCGACACATTAAAGCAATGCATGAGTCGGCACTCCTGGAGGAGCAGCGACAGAGGCAAGGACAGATAGATTTGGAATGCAGAAGTTCTACAAGTCCATGTGGCACGTCCAAGAGTCCAAACAGGGAGTGGGAAGGTAGGTAGTTCTGTCACCACAAAGAACTTTTCTGAAGAGAAAATTATACTCTATAAAGTATAATGTGCTTTGTACTTTGTAATTTGTCAGCTTATCAACTGACTTATTAAACCTGTCTTGAACACATAAAATTGCTTTAAATTGATCTCAGTCGAACAACAAAGGAATATTAGTTTTATTGCCTACTAAAGGATGGCAGTTATTCTTAAGTAGAGCTCTAATTAGTATGAATTTTTGGATCTTCATCTTTATGCTGGAAGACAATTAAAAGTCAGGCTTTATATTGTATTCTGAATTTTTTTTTTTTTAAGATTTACTTATTTATTCATATAGAACTGGGGTATGCAGAGGGTGAGAGGATTCACCAGAGACAGAGCAGGGAGCAGAACAGACAGATCGACGCAGTACACTGCTGAGGGGAGCAGCGGGCGGGTCAGCAGGGGTCTGCCGCGCCATGTGATCACATCCGGGGCAGGCGGCAATCGAACTCATGCGGAAGTGGCGTAAGCTTCTCAGTGCTGTGCTTTAACCCCCTGCGCCACAAGTGAGGGCCATATTCAGAGTTTTAAGAGTAAGTGAGAATTGTTACTCTGTCCTTCAAGCAAGCCACCTATCACAGGGTATTATTTAGCTCTTTGTCTGATATTATGTGGCACAACTTTGTGAAGTGTACAGTGCCAGTCAAACCCTGAAATAATACCCCAACATTTACCAGCTTTGTGACCATGGGCAAGTCATTTAACTTCTTGGAGTTCTAGTTTTCTTATCCATAAAATACAATGTATATATATCCATATAAAACAATAATGAATGTTTATTCTTTTTTATGGTTGTAATCCCAGCAAGTTATTAGGCAGCTGAACATTATTTTCTATATATGTGTGTGTATGTATATATACGTAATATATATAATGTATATAGCATATACTAATTAACATATTAGTATATACATAGTATAAGAGATAATAAGAAAGTACTGTTGTCATTGTTATGTCAAAGGACAGATTTGAATTGGTACATGATACACTTAGTTTCTTTTGAAAAGGAGAAAGTGTGTGGTTTCTAAATTTTAATAAATTTTTTCATTTTTAGAAATTTACACGTGTTTTCCTTAAAGTCAACTCACAGACTATATGTTCTGACACAAAGTCTTAGTTCTTAGTTCTTAGAATATAAGAATTTACTAGTTTCATGTTCTTAGAATTTAATAAGTTCTTAGCATATAGAAGCTCTTATATTCCAAAGATATAGAAGTTTTCTATGATTATGGTTTAGTTGTTTAAATGATGATACAGAGACTGCAGTATCTCATAAAGAGTTACTAGCTTTAGAACACATAGTTTCTAGAGTTTACTTAGTAGAAGTAGTAACTGGCTCTTCGCTGATTCTGTGCCCCAGTTATACCAGAGAGTTATGTAGTTGTTACCTGACAATGTGAGTCATTTATATGAGATTGTTAGTGTTGTAAGTATACATTTTATACTGGTAAAATTAGGGTGATAATCCCCACCAAGGTTGAGTTTGTAACAGCTGCTAAATGGTATTTCTTGATTGATGGTAGGAGGTAATTTTGGGCTTCTAGTTCTTACCACCTAATTTAGTAGTTGACACAATGTACAATTACATGTGGAAGGGATGAATTAAATGAACTCGGGAACACAAATGGACTTGGAAAAAGTGCTTCTTTTGAGCATTCCAATGATGATCCAGTCTGTCATTATGAAATTGAAAAATTAGACTAATTTCAAAGTCTGATTATTTAGTCCTTAAGTGATTCAGAATAAATTTTGTAAGGAAGAATTAAAGTCTGGAAAAATGACTTAAGTAGTGTTTGCTGAACTGTTGCTAAAACTTAACATTATTCAGTTAATAATATATTTGTAATTTTACTATGAATATTATATAGTTATCTTAGAATCTCAATATCTTTTCTTGATTCACTTTACCAAATAGAATTGGAGAGACTGAATAATGCTAGAACTCCAAAATCCAAGCCTCCAAACTTATGAACTTCACTTATCTGTATTCAGTCACATTTATCCATGTGGTTAGATCTGAGTAGTATCCCAATTTTTAATCATAAAGCAGAGGTCTTAAAACTAAATTGTAATTATATTTTTGATAATTTGATAACAAGATGATGTGATACTGGTTTGGTTCAGGGTTACTGAAAACTAGAAGAATTGGTTACATTTTATCCCAAGATTAATTTTTTTCACAACTAATCTGCTTAGTATTTTCATCCAGTAGTTTATTTAACAAGTACCTAAAGTCTCCTAAATTTATTGCTCAGTCTAATATATTCTTCCTTAATAACATTTTATATATTGCAGTTCAGTTTCTTGTGTATAGAATGTTTGAAATGAATGTTTTAAAGGCAATGTCATAAGATAGTCTTAGAATGTTAAGTACAGTGAGAAAGTGGACTTACCTATAAAACCGTATGAAATTACTTTAGTCCACCTGAATTAGGACCATAGTTTTGGCCTGTCTCTTTCTGGTGTCATTTAGAAAGTAAAAGGCAGCACCTCTTCTTCAGCGTTAGTGTACATCTCTTCTTAATATCAATGGTACAAATAATAATTGTAGGGAAACCTTTCGTAAATAGCCCAAAGTCTTTGCATGTGTAGAAAATTTTGAAAAAATATCTTAGAGAATTGTCTCCATGTTACATTTATATTTATATGAGTTAGCTTCTGCTTTAGTTTGATGCCCTTTTCCTACAATGGAGGAACTTAGACTGTTAGAGATAAAAGTAAAGTTGAACTTCTAATGCAGGTTCTATAATCTGTCCAATCAAAATAAGAATTATTCTTTTACGTAACTGAACCTAGTTTATATTTTTTTGTTTTTCTTACTCTAGGTACATGGTGATCCAAGTAGCTATATTTAGAACCAGCTAAATTTCCTTCCCTTTTCCCCTTAACATTACTGTGACAAAGTGGATTTTTCTATATAGTTATAAACTTACTGGAAATGATGAAACAGACAGTGAACTTCTAATACACTGTAAAATATTAAATTGTCTAGAAAAGAAGTATGATCTTCTTTTGAAGTTGGTTTATTTCCTAAATCTGTTTGTACAGTATCTGGACACTTAATAACCTAATTAATTGTATTTATGTGAGAGAAGTACAGTCATCTTGAAATTTAGCACCTAGTCCTTCAGGGAGACATTATTGCATTATGATTTAGAGTCTGGGGGCAAGAAATTGTTGTTTCTTAAAAAATTCCCATGGTCATATTAAGTGAGATTCTTCTGAACATCAATTTCCTCATCTATAAATTGGTGTTAACAATCTCTTTAGTCATGAGAGTTAAAAGAGATCATTTTGCATGCAGAGCAGATAGTACTATAATTGTTTCCTGGTTTTTAAAAACATTTCACTAAACAAAATAACTTCTTATACCTTGAGATAATGAATTCCCATTTGAAATCAATTTAAAATCTTTACTTAATAGTAGAATACCAGAGAGCTTCTATTTGGATAGGAATGATCAGGGTACCTATTGAATGATCAGGGTACTTATTACTACAGCCATGTAATAGAGGCCCCAATGAGGTTAGGTATTTGAAGGGAGAAGACAAGTTATTATTCATAGGACAAGATACTCTACAGAAGGCCTATAAGGATTAACAAAACTGTTATAAAAACTGTAAGAGAAAAATGAAGTTTTTCAAAAAACTCAATATTCAGAAATTCACATCTTCTATATCTGTAATGATCACTAGTTTTCTCAGTGAAGTCATTATTATAAAATGTAGTAAATTCAGTATTATAAAAGACTTGTGAAATAAAATATATATTCATAAATTCCATGTAAGTCCAAATGACACTTTGTGTTTTGAAAATCCAAATGATACTTTGTGTTTTGAAGAAGTACTCAGAGTGATTTTAAACATAAATTTATTTGGAAGAATAAATGGATAAGACCAGGTAAGCAAAGGAATAATAAACTGAGTGTTCAAACAAACATTGAAATGTCACAAATCTAAGTTAGAGTAAGTTAGGGTAACAGATGATTTTCACTTCTTTGTGATTTTCTAAAATTACTTCAATGTGTCAATTTTATTTTAAAAAGAGACAATATTTGTAGTGTTTTTTCTTTAAGTCTTAATGTGACATGCCCTTTCAGTGCTTAAAGTTTTAAATGCTTTTGTTGTAAGTGATGTAGAGTAATTTTCATTAGCATTATTGCAGTAAAATTTATAGTTGTATAAGCTTTTTGAAGTGCTTTAGATTAGTTTGATTTGCATCTTTGGAAAGGCTCCTTCCATTTCCTAATTACATTTATCATACTAAGTACTGAACTTCAACAGGTTAATTATAACATTTGAAAACCTCAGAGCTCTGATCATACTGTCTCAGATCAGATTTGAATTACAAAATGGCTCAGTTATCTGATGTTTGCCTGTTTTGATCTTAATGCATATGAAAACACTTGATTCTCCTAAAGAGAGGAAAGTTCTTTGTCCTTTAAATAGAAAACTTAACTTTTGAGGATATTATTCAGTCATAGGGCATAGTGACGACACATACCAGATTTAGTCTTACAGGGTTACTTAACCTCTCTGTGGGTGGATTCCGCCCCAGGGAATTTTAGACCTTGATTTTACTATATATTTGGATCTAGCCCTGGATGGTGTGGGCTTGGTCCTTTCACACTTACTATTTTAATTTGGGGTTTTTCCCTTATTTTGATAACTTTAACTTTCATAGGAAAATCAGTCGCCTATATGCCTTATGCTGAGGTCAAACGTGCTCTAGAACAGGAAGCACAGATGCTCAATACTGCAGCAAGGTCAGCATCACCGTGTAGGCTCTCTCCGAGAGAAGCCAGTAAAGCCGCTCCACAGCCTGATGTGAGTGCAGCCCGCTATAGTGTCCCGCCAGGTAAATATTGTTCCTCTGTGCAGTGGCTGCTGGCCATCTACCTACAGAGGTTAGACATGGGTGGTTTAGTGAACTGCTCTTCCAGGACATGGTCTTGCTATTTCAAAGTTATGTTCTTGTTTCTCTGCATTCCATCATCAGTTGTATTCAGTTGAGCTTCACTGGGCCCTTGGGAAGTTTGTGTTCACACTTGACTACTCTGGCATTGACTACCTTTTCTTTTAGAGTACACGACCTTTGTAAAGATCTTGGGATTCCCTTTTCCTGCCCTTGAAATTCAAGTGTTTGTGAGAGCCAGAATCAGTAAATGTTTCTCAAATTATGCAAGATCCAAAACAGATGTATGACTGGTTACAATCATGTCTGTATATTCTCCAAAGTTGTCATCAGCTATACATTTCCTTACCTCCATTGTGAAGTCCCAAGAATGATGGAGAAAGAGAAAAAATTATTAAAAGATTGTTGTTTGCATATGTTAAGCAGAACTAGTTAGGAATGAACATCAGCTTGAAATCTCTGATTTGACAGGGAGTTAAGTATTTCATTATCACAAATACCATTTGTACTGAGTGTGTATACAGTTTTAATTCAAAAGCGAGAGACATTTCAAATAGAACTGTTCATCTTCGCCTTCATCTTGCATTTATATTTTCTAACTTTAAAACTCAGGAGTGACTGAGATAGATAGAATGTTGCAAATTAAAATGGACAATTTTAAACCATTTTTCCCCCCTCTTCCTTTTTAAAGTCCTCCAACCTGCTCCACATCAAGTGATAACTAATCTCCCTGAAGGAGTTCGTCTTCCAACAACTCGACCAACTAGGCCACCTCCTCCACTCATCCCATCATCCAAAACCACAGTGGCTTCAGAAAAGCCTTCTTTTATACTGGGAGGCTCCATCTCACAGGTATTATGACCTCTAGTAATTTTTTAGTGAATTACTGTTTTTTTTTTTTTTTAATATGATCTTATGATAACTCAATGGTTCAGTCGGTTTTTTTTTTTTTTAAGATTTATTTATTTATTCATACAGAACTGGGGTACAGGCCAGAGGTGCAGGGGCGAGAGGCTTCACCAGAAACAGAGTAGGGAGCAGAACAGGCAGATCATCGAAGTACACTGCTGAGGGGAGCAGCGGGCGGGTCAGGAGAGGTCTGCCGCGTCCTGTGGATCACCTCTGGGGTGGGGATTGAACTCATGCTGAAGTGGCTCTAGCTTCTTAGTGCCGTGCTTTAACCCACTGCGCCAGCAGAGAGGGCCCTGTTCAGTCAATTTTAACTAAAGTATACAACCAGTGACCACACTCCTGTCAGGTTATGGACGTTTTCCCTTTATGCCAGCTTTCTCATACCCCTTCTCAGACAGATTCCTCCCCCCACTCCACTCCACAACTGAAAGCAGTTGCTTACTTTGTGTTGTCACAGATTTTGCCTTTTCTAGAACTCTATAGAAAAGAAATTGCACGGTGTGTACTTCTATGTTTGTCTTCTACAATTAAGCATAATGGCTTTAGGGATTAATCCAGGTTTTTGTTTAGTCAGTAGTTTCTTTTTATTGCAGAATAGTATTCCCTCTTATGAATGCACAATTTACCCATTTTCTTGTTAGAAAACTGGGCTGTTTCTAATTTGGGGTTTGCCATGAATAAAGTTGCTATGAAATTTCTTGTGGCTGTTTGTGGACATATGTTTTTATTTTCTTAAATAATTCCCTGGTGTGGAATTACTGGTATCCCACTGGAATTCTGTGTGTGTGTGTGTATAATGTATGTTTATATTTTTATGTTTATATTTTTCCTGTGTGTTTCTATAATTTTAAACTACCATTAGCATTGTTTGAGTCTTTGGGTTGCTCCATTTGCTGTTATAACTTTTTTAAATTTAGTCCTACTAGTAGATGTATAATAATACTTCATTTTTGCATTTCTCTAGCAAAAAATGATGTTGACTACTCTTCCTATACTTGCTGTTCACATATCTCACTCTGAAGTGACCGAATGATCTGTTTTTAAGTCTTTGCTGCTAGGTTCTAAAAGTTCTCTATATATTATGACTGAATGTTCTCTGTGAAAAATGTGCCTTAAAAATATTTTTTCTATTTGTGGCTTACATGTTTTATATTCTTACTAATGTGCTTTAATGAGCAGAATATTTTAATTTGGTGACATTAATATTAAGTTCCTTTTCTCTAATAAATACTTATTTGCTCCAAGTGTGGATATATTCACCTCTTATTGTCTTCTGAAAGTTTTATAGTTTGGGCTTTTACACTAAGTCTGTAATCTTTGTCAAATTTTTTGTACAGTCTGAGGTCAGAATTGACATTTATTTTTCCATTTGGATTTCCAATTCAGTAATATTCTTTGGAAAGATAACATCTTTTTCTTATTTGAGTATTTTAGTCTTTTTGTCAGAAGTGGTTTGACTATGTATTTGGGTCTATTTCTGGGCTCTTGTTCCATTGATATACTTGCACATCCTTTTATAGGCACCACCATCTTGATTATTATAGCTTTGTAATAAATCTTGAGAGCATGTAATATTACTGGAAGTTCTGTAGTACTTTTGTTTGTCAAGAAGTTTTTGGCAATTCTATGTCTTTTGTGTTTCCATATTAATTATATAATCAGTTTGTCAATTTCTAAAAAAAATTATGGGGTTGCATTAAATCTGTAGATTAATTTGGTTTAGGGTAGAAACCCATGTATAACTGAGTTTTATCTTCCCTTTTATTTAGGTCTTTGATTTTTTTTCAGCTGTGTTTTGTAGTTTTTACTGTAGTGGTTTTATGCATTTTGTTAGATTCATCTTTAATTAATGATTATTTTTAATGTATTTTATATCTTCATACACACTGTTTTTTAAATTTTCTTTTTCCAGTTCTTGCTAATATGTAGAAATAGCTGATTACCTCCTGCAACATTTTACCTGTTGATTTTAGTAGATTTTTTTGTTTTGCTTTTTTTAGGGGAGTGTTGTGGGGAGCAAAATTCTTAGAATTTTCTATGGATGCATGTCATCTGCAAATGGTTTTGCTTTTTCTTTTCTAAGTTTATGTGAGTCCTTTTTCCTTTTTATTGAACTGGTTTGGATAGAACTTTTAGTACAGGTTTTTTAGAAATGGTGAAGGAAATGCTTCTTTGTTACTGATCTTAGCAGGGAGGCATTTAATATTTCACTGATAGGTATGCTAACTCCAGGCTTTTCATCTATACAGTTCCCCAGATTGAATGTGTTTCTTTATATTATTAGTTTGCTGAAAGTTATGTTTTTCCTCTTTATTTCTTGTTTTTTGAACTCTATAATTTCACTGTAGTGTTTTTTAATAGTTTCTTTCTCTTTGTTGATATGTCTCTAGTGAGACATCACACACACACACACACACACACACATATAATAGCTGATTTAAAGTCTTTTTAATAGGTCTAAAGTTTGGGGATACTTAACCCCCTCCCTCCATGTATGAGTTATTTTTTCCCCCTTTGCATTTTTGGGTAATTTTTGGTTGAAAACTAGACATTTTAAATACTGTGCAACTCTGGAATCCAGATTGTTTTCTTCCTGGGGTGTGCTGTTGCTATTTGTTTTTGTTGTTGTTTTTTTCCTTAGTGACTTTCCTGCACTATTTCAGTAAAGTGTGTATTCTTTGTCATTTTGGCCTCTAAAGTCATTGTTCTGTTAACTTAGTGGTCAGTAGTGATTGGACAAATTTCTGTTAAGGTCTAGAACCAGAGAAGTTTCCCACTTTTTTCTAGGTCCTCTCTTGCCTGCTGGGGCACCAGCCAGCTAGTTGATAACTGTCTTGTTCTTCACTTCCTGCTTACACAAAGCCATATGGTCAGCCAGAGGGGAGTGTCGAGGACCTTCTTGCATAGGCACAGGCACAGGCACAGCCATGCACATGCATGTGGACATCCTGATTCCTAAGAACATGTTGGAACTTTGCACATCCTCAGTACCAACTTCTCATTCCCTAGAGTTTCCTTTTAAAAATTTTGGTTAGTCTATTTACTTTAATGGTTATCTACTGGCTAAAGGCACGGAGAAGTTAATTGACTCTAATTGTTTTTTGACAAAGCATGCACCTCCTTCCTCACCCTAGGTAGGTTAAATGAATACAGCTTTGCAAATAAATAGGTCTCTTAGTGTATCACTAGACATGTTAAACATTGACAGTTATCTGTGCATGAGCTTTTTAATGTGATTTCAGCCTTGCTCTCTTTCTCTGGGTACTGCCAGGCTACTGGTTTTCACATGATTGGGCTGTTGATTTTCAAACTACTGGAGATTCAGAACAAGTTATAATGCTACCAAGCTCATGGTTCTTTCTTAATTCAGTTATTTGAATAAGCACTATCAGATTTCTGTAAACCTTTGTTAATTTCCAGAGTTCTTAAAAAAAGTTGATTCTTGCAAATTTTTAAAGTTTTTGGTTGCTTTTATGGGGGAGACATGTTGAAATTCTTGTTCTGCGTTCACTAATGTCACTATTTTATAACACTTTTAAGAGGAATACATGTTAATAGTAGGTTACATTTTGAGTTAAGTGCTTTATTTACATAACTTGTTAGTAGGAAATAGCTACATGTGGTAATTTTAGAAGGCATGTCTTATTCCTTTTAAAATTAAAGAAAACTTTAATTAAATATTTCTTAATTTTTGGTGCCCTCAATGTAAATTTTTATAAACAGAAATGTGACTATTAACTTTATGCTTGACCTTATGAAATGGTAGTGTTGATTTTCAAGCCTTTTAAAATTGTGTTTAGGGAACACCTGGCACTTACCTGACTTCCCATAATCAGGCTTCTTATGCTCAAGAAACAGCTAAGCCCTCGGTAGGCTCTATCTCTCTTGGACTCCCACGGCAGCAGGAATCTACCAAATCAGGTCAGTGAGTTAATGTCTGTAATGTTCCTGTATTTGTAGTATGATAGTCAATAATTCAGCATTTGATCTTTTCTCATTTCTCTTATTTTTGCCAATAGCTACTGTGCCCTACATTAAGCAGGAAGAATTTTCACCCCGAAGCCAGAATTCACAACCTGAAGGTTTATTGGTCAGGGCCCAACATGAAGGTGTGGTCAGAGGTAAAATACGCTGTTTGGCAAAAAATATTAAACATTTAATATCAGTAAATTTACTAAATTAGTCACTAAAATGTTTTAATGATGAGCTTTCAAGTTAGAGCATTTAAATTCTAAGTTCATGTTTTCTTTCTAAAAAATGGTTTAAAACTTTGGATTCTGCTTCAACAATCTTCTTGAATACTTACAATATCACTTTAAAAGTATATTTTAATAAAATATGTACTTTTTTCCTGTTTTTTTTTTTTGTGTTATTTCCTTATTTTTGGTGGAAGAGGTAGGGAGTTTGGTTTGCTGATGATTTTGTTGTTATTCAGGTACCACAGGAGCCATTCAAGAAGGAAGTGTAACTCGGGGAACTCCAGCCAGTAAAATTTCAGTGGACAGTATCCCGTCGCTGAGGGGCTCTATCACCCAGGTGTGTTCCAGTCACCCCATAGATACCAAAAGTGGAAGTCTTCAGAGCTTTGGCTGTTCCAGGAATATAGTTTTGTGATTAAGTTGTTCATAGTCTGAGTCACGTGACTACATCTCAGAGATGATAAACCCCAGATCTATGAGCCATTTGCAGAAAGATATTTTAATATATCATTGTGATCACATGCTATCTTACCTGTACTATTATTTAGTCGAAAAGGTCACTTGTATGCAAACTGGCAGGATAAAGTTCTAATTGATGCAGTTCTGACTTTCTTCCTGGTTTTAGCTTAAATAGAAATTATAAATTATTTGCTGTATTTGCCCTAGAAAAAATTAGTATCTGTAATCTCAGTGTATGTGTTGTTTTGTTATAATCTAATGCTAATCTTAGAGATATGGATGGCATTGATAAAAGTGCCAAAAAATCAGTATCTTCTAATTGTAGGCTAATTAATCACCATTTTGATAATAGAAGGTTTTTTTCTTTTACACAGATGCAATTTAATTTGAAATGTAGAACAGTCTTCAGACCCTACTAATAAAGATCTGGCAAACAAAAGTTCTGTTTTGGGAAATCAGAATCCTGTGATTTTGCACATTTTAGCTGTCACAAGTTTTCTGTTTCCTCAGGACCAGTCACAGGTTTTCTGTTCTAACCCACTTTATGTGCCCTAAGACAGTGGTTATCAAAGTGTACCCCCCAAATCAGAAGTATCAGCTGGGAAGTGGCTTGACATAGAAATGTTCAGGCCTTACTTTAGTCTTACTAAGTCATACTATTGGGGACAGGCCCCAGCAATATGTGTGTCCCAGTACTCCAGTGATTGTGATGCATGCCTGTTTGAGAACCGCACTTACAACCTCGCTAACCAAGAGTGGTGTGCATTAGCACATCAGCCTCACCTGGGAACTTGTCAGAATGATGCAGATATTTCAGTGTCCACTTTAAACTTATTGAAGCAGAATTTACATTTTTAACAAGATTCTGTGATGATTCTGTGATGATTCCTCTCTATGCATGGTTTATGGGATGTATGGCAAATAGTGATCTAGAAAGTTATATACTAATTCTACAAATGTCTTCTTCCACATTTGACCAAAGTATACATTCTGTTCAAATTAGTTGTTAGAACAAGTGAACACTTTAATATATAGACAGAAGAAAAGTAAATGACATGTGTTTATTATCTTTTCTTCATTTTAGCTGTAGTTTTCATACTCTGGGTAGGAAGACAGAAAGAACATCAAATGAGGCTAGGTTGTATTTATTTTGAAATATGTCTGTGTAGACAGGAGCATTTGCAAAGCGGGTGTTAACAATTTTCAGATATTTTCTGCTGGGCCCACCTGTATAGCTGCATGAGTAAATGTATTTTCACCATTCTTCCTGCTTTCAAATGTGCAGTTTCAGATTACCCTCATTTTAGTTTTAAAGGTACTAAATGTTTGAGTGGACTAATTCTGGCCTTCCCAATCCCATTTCAACTCAAGCAGATCACTTTTTTTTTTTTTAAAGATTTATTTATTTATGCATACAGAAGTGGGGTACAGGCCAGAGGCTCAGGTGTGGTGAGAGGATTCACCAGAGACAGAGTGGGGAGCAGAATAGGCAGATGGGCAAGATACACTGCTGAGGGGAGCAGTGGGTGGGTCAGGGGAGGTCTGACGCGCCATGTGGGTCACCTCCAGGGCAGGCGGCGATCGAACTCATGCTGAAGTGACTCTAGCTTCTTAGAGCTGTGCTCTAACCCACTGTGCCACCAGGGAGGGCCCCAAGCAGATCACTTTTACAAAAGGTTCTATATCTTATGTTCCTTGAATGATTCCCTTTTGAAAAAACAGTTCACTGCTTTTAAAGGAAGAGTAAAAGAATACTAACAACAGAGAACCCAGAAGAGGAGTAATGGTGGCAAACATTCAGGCAACATGACCTAGACTGAATTCATGTTGCAAAGTAGAGGCTGAGTTAATCTCCCCTTCTTATTGATGATCAGAGGTCTGATATAATACATAGTTTGGTAATTGAAACTTCTATTTTTCTTTTGCCACAATTTGAAAGAAAGTTGTGGTACTAAATTTAAAACTTTGTCTTCTTTAGAAAATTTGAAAAAACCTTATTAAATTTACAGGAAAAAAAGTCTTAAGCTTTTTTTCTCTGAGAGTTAAATGCCCTCATAGAATTTGACATCAAGATAGATGACAGTTATGAAAGCTACTGTTAATAGAAAGCTGTCAGTTCAACTCATGTAACTACTAGCATTTTGGGCCCTCCCTGGTGGTGCAGCAGATTAAAGCACAGCACTATGAAGCTGTCTGCAGCCACTGCAACACAAATTCAATCTCTGGCCAGGGAAGTAACCCACATGGGTACAGCATACTTCTCGTGACCTGCCCATTGCTCCCCATAGCTGCTCCACCCTTTCTTTGGTGAATCCTCTTACCCCCTGCACCTGTACCGCAGTTCTGTATGCATAAATAAATAAATCTTAAAAAAAAAATGACTAGCATTTTAAGTAGTTTTTTGTGGTGGGGTTCAAGGACAAAACTGTACGATTTCTTTGTTTATAAAACATAATCTCTGATTTCTTCTCAAGTGCTTGTCCTTTTTTCTTTGAAGATAAGGATTATCTGACTCTAGGTTACCTACAATTTCTGAGTATTTTGCCTTTCCTTTAAACAGACATGACTTGAATTTTCTGGTGCTTTTGTTTGATTTGATGACAGGGTACCCCAGCTCTGTCCCAGGCTGGCATACCAAGTGAGGCATTGGTGAAGGGATCCATTTCTAGAATTCCCATTGAAGAAAGCAGTCCTGAGAAAGGCAGAGAGGAAGCTGCTTCCAAAGGCCATGTTATTTATGAAGGCAAAAGTGGACACATATTATCATATGATAGTAAGTATTGTATGTAAGCACTCAAGCAGTACTGTGTTGTGTGACTAAAAACGCAACTGTTATTTCTTACATATTTGTTAAAGGAAATTAGTGTCCTTCCCTGAGGCCACATTTCCTCTCTGTAAAGGGGTTAATAATAGTACCTGTTTTGTGAGAAATGTACTAGGAGTCAATGAAAAGTGACTCCTAGTAAATGAAAAGTGCAGATCCTAGAAATGGTAACTAACATCAGCTGTGGTCAGTTGATGAGCCTACGTGAAGAGCATTTGTTTAACTTTAGTAGAATCACTTTTATTTTGAAGGAATTTCCATTTTACAGGTTAAGAATTAATGAAGAAATAATAATCTGATAATTTTGGTAAAAATAATGAACTTAAATTCTCCTTAAATATAACTTTTAATGTCTACCTGCAAATACTTTCTTTAGAAAATGGTGTTATTTTTTCCCTGTATTATTTTATAAAGATGCTCAGTTATGGTATAAAACTAGATCTGTGCTCTTATTTGCAACTATTTTTGTAATCCAAGTTGTCATGTTTTGTCTCTCAAATACAAAGAAATAAAGTATGTAAGCACATTATGCCTGATGCAGAGTGCATGATAACTTACCTATTTCCTTCTTACTTTCTTGTTTTAACATTTCAAATGTATATTGACTTACTTTTTTTTTCCTAGGGAAAGATATTAATGTATATTGCTTACTCCAGAAATCTGGGTGTCATCCTTGACTTCTCTTTGCACATCCAGCTAGTCAATCACTAAATCATTCCTGTTTATTTTCTCAAGTCTTTGAAGTCTGTCCATTTCTCTATATTCCCTTTTGCTACCACCATCTTTCATCTGGATAAATTGGTATTTAATTGAATGATCACTCTGCCATAACTCTTACCTATATTTGAAATTGTACATCATATTTATTACCTTTAAGATAATTGTAATGCCTACCATGGTTTCTGCACCCCCATACTTCCAGTGCATCTCTTTTTTTTTTTTAAGATTTATTTATTTGTACATACAGAACTGGGGTACAGGCCAGAGGCTCAGGGGCAGTGAAAGGCTTCACCAGAGACAGAGCAGGGAGCAGAACAGGCAGATCGACGAAGTACACTGCTGAGGGGAGCAGCGGGCGGGTCAGGAGAGGTCTGCCACGCCATGTGGTCACCTCCAGGGCAGGCGGGAATCGAACTCATGTGGAAGTGGCTTTAGCTTCTCAGTGCAGTGCTTTAACCCGCTGCGCCACGAGGGAGGGCCCCCAGTGCATCTCTTTAGATTGTTCCTTTCCCACTTCTTCTCCTAACCCCTTCTCCCTCCTCACCACACCTTCCTTCTTCCTAGGTCCACTGTACCCATTGGTATTTACTGAGCTTAACTTCTCTTATGCGCCATCCTTTGTCTTGCCTTGGGAGTCTGTGTCACCTGTACCACCTCTCCTTCCTTTAACTTAAGTAATTCTTATTTATTTAGCCTTCAATTCACAGCTTAAACTTTACTTCTTCAGAGCAGCCTTATCTAAACTTTAAGTTGTAGATTTCCGTTCCAGGATTCACAAAGCATATTATCATAATGTTATTTCTACTGAATAGGAGGAAGAATTGTATATTTTAGTGGGTAAGTCTCATGAGGAAAGTGACTTAATTTTTAACCTTACTTGTAAGCTTGCACCTGACATTCAATACATACATTTCAATGAATGAAAACATTTTTGTAAATATCACCTGCACTGATATATTTTGTTGCTTAAGGCTAGTTTTTTGGGGTACTTACTAGTGGAACAACAGGTTAAGGCACAGTGCTGTAAAGCTGGCTGCAGCTGCTTCAGCAAGAATTTGATCCTGGGCCAGGGTGGTGACCCACATGGTGCAGCAGACCTCTCCTGTCTCGCCTTCTTCTCCCCTCAGCAGTGTACTTCGGTCTGCCTGTTCTGCTCCCAGCTCTGTTTCTGGTGAATCTTCTCACCGCCCCGTACACACTCTGGCCTGTAACCCAGTTCTGTATGAATAAATAAATTTTTAAAAAAGACTAGCTTTATATTATTACTTTTATAAGGTAGACTGTGGAATTAAGATAACTTATTTATTGTAAAATAGATCTTGGACTCTTGAGTAATTTTTTTAATTTTTTTTTTTTTTAAATATTTATTTATTCGTACAGAACTGGGGTACAGGCCAGACATGCGGAGGGTGAGAGGATTCACCAGGGACAGAATGGGGTGCAGAACAGGCAGATCGACGAAGTACACTGCTGAGGGGAGCAGCGGGCGGGTCAGGAGAGGTCTGCCACGCCATGTGGATCACCTCCGGGGCAGGCGGGAATCGAACTCATGCGGAAACGGCTTTAGATTCTCAATGCTGTGCTTTAACCCGCTGCGCCACCAGGGAGGGCCACAATTTTTTTAATTTTTAAATTAAATTAAAACATTTATTTAAATTAGCTAATAATATATAAAATTTGTTTAGTATTCATCATCATGAATTTTAAAACCACATGAAAAGGCAATCAGAATTTTTTTTTTCTTGAGTAATTTGTATTTATATATTTTGCAGATATTAAGAATGCCCGAGAAGGGACAAGGAGTCCAAGAACAGCCCATGAAATCAGTTTGAAAAGAAGCTATGAGTCAGTGGAAGGAAATATAAAGCAAGGATTATCATTGAGAGAGTCCCCTGTATCAGCACCATTAGAGGGTATAATATTTCAGAAGATACTACTTAAGATATATTTTATTTTAGTACAGTTGTTTTCAGTGTTGTTTTAGGCTATATTTAATCTTTCTATTTCACTTGAAATTTATATTTATGTTAATGAAAGCTTAAATTTATATTTATGTCTGAGTATAAATTGTTTCTGTGGACTAAAGTAAAAAGTAAATGTAATTGGTCATATAGGTAACTATTAGAATGTTCGTATTATTTGTAGATTACTCCTATTTGAGTGAAATTAATTTAAAAATGTAAAGTTCATTATAGGAACTTTGTATTGTGAGGCAGATAAAGTGATATGATGGATAGAGCAAAGGCATGTATTTTAATCTCCAGCTTCACCCTTTCTTGGTGACTCCTCTGTTCATCCTCTGTACAGTAAGAAAATGTACATAACATGACTAGAGACAGTTGTCCAACCTCATGCTGACCTAGTGATTGCTGCTCAGTCAATGGTAGCTTGGTTTTGTTACTGACTCACTTTCTTATCTTAAACTTTAACTAGATTAATTTTAATTTAGATGAAATGCTAAAGGCCATGTAATGACTCCTCTATTATAGAAATCCTGTGTAATTTTCTAAGAGCTAGGTTTTGTCTACATTAAAAAGCAAACAAATCTCACTTTTCCTTTATATTACTATAAATGCATATGTTTACTCCATCCTTGCTTCAAGTTTATCATCAGTATAATGTGAAACTTAAGAGATTATTTACATCTCTCATTTTGATTTGCATGGTTCATTTAATATATTTTTCCTATTGCATGTGAAATACGGAAATATCACAGATATATTTCAAAGCTAAATCATGATTTCCAGTCCCTCTACATTTTTTCTTACCTTAGTAAGGAAACACTGTGGTTTTAGATTTTAATTTAATCTCTAATGGATCTATACTGTTGCCATTTCTGTTAAGGAAAGCTATTTAAAAGGAAAGAAATGATGTCATGTTGGTTTCTTCCAACTTTTATTTTTTCCATAATAATCTTCTTGAATTACTTAAAATACCCCTTTTTTCATAGAGCTTTTCTGAAAAAAGCTAGGGATAGTAAGTATGTGTGGACAGATATACATTATGTTTAATACCTAAATTGCTTTCTTGTTTATAAGGATTAATATGCCGAGCACTACCCAGGGGGAGCCCTCATTCTGACCTCAAAGAAAGGACTGTGCTGTCAGGTTCCATAATGCAGGGTAAAGTTTTTGCATGTTTTGGTTTTTATTTATTACTATCTCATTGACAAAGTAGTTTGACATTAATTTTCAGTATATTAAATCTATTTTTCAAAATAGTTTCTTTTTTTAAATGTTGTATATTTTAAGTCTTGCTTTTAGCTCTTTCATCTTTGAGCTAAAAACATTACTTGAATGTGGGTAGTTGCCTAATATGTCGATATAGCTTATCTTTAGTGTGCCATAAACAATTTGTGATTGTGATTAATGATGTATTAAATCTTCAGTGACCCTAAAAAAAAGACTAATGAAAACTTACATGAGTATTGGTTATAAACACAAAATTGATTAGAAACTGTAAGACAACAGGACATCAGTCTTTTAATGATTATAAGTTATGCTTCAGTGGCATCGCTGTGCAACCACCACTATTACTTTAATGTTTCTTGAATTCTTTTTTGAAGGCACACCAAGAGCAACAACTGACAGCTTTGAAGATGGCCTTAAGTATCCCAAACAGATTAAGAGGGAGAGTCCTCCCATACGCGCATTTGAAGGTGCCATTACGAAAGGAAAACCTTACGATGGCATTACCACTATCAAAGAGATGGGGCGTTCCATCCATGAGATTCCACGCCAAGATATTTTAACTCAGGAAAGTCGAAAAACACCAGAAGTAGTACAGAGTGCAAGGCCGATAATTGAGGGCTCCATCTCCCAGGTAACTGTGTCATGGTTCTTTTTGTCAGCATCTCACTAGATGGTAGTATTTATGGAATTTTTTAAAAAATGACTTAATAATTATAACGAATTCTTATGCTCTCAGTTCTCTTAGAAGTAAGCACGAAACCTTCATCTGTGCTCTATGGAGTATAGATGTTGGAAGATCTGTAAGTCAGAATTGGTAGGCTTGTGACTAAACCATCAACACTGAAAGTAAAGACTACTAACAGCAAGCTAGTATTGCCATGAGCCAAACATAGGCTTGAGATGGAAAAATATTTTAGATATAAATAATTTGTTTCTTTCCCTTTAGGGTACACCAATAAAGTTTGACAGCAACTCAGGTCAATCTGCAATCAAACACAATGTCAAATCCTTAATTACTGGGCCTAGCAAACTACCCCGTGGAATGCCTCCTTTGGAAATTGTACCAGAGAATATAAAAGTAGTAGAACGAGGAAAATATGAGGATGTGAAAGCAGGCGAAACAGTGCGTTCCCGGCATACATCGGTGGTAAGCTCTGGCCCCTCGGTTCTTAGGTCAACACTTCATGAAGCTCCCAAAGCACAGCTGAGCCCAGGGATTTATGATGATACTGGTGCACGGCGGACACCTGTGAGTTACCAAAACACCATGTCCAGAGGTTCACCAATGATGAGCAGAACTTCTGATGGTATGTTACTCTTGTATCCTTGTCTGATACTTTTATTGTACTTTATTGCTTTGGCAAGTAGTAAATGTCTAGTTGTTAGCTTCTTTGTGACAGGATTTTTAGGTCTGTGGGAGGCTACCAAATTAAAAACAGGCATAACTATAGGTAAAATACCTAATATATATATATATTTTTTTTTAAAAGATTTATTTATTTGTGCATACAGAACTGGGGTACAGGCCACAGGCTCAGGGGCGGCAAGAGGCTTCACCAAGGACAGAGTGGGGAGCAGAACAGGCAGATCGGCAAAGTACACTGCTGAGGGGAGCAGCGGGCAGGTCAGGAGAAGTCTGCCACGCCATGTGGTCACCTCCGGGGCAGGCAGGCAGGCGGGAATCGAACTCATGCGGAAGTGGCTTTAGCTTCTCAATGCTGTGCTTTAACCCATTGCGCCACCAGGGAGGGCCAAAATACCTAATATTTAAATTAAATACAGAGGATAGTAGAGTTCAGAAATGTTCTGGAATAAGTTTATTAGGCTGGCTTTTCAGCTAATCCTTTTTCCTGGAAGTCAGTTTTGACAGGTTTTTTTGTTTGTTTGTTTGTTTGTTTGTTTTTCTTTTTAAGCAGCAGTAGTAGTGTAGTGGAAAATATAAGCTCTGAAGCAGGACTACTTAGACTTGAATTTTAAATCTTATTTTACAATTTATGTTAACTAAGGGCTCACATGCAGGGTCTTGGACTGGACATTGTGAGAGCTGTAAAATGGTGTTTTTGGTAGGGGAAGAGGAGTAGCAAAGAGGAAGGAGAAAATGGAAAGTGTCTACTTATGAGTAGGATCCTGAATCTAAAGCCTTTGGCTCTAGTTTTAAAGGAAAACAAGTGCCCTGCACAGGGAAAAGGCACTTGACTTCAATGTATGAGAAGATCAGAGTTTGGAAAGGAGATGTTACAAGGCCGGATGATGTCTTGTTTCAGTAGGCAGGTTCAATAGGCACGGCAAAGTTGACATCAAAATACTAAAGAGACAGTGGTGACTGTTGTATATTGTGAGTGTACTGAAAGTCACACAACTGAGTCAACTGGTAAATTTTAGTTCTGTTGTAATTTATCACAATTTAAAACAGTTGAAACCAATAAATAGTTGGATATGAAAGACATTGGTAGGATAATCTAACTTCTTTGGATAGCATCGTTTAGAAGAGACTGGCATAGGGAAGATATTGATGCTAGTGAGATAATGCAAAGGCTGCTGAATGAAATACAGGGCAAGGAAAGTGGTAGAAGTGTGACTAACAGGCAGCAGAAAGTCTAGGTAATGAAGGTAAAGAGAGGAAATTAAGATTTGTTACATGTGGGAGCCAAAGAAGCTAGGATGTTAAAATAATACAGAAAACAAAATCATTTACAATAGAATTTTTAAAAAGTATTTATTGAGGTACATTGACTTATAACATTATCTAAGTTTCTGGTGTACAGCTTTAAAATTTAACATCTGTATTTTCTACGTCATGATCACCACTAAAAGACTAATTTCCATTCATCACTATACAATCGACCTCTTTTACCTGTTTTGTTTTGTTTTGTTTTCCTATTTATTTATTCATACAGAACCGGGGTACAGGCCAGAGGTGCAGGGGTGGTAAGAGGATTCACCAGAGGCAGAGTGGGGAGCAGAACAAGCAGATTGACAAAGTACACTGCTGTGGGGAGCAGTGGGCGGGTCAGGAGGTCTGCCATGCCATGTGGGTTACCTCTGGGGCTGGGGATCGAACTCATGTTGAGGTGGCTTTAGCATCTTAGTGCTGTGCTTTCACCCACTGCACCACCAGGGAAGGCCCCTCTTTTACCTGTTTTACTCACTCCCCTCAGGTAACCACCAATCTGTTTTCTGTACCTAAAAATTTTTTGATTCTTCATAGTCCTCATATGAATGAAATCATAGGTATGGGCCCTTTCTGACAGCAGGTTAAAGTGCAGCACTGAGAAGCTGGCCATGGCCACTTCAGTCCTGCCCTGGAGCTGACCTACATGGTGCAGCAGACCTCTTCTGTCCCGCCCACTGTTTCCCTCAGCAGTGTACTTTGTTGATCTGCCTGTTCTGCTCCCTACTCTGTCTCTGGTGAATCCTCTCACCGCCCTTGCACCTCTGGCCTGTACCCCAGTTCTGTATACATAAATAAATAAATCTTTAAAAAAAAAATCATAGATATCTTTCTCCATTTGACTTATTTCACTTAAAGAAACCCTTGTACACTGTTGGTGGGCTCATGGATTGGTCCAGCCCCAATGGGAAGCATTTGGAGGGCCTCCCATGTGGTGCAGGGTAGTTAAAGTTTCAGCACTGTCCAACTGTTGCAAACCACTATGGCATGAGTTTAATCCTAGCCAGGGAGCTGACCCACACATGGCACAGCAGACCTCTCCTGTCTTGCCTACTGCTTCCCTCAGCAGTATATTTCAGTGGATCCTCATATTCCTCTCCTCACTCTGTCTCTGGTGAATCCTGTCACCTCACTTTGTCTCTGGTGAACCCCCTCACCCTCCCTCCCACTGCACCCCTCCCCCGACACATGTGGTCTAGATCTCAGTTCTTATATATAGAATTAAATTTTTAGAATCTTAAAAAAAATTGTGGATATTTCTCAAAATAATAAAAATAGATCTGCCATATAATTCAGCAGTTCCATTCCTTGGTGTATAGTTGAAGAATATAAAATACCAATTTGAAGGAATATATACATACCCATGTAGGGATTATGTTAAATGAAATAAATCAGGAGGAGTAATACAAATACAAAATGGTTTTAACTTGTGGAATATAAAGAAACTAAACAAAGACATAGACTAAACTAAAACAAACTCTACAAATCTGACTGTAGAATTGAATCTACTCCAGGATCAAAGGGGGAGAGACCCACTGGATTGTGGTGGAGAATTATGGGTACTTTGGTGGTGAGCATGGTGTGTTAACAGTCAACTCAAAGAGTGGTAGACCTGTACTTTAAATCATACAATGTTGTAAACCAGTGTTACCACAATTAAAAAAAAGATATATTTAAAAAGAATAATAAAATCTGAAAATTAGAAATATCATATGTCCCAGCTATTTTTTGCTATTTATCCAAAGAATATGAAAATAAAACTTGAAAAGATATGTGTGCCCCTGTATTCATTGCAGCATTATTACAATAGCCAAGATATAGAAACAACTTAGGTGTCTATTGACGAATGAAGAGGTGGCATGCAATGGGATACTATCAAACTACAAAAAAAAGATGAAACTACTGGTTTTGACAACATGGGATTATGATAGGACTTAAGGAGGAGTTTGGAACTTTACTTTTAATCTTAACATTGGGTGGAAAATTCTGTATGCTGCCGTCCATAGGTGGGAATCTCCAATTCTCAAAAATTTCTGCTAGTTTTTCAGACTTGGTTTGTCTTGTACGCTTGAATATTAAATGTTTAGTGAAAAGAGAAAATCAAAATATATGAATACAGACTATTTTGAATATTTCGGGTAAGTATATTATCATTCTTAGCTAGTTTTCTTAAGAATTTGTGATGTTGGTTTCTTTTTTTTCCCAGTTACAATTTCCTCTAGTAAGTCTACTAATCATGAAAGAAAATCAACACTGACTCCTACCCAAAGGGAAAGTATACCAGCAAAGTCTCCAGTTCCCAGCGTGGACCCTGTAGTAAGCCATAGCCCTTTTGACCCACATCACAGGGGCAGCACCGCGGGAGAGGTTTATCGGAGCCACCTTCCCACACATTTGGACCCAGCCATGCCGTTTCACAGGGCTCTGGATCCTGGTAAGGAAAGTGTAGAGTGTTTTATTAGGCAAAGAAATTGTATACTTGTGTGCCTTTTTTAAACATTTCCCTTTTCTATTCATTAAAGTACAATATGTAGACAGTTGCACACGGATCATTGGTATACAGTGCAGAAAATTTCCACAAACTGCACATCTCTTTGTTACCAATTCTTAAATCAAGAAACAAATTACTTACCAACACCCTTGAAAGAACTGAAAATAATAGATGAAAAGCCCTCTTAACCTGATAGTATTTAGTTAAGGTAAATGGAAACGTGGGTTAATGTGGAGAATAAGCTTTAAATGATGCAGGCATACCTTAAATATTTCAACTTACAACAGTGACATTAATTTACTGGTGTTCTGATCTAAGACCAACGTCCACTAATTAAAACTCAACATATTCTTCCTTATAAAAATAATACACACTTTTTTTTTTTTAAAGATTTATTTATTATTTATTCGTACAGACTGGGGTACAGGCCAGAGATGTGGAGGGTGAGAGGATTCACCAGAGACAGAGTGGGGTACAGAACAGGCAGATCAACGAAGTACACTGCTGAGGGGAGCAGCAGGCGGGTCAGGAGAGGTCTGCCACGCCATGTGGTCACCTCCGGGGCAGGCGGGGATCGAACTCATGCGGAAGTGGCTCTAGCTTCTCAGTGCTGTGCTTTAACCCGCTGCGCCACCAGGGAGGGCCCAATACACACATTTTTAAGTTTGGGTATTTATTTACGTGAAGCTAGGATTTGAAGACACCTCAAAGCAATCTAAATACAAAATCCTTTCCGATTTTTTCCTACTTTTAAAAATTGTATCGTCCTAACATGATTCATCAACTCTCTTCCAAAGCAGTCACCTTAGTTTTTAGAGAAACTACTCTTCATTCTTTTATCGATTTACAGATTATTTCATTAGGTGACATAGCTATTTCTGGAAGAAATTTTTGAAATGACCACTGATTTGGGATAAATATAACCTGGCATTGCAGAAGCATATGGCTTTACCAGAGAGCAGTTTGTACTGGGCCCGTGGCCATATGCTCTGTAAAGGCAGAGAGCGGTGGCGCTGCCAGCAATCAGTGGGGTCCCTGCTGGCTCTGCCTGTCTTCCCACATCCTAGTCCCTGCTCCTTGTGCTCATTACACCTCACTCAAATGCCATGTTTTCTGTCCATACTTCTCCATCCTGCTGCCTTATTGCATTCTTTAAGCTAAAAATGGGATACAGAACACTTGTGTTCACCTTATCCTTAGGGAAGCATACTAGCATGGCAAATTAGAATGCTGTTTTCTAAGAGTTATTTACATTTAGCAAGTTACCTATAGAAAACATTTTCTCTAAAAGCTACATTAGTGCCTTCAAATTATTTGTCACTTAAGAACATTTAAGTTTTAGCACCTCTCTAGAGGCGTAGGGGTTAAGTCTTAGCACTATCACCAGTATGGACCTGAATTCAATCACTGGCCAGGGAGCTAACCATTATTTGGTGAAGCAGACCTCTCTTGACTCACCAGCTGCTTCCCATAGGAGTGTATTTCAGCAAATCCGCCACTCTTGTCTCTGGTGAATCCTCTCACCCCACTGGCCCCTAAACTCCAGCTCTTCTACAAGATAGATAAATACTTTTTTTTTTTAATAAATACTTTTTAAAAAATTGAAAGAAAAAAAAATAGAGCCCTCTTTGGTGGTGCTGTGGGTTAAACTGCAGCCCTATGAAGCTACCCGCCACCACTGCAGCACGAGCTCCAGCCATGTAGCTGACCCACAGCAGACCTCTCCTGTCTCATCCGCTGCTCCCCTTAGCATTGTATTTCAGTCAGTCTGCTGTTCTGCTAACCCCTGCATCTCTTGTTCTGATGTGCATAAATAAATCTTTAAAAAATAAAAAGATCCGTAAGTTTTAGAGGAACCTAGTTCTCAAACTGTCTTAGAACTGGAGTGGAATTTCCTGAGTTGGTTCTCAGACTCACTTGGCTGGGGGTTCTAGATAGAGAAGAAAATACTCCAGGGAACTTGTCATTTGTTTTTCTTTTTTTTTTTTAAGATTTATTTATTCATACAGAACTGGGGTACAGGCCAGAGATGCGGGAGGGTGAGAGGATTCACCAGGGACAGAGTCGGAAGAACAGGCAGATCTATGAACTACACTGCTGAAGGGAGCATTGGGTGGGTCAGGAGAGGTCTGCCACGCCATGTGGATCTCCTCTGGGGCAGGCAGGGATCGAACTCATGCGGTGGTGGCTTAGGCCTCTTAGTGCAGTGCTCCAACCCACTGCGCCACCAGGGAGGGCCGTCATTTGTTTTTCTAGGGAGAATATGTATTAAATATCTTAGTTCACTGAGATAAATTATGCTTTAGTTTTATCATAGTCCTTTCTTAATTTATTGAAGTTTCATTTGCTTGTGATTTTTGAGCCTCAGCTGGATTACAAATGTTTTAAGGATAAAACTTTATTTCCTATTTTTCAACATATTTACCAAATTCTGTCTTGGGAGTGAAATTCTGCTGCTGGCTGTTTCTGTATGAAGTTCCATTCCAGCACAGCCACTCCCATTTGCTGAGCATCTATCTAGGATGCCTATCTTCACCCTACCATGACAGAGTTGAATAGGTGGATGATCCACAAAGCCTAAAAATCACCATCTGGCCCTTTCACAAAAAGTTTGCTCATCTCCTTTCCCTATAGAGCATTCTGCCCTCTGAGTACACGCATTCATCAAATGCTTATATACTAATCATTTTATCCCCAGGAAAGTAAAGACACTATTTGTCCTAATATGTATTCACATGTTTCCATTTAGATGTGTTAAATGATCATTACTACAAAAATGATTTTATTTTTAAACACAATGTTCGGAGACTTCCAGTGAATATATAGTAAAGTTAAGATGGCAAACATAGAAAGCTATTCAAAAATAAAGCTGCTATTCTGCTGTTAGAAATGTTAATTATTTTGTCTAGTTTCTCTTCCCTTTTTCCATTACATCTGACATTAGAATATATATCAAGGTATGTGATAAATCCACCCTAATCTGTCCCCATGCTAAATAAAAGTTGTGTGTCCATTAGTTTAGCAAATAGTGTTCCATTGCTCTTTCTGTAGGTGATATTTAAGAAATAAATTTTTTTTCAGACTATACTAAATGCCTTTCTTCTTCCATTCTTTCAATTAGCAGCTGCTGCTTACCTGTTTCAGAGACAGCTTTCACCAACTCCAGGTTACCCAAGTCAATATCAGCTTTATGCAATGGAGAACACAAGGCAGACAATCCTAAATGATTACATTACCTCACAGCAAATGCAGGTGAACTTGCGCCCAGATGTGGCTAGAGGGCTCTCCCCCCGGGAGCAGCAGCTGGGTCTCCCATACCCAGCAACAAGAGGTATGTATCTTTGTAGTTCAGATTTTGTAGAATTTACTATGTATATCCAAGCCTTCTTAGATATTAAATAAGTACTACTGATAAATGGTGGAAAGAAAGAGAAGGCAGCCATATCCTTGTCCCTGTCACCTTGAGCAATTGAGGGCAAACACTGTAATGTATCAAGAAAAGGGTGTCTTGGTAAACACTTGAATACTGTACCACGTCACTGTTATGTATTTATAATCAGTACTTTATCAAGTTGTTGTCCCTCTTTAATCTGTCCATACATTTATGTCACTAGTATGAGACAGTAGTTCACATTCTTCTCTAGAAGGATTTACAAAAAGGATTTACAAATAGTGGTCATCTTAAATATTTTTATATTGTATACAAAGTGCCATTAAGTTATAAAGTCATATGTAGTTCTGTGTATTCAGAATAATGCTTAAATTTAACTTTATTTTATTGTATTTGTCTTTTGAACAGGAATCATTGACCTGACCAATATGCCTCCAGCAATTTTAGTGCCTCATCCAGGGGGAACAAGTACTCCTCCCATGGACAGAATCACTTATATTCCTGGTACACAGATTGCTTTCCCTCCCAGGCCATACAACTCTGCTTCTATGTCTCCAGGTAAGAGTCTGTAGTCATGTATCCCTCCGGTACGAGCAACATGCTCCAGTGTTTACAGTATAACCACTGAAGATATTTTGGCAGTCTTTCGTATTCAGTATGCTGTTTTTTTAAAATTTAATAGTAATAATTTTGGCCACAGGTTGGAGCACTGCACTGTGAAGCTAAGCCAAGTCATATCTGCTTCAGTGCGAGTTTGAGCTCTATCCTAGAGGTGTGGCAGACCTCTTCTGATCCACCTGCTGCTCCCCTCAGCAGTGTACTTTGTTGATTTTTGCCTGTTTTACTCCCCACTCTGTCTCTGGTGAATCCTCTCACTGCCTTTGCATCTCTGGCCTATACCCCATTTCTGTATGCATAGATAGATAAAATCTTTAAAAAAAAATGTATAATTCCTATATGCCACCTGCTACCAGACTGCCCAAAAGCTTGTTTTATGCTTCAGTTGTCATATAACACTTTTAATAAAGCAAACTTCCTGCATCTCAAATTTGGAGCATTTTTGTCTTTAAGTTGCAGATCTATATTTGTCTTTTACAGGACACTCAACACACCTGGCAGCAGCTGCAAGTGCGGAAAGAGAACGTGAAAGGGAGCGGGAGAGGGAACGGGAGAAGGAGCGGGAGCGGGAGCGGGAGCGGGAACGGGATCGAATTGCTGCAGCATCCTCAGACCTCTACCTTCGGCCAGGTGAGTGCCGTGGCTTTATTCACTCTTGACATGTCTTGGTGATCTAGTATGATGGAACACTGTGCTTCATAGTTATGCCACCTTGATTTTATAGAATTGTAAATAAAAATGTAACTACATTCTATAAGTTAAATATAGGTAAAAGTACTACAGAAACCAGTTTTAAGTAGTAACAGGAAGCTTCCATAATGAAAGTATTTTTTTGACTTGGCTACTGTGGTTAGCTACATTTGGGACTTAGCATAGAGCTCAGTAAAACTGGAAGCCCAAGCAGTAGTCCAACACTAGAAGACTAGTGTTGTTGCACCGGAAAAATGGTAATTTTATTTTGAAGTTTGACATTTTGAATTACAACTAAAATGTTGCCTTTTAGTTCAGGAGGCAGATGACATGAGCAGAGGAGCATTTATACCAGGGTGCATGAGGTGGACTGGGGGCAGGGCCAGTAGCAAGAGGACAGTAAGACCATGTCAGTTATTTCCTGTGCACGTTAGTGACAACCTCAGATATGTTGACACTGGGAATGGCAGAAAAGTCCTGCTTGAAAGAATGTTGTTAAGATAAAATCAGAAGGACTTAATTATAACTAGTTGTGGGGAATGAGGAAGAGACAGAAACAAGATTGGTCATCATCTGAGATAGAGCAGGGCTAGTGAAGAAAGAGAGATGGCTTTTATGTGGATGTCTTTGGACATATCATTGGAACATCTTTTGAACATCATTGGAACATCTTTTCTCATTCCTGGTATACTTGTCTTTTCATCTTTTTTCCATCAACAAAATCAAGACATTTACCATGTCCATTTTGTCAGATATACAGATCGTGCAGTTAAATGATAGAGCTTGAGATGGCGATTTGGGAGTCATCTGTAGGAGGAGAAATTCTGGCTTGAATGAGATTTCCAAGAGGCAAATGAAGAGAGGAGTAGATCAATCCTTAGCAGTTGCTGAGAGGGATGTTACAATTGGTAGCAAAAGTAACTAGAGACGTTGTCAGAGAGGTAGGTGCAGAACCCAAGCGCACAGAATAAAGTGGTTCTCATAGTCCTGTGCTCATAAGAGATAAACTGAGTATGAGTGCTGTAGAACTTTGGTGGGAACCAGATTTTTTTTTTTTTAAAGATTTATTTATTTTGTGCATACAGAACTGGGGTACAGGCCAGAGGCTCAGGGCGGTGAGAGGTTTCACCAGAGACAGAGTGGGGAGCAGAACAGGCAGATCAACGAAGTACACTGCTGAGGGGAGCAGCGGGCGGGTCAGGAGAGGTCTGCTACACCATGTGGTCACATCTGGGGCAGGCGGGAATTGAACTCATGCGGAAGCAGCTTTAGATTCTCAGTGCTGTGCTTTAAACCGCTGCGCCACCAGGAGGGCCCGGGAACCAGATTTTAAAAGTGATTATGATCCCACTTAGAGCAGCATGTCTATTTAAGACAGAATTTAAATTGTTTTCCATTAGGCATTCAAAAGACTTTTAATATTCTCTATTGGAGTCTCTGAAGAAACACTCATACATTGTTAGTGGCAGTGTAAACCAAGATAGTCTTTTTGGAGATACAGAAATTTAAATAGCAGTTATACTTTAGGAATATACACTCTAGGAACAACTTACATAAGCTGTTGTATGGCCAAGGAAGAGGAAATTGCTAGGAAGTCTAGCATAGGTGGTCCTGCTTGGGGTAAGAGTGTTTGCTGGGAACTGCTAGCTCTTATTTAGGGCAAAGAACAACTCACAGTGAGGGCATAGAACAAGTCAGTGAAGAAGAAAGTAATTAGGGAATGTGAGAATTTGAGATATTCTTAATAATGTAACTTTGAACAAGCAAGTCCAAGTTGTGACTTTGTGATAAAAGAGTGAAGATTAAGTGAACAAAAACATCTCAAATATTAAAGAAGTAGAGCTAGTGAAGCTAAGCTTTTGTGGAAAAAGACAACATCTCAAGAGAGTTAGCTGAGAAAAACAGTTATGCAGGGCAGTAAAGGAGTAAGAACACCAGGATGGAATGTGATGACTGTAAATCCTAGGGTTGCCATCGCATATTATTTTTATTATTATACCAAATTTGATTTTGGAAATAAGCACACCAGAATTTGAGGAAAAGTATGAGATGAAATTTTTTACTTATACTAGTCCATTATTGGGGTTACTTTTGTTTCTGGAATCATAGCACAAAAAAATGAAAGTGTCAGTAATAGCTACTATTTTTATTACAATGGTTTATTCCATTTTTATAAAACTTCTTAAAATCTTGTACTAATGGCAACAAAGTAGAATGTCTAGTTGCTGATATCATTTTCCTATTTAGGATTATTTGGAAATTAATCCTTACATACTGCTGTATTTAGCTTTTTTTTTTTTTTTTTTTTTTTTTTTTTTGTGCATACAGAACTGGGGTATAGGCCAGAGGCTCAGGCAGTCATGGTTATGTTCGCTCCCCGTCCCCTTC